>NC_090929.1:1178003101-1178306131 GCF_040938575.1 Ambystoma mexicanum
TTTACTCTCCAACATATATGCCTCTTCCCAGTAGTGTTTTCCTTGCATTTCAACATGAATACATGATTAATTTCTAAAAGCCACTACCAGTATTTTGAGGAAATTTTGGGAGGTATCAGGAACCTTTCTGTTTCTCATTAGATACAAAAGTTTACTGAGCAGAGCACAGCTTAATTTTACCCACTCTGTTTAACTGTTTCTTATGAGTTATGTGTCATTTAAAATAGTATTTCTTTCCAATCAGAACTGTCAAATTATATTTCGAGTACAAATACGGGAAAGATTGTTGTATTTATTCTTGCTTTCCCATATTGGTTGCGACGTGCATTGTCTGAATTTCTAACCACATCATTGCTCCCAGCTAAACTGTTCATTGAGTATTGCAATGCAGAATTCAATATCAGAGCACATTTTCTAGAAGACTATTTTATATTTATGATGTTTGTGTCATTATATAAAATGAATTCGATATGTTGTTTTACATGAAAATGACAGGGAGACCAAAGCAGGCAGGTTGAATTTTCGTTTCTCTAGACACGCTGCCTGTATTCATTTGTAGCATTGTTGATGATTTCCCCCACCATTGTAAGTTATGGGACTGCATTTAATTTCTTGTTTCATTAGTTTAAATAATACAAACATTTTCTGATTAAAGCAGTCCTTTCTAGTAGCAGATTATGGTGGTGGGATAGCTGCATACCGGGGAGTGTAGGCATTAAATTGGTGTAATTCTTCCGTAAAACAAACATGGACAAAAAATAAATATATTCTACGACAATCATTACAGTAGATCAATGCAACCTTTTCTTCTCAATTTTTCTGAACACTTGGGCCTCCCACTGAGAAAAGGGATTTTTTAAAGAACCCTATTTTGTAAATGAAATACCCGTGGTTATTGGGCGTGCATATTACAAAACCTTTGTTTGAAGTTACATCATATACTGTCACATGTTACGCAGAGTTAAATGACTGGTGAATGTTGTTTTCACTTTGTTTTGTCTAATACCAATTACTTTCTATTTCATTGTAAAGCTTTCTTCTGACTTTATATCATTCACCAGAATTCATTACATTCAATCAAATAATACATTGGAAGTGACTTTCCCTGCATTAAATGCAGTGCATCCATGGTCCATTGATGTGCAGAGACATAATATAATCTAAGGAAATCGCCCAACTATCTGCAACAGACACTATTTTTCCAAGATCTTTACTCCGATAAATCTGTGACTGTCAGAACGTGGCTATGAGTTTGGAGAAACATGTGTGATAAAATAATGTTTCTATCCCTCCTGTTTAGTCTTTGGAAAGACATCTGAGTAAGTTAATGACCTTCTGCAGGTATCTCTGTGCAGCCCCTAGATGACGTTTATGAAATGAGAACCATTGCTCTAGGTAAAAACTCCTAATATGGTACAATTCATATTGCTGTGCACGACCGTATATATAGTTTTCACAAATGGGAATCACATGTTCCTTGATTTAAGACCCTAAGCAGAAAGTTGCCATTCATTATTACGCTGCATATTTAGGGTCATAGCTCAGGAATGGTTATTTGTTTTCACTGATGTTTGTCTTTACTGTGCTTTGAATGGCCACGTTTCGTAGGCAAGCTGCAATAATACAACCCACAGCAGACTTGCAATTGATCCTTGAGGCACTCTTGCAAGTTACTTCTCAACTCAGTGGACCTCTCTACATTCACTTTAGAATGGAGTCTCCCTTCCCATGTTCAAACTAGTGATCTACAATTAACCCACTGAGCTGTTGTACCAAGAGTAATAGGAAAATCTGTTATTTTGGTTTAGCGCAAAGCACACATATAGGGAATGCCTTCTCTCGTTCAGAAGCTCATTGGCCTGAATCTATAGCTCAATTAGCACTCTGTAAAAGTGTGCACATACACCATGAGCATCTATTCCCATTCTGCAGCAAAGCATGACTACTTGTGTGCATTGTCATATTCTGGCCCCTTCATTTGCTGCAAGAAATGTCATGTATACTCTGCTAGCGTGCCCATGTCAGTTTCAAGGCTGAGTACAAGCACATGTTATAACAAAGGACACCAATTAACTTGTCATGGATAGTTTTTGAAAGCCTTACATTTTCTTGGTTGCAGGCAATCAACAAATCTAGATTAGGAGTTAGTGGTTGTCCCTGTTTAGGCCAACTACTAAACAGAACAGTTTAAATGAGGAGTAAGATGACAGTGTTTGTTCTGAGTTTCTCTGTACTCCTCAATCCTTGCTTACACAATTTTCAATCATCAAAACTCTGTGAAGATTTCACCATAGACTGCCTTATCTTTTTTGGGAAAGGAGATCACTACAGGCTTTCTGAACTTCAGATGTATTGAGTTCTGCTCAACTTTTTCAAGAATGCTTATAACGAACAACTGCCTGATAGAGCATGCTGCTGTCAGAAACCAGGGTGTTCTCAGTACAGCGGTCATCCATAAAGCAGGGGTGGAGTTCTACTCTGTATGCGCCTCAGATTTCACAAGGACCTCTGCAATCCGAAAAAAGAGGGGAGTGTATTTGTAATTGCAAACATTTGATAAACCCTAGTGTTAGCAAATTGGTAATTTCTATTTGTGAAGATTATGCCCAAGGGAAGCCCTTATTTATGATTTTTAAGGCAAGTTATAATCTGGATGATGAACCCTTGTATAACACCCCTCTCTTAGAATCCCCCTTGACCCCACTGAGCCAAGAAGTAGGCTTGTTGTGCAAATTTAAAAGGTTTATTTGAAAATTTATACAATATATATATATCACACTTCTATAAATAAATTGATAATGGATAGTACACTTGTGAATATGAGCAGTAATCAGCAAGAGGTAACTTATGAATAGGAACAGAAGAATAAGGTGGGAAAGAATGCTTTATATGGTTCAAGGAAACGCAATGATGAATGAAATGCAGTACAGAAAATAACTTGATATGGCTTCAACAAAAGACAATGTAATCACTTTTCCTTGACAATTCACTCCCCCCCTATGCAATGTAAGAAATGGAAGGAGATGGAAAGAGGAGCACACAGTTCTCAGGAATGCAATCAAATACAATACGAAATTCAGTTCCCCCCTGCAAGCTTAGAGGAAACAGGTAGAAGTTTGAAACACAGGCCCAAAATGCTTTGAATGTGATGACAATGAAGTGAGAAATGTGCTAAAAATGCTTTTAATTCCCTCTAGAGGTTCAGGGTGGGTGATATCTAGTTTATATTAGTTCAGGCTCACTTTAGCAATGTTCTATGTGTAACCAGCAGGTTAAAATGAATGTTAGCAAGGGAAAGCAAGAAGCTGCTGATTTTTACACGTGGCTGAAATTTTGCAAAATGTGAAATCGCAGCAAATTTACTCGCGCGCGTCGAGCGTAATTACGGAGGCACTATAAGGAGTAGGAAGTAAATTTCGCACCTAGCACAAACGGTTCCGGAGATACGGCCGATTTCGTGAAGGTCGTTTTTCGGATTTGAAATTTAAAAGCTCAGAATGACAGATGACAGTTTTCAGTTTCAAAGATGACAGAATGACACGATTCTAGGAGGCAGTTCTAATAGGCTAAAATAGTTTGGATTAGATTATTTTAAACTAAGAAATTGGTTTTGCACAGTGAGTACTCACACTATATTTTTGAAATAAGCCATCAAGGTCTGGTCAGGTTGGACGGGACTTGTGGCGGGTGGTTCTGAACAGCGGTCTGGTCTCTGGTTCTGCTCTCAGCACTGCACAGTTCTGGTCTCTCTGGATCTCTGGTCTCTCTGGATCTCTGCTCTCTCTGGATCTCTGGTCTCTCTGGTCTCTGGAGGTTGATGGATTTGAAGTCTGGAGTCTCCCGGCAAAGCGTCCAGCAAGAAAGTGGAAAGTGAATGTCCTACCTGGGTTTCAGTGGCACCTTTTATGTGTTTAGAAAGTGGGTGTGTGCGTTGGTCATAACTAAACCTGCCCATCTCACTTATCATTGGCCAATTCCTCCTCTCTCCCTTGATTGGGGGAAGGAAATGGATTGTCATCATTATGAGGTCTGTTTATGGGTCAGAGGATCCTCCCCTGGTCAATTTGCCCACAAATCTATATTTGATTCAAATACATATTTCCCAGATACGCAAGTGGTTGCCATTACATGTACATATTACAGATGAATTAAGACAGGTCTCTGTTCAAGCCCCATGTTCCTGCGAGCTGGGATTCAGAAATTACAACATTTTGCGCTTTTTGGTCGGTTTACCAATATCGGACACTTTACCAAAAATTACACAATTGAGTGCAAGGAGTATGGACATTAATTGATGAAGGGTCAGATTTTTAACATGCAGACATTTGGAGTAAGACCCTATTTTCCGCTAGCAACCCCCCAGAATACACCACAGGGTCCTAACACCTCTTAAAATGCGCACAGAAAAATCCCAAGAATAATGATATTATTTATATAATTTTGACCAGTCCGCACTATGAGTTATCTATCTTTTTAAAATGATGCTCTGATCCAAAGGGGTGTGTTTTCCCCCAAGCACATGGTGGAGTTTCTGGTTTGTCCACTTCCCCCAAGCTCAGCTTGCTAGCAGAGGCACTTCCCCTCCCAGTTTCTCCCAAGAGGAAGCCATTTTACGCCCCCCGCCCCAATATTACATTTGCCTGAGCCAAAGAAGGCCCATTGTTCAGTTCCCTGCAGTCCCCAGGTGCCACTCCCCTTTCAATCAACAGGGCCATGTGATCTCCTTTTGGTGGGGCCAGCAGGATGCAGCTAGGCCTGGGAAGAGTGGCTGAGCAGGTTTCTCCTGTCGGGGGTAGTTGTCAGGCAGAATTCAGCTAAATGTCCCAGTTTTCTACATTCAAATCCACTTACATGCAGCTATTTTTTATATATACATTAAATAATTACTTCCTTCAAGTCATTTCAGAATATAGTTTTACATTGTATCCACCTCTTAGCAAGTCTTTCCTTGGCCTGGTTTCGGTTCATTTGTTCAGTTGTACACAAAAGTCTGGTGGTTTTAAAACGCCGGCTTTCTGATAGTGGTGAGCACCAGTACTGCATCCATTTTTGACATTAAGAAAATTAATTCCCCACAGTTCTGGGTTGCTTTTGGCAATCAGCATTGCCATTCCCAATGGTTTCAGGCTACTGTGTGTGTAGCCCAATGGTGGTTTTAGGCGGTGCCCTCCTGTGCTCACAACGTAGGCAAAAATGGGTGGCAGCCTATTCATGTTTTCCCTGTGCACTCTCTGGGGAGTTCTGGCCATCATGATGTTTTCAATGCCAGTACTGCACAGTTTTATGGTAGGGCTTGGATGCAATGGGTAAAAACATCCCACACTCTGTACTCCTCAATCCCTGCTTACACAATTTTCAATCATCAAAACACTGTGAAGATTTTACCGTAGACTGCCTTATCTTTTTTGGGAAAGTAGATCACTACAGGCTTTCTGAACTTCAGATGTATTGAGTTCTGCTCAATTTTTTCAAGAATGCTTATAACGAACAACTGCCTGATAGAGCATGCTGCTGTCAGAAACCAGGGTGTTCTCAGGACAGTGGTCATCCATAAAGCAGGGGTGGAGTTCTACTCTGTATGCGCCTCAGATTTCACAAGGACCTCTGCAATCCGAAAAGAGGGGAGTGTATTTGTAATTGCAAACATTTGATAAACCCTAGTGTTAGCAAATTGGTCATTTCTATTTGTGAAGATTCAATATACCATTTTAATTGTACAGATTAGAAATTATAAGAAGATATGATGTACGGGCAAAAGGGCATATGTAATCCTCTGTTTGCCAATTGAATTACTACAATAGGGAGGGGATAGGCTTACATCTGGTCTTAACAGTTCAAATTGTTTTACTCAGAGACCAGTTAATGCCCTCTCTTCTTTGCATTTTACCACCTCAAGTGGCAGACTGAAGAATTAATTGAATACTTTCTTTCTTGCTGCTACTCATCACAGAAAGAATGAAGGAATGCATCCTGGTACTTGGTATTAGCCCTCATATTGGTAATCTCATTGGGTTAACAATTGTCAATCTCCATATTGGATAAAATGTCCCATGATTGAATACTATTGAAAACTAATATCAATACGAAATCTGTTCCCCTCTTTGCTACCCTCTGTGCACCAGGTCCTTCCTGACTTTAAATTCATCATGCATCTCATGAGTAGCTAGAGCAATAATTGATACTTCTAGTTCCAGACTTAGTGATTTTCAGATCCCAAATGGAAATGAAGTTCTAGATCCTGCCTTTGGCTTTTGATATTGAACTTCATTATCTGGCTTTATGAGATGCACAAAATGGTAACATGTATTTCTAAAACTTCATGGTCTCTTGCAGCTTTTGTTAAAAACCTTTAATTGTTCTGTGGTTACTCGGCCTGTTATTTGAAAGTGTGTTGTGTAATGCGTTCAACGTGCCATAGCCATAGATATCTACCTAACAACAGGATCAAAACAAAAGGATTAACAAAAATACATATTTTGCACCTAATACTATCATATAATTCCACTTTAAACTCCACATGGATCCTGCTGTAGAAGGCCAGGTGAAGCATGATTATTACTATTCCTCCGTTTGCCTTAGAACAAGCTTTTCTTTGCTCGTGAAATGTGTAGTCTAGAGTGTTAAGAGCATTAGTGTGCAACAGTTAATTATAATTGTGACAAAGATTAGGGATAATTCCCCCCTGAATGTAACTGTAAATATGGTAAAATATCGTATCTGTTTTCAGAAATATTGAAAAACGTGTTGGTTGTACAAATTAAATCAATTAGTATACTGTTATACAAATGTAACGTATCAGTCCATCCTATTTGACATCATTAGCAAAAATGTTGAGTTACATGTAATTGACAAGTTTATGTTTTCATTGCAGACCTCGACTGCAACTGTTAATGTGGTGGTTACTGACGTGAATGACAATGGACCTGTTTTTGACCCTTATTTACCCAAAAATCTTTCTGTACAAGAGGAGAAAATAAATGCTTTTGTGGGAAAAGTGATGGTAAGTTGTACAAATTGAAAAGTATGGTTCAAGCAAACATTGGCAGAATTGAGCTCCAATGAACTTTATAAATGCAATCAAATTACGTGATGTGTTGCCAGGCTCAGGGAAAGATATAGTAAGCATTCATTTACACTTAGAATGGCAATACAACTCATATTGTTTATTTATGTGCATATGTGTGAGAGTATTTTTGGCACGTGAAATTGTCAATTCAGAGTAGTGAAACAGTGGCTGGTAGTACATACACACCTCACCAAATAGCAAACGTATTCAGAATGTATCATGCAGATAGTGACACATGGTTGGGCAGACTAGAAGATGAACAGAACACGCAATTGGTGATTTGGTGAGTGGCATACCCCCTTTTTTGCCGTAACCAAACGCCAAACCATAACAAGAAAAACGTGTAAATCTCTTTTACTTCCACCCTGGAAATGTTTTTAAATGTGCCAGCATTGGAATGGACTATGCCCTGTGAGATAAATATGCTCCCATATGTTTGCAGTAGTGTTAGTGAGGGAAATGTTTTACTGGGATCATTCACCGACATTCTGGTCTTCACAGTGGTGATATATTTCTGAAAGTTAGTGCCTTGATGTATTGACTGCAGTACATCACATGTAGTATTTCATTTGATGCTGTCTTGAGATTACAATTCCATATCCAAAGTGTAAGAGTAATATGGAACTGAAGACACTGTAGATTCTGAAATGTGGTAATCTAGATTATTCTGCCACTCTCTTATGTATATACATTTGTGTTTTGTAACACACACATTTACAACTATTCCATTCTATAGCACAGTGGGTGAGAACAAGCAATTGTGGTACAATACAGATTATTTGCCATTCCTATTTGAAGGGATATCATAATAATTACAACATAAAGGTAAACCGAGTTATTCTGCAGGTTAAAAAGTGCAGTAGAGTTATAGAAGGAATATGATGCACAGGTCTGACAAGACATCCAGTCCAGTCTGAGGATATCCCAGTCAGTCACATTAATTTAAGGGAAGGCATATGATTGTATTGAATAGAACATATTGTGACAGATGAGCAACATTGAAAATGGAAGAATGCCCCCATTTAGAGTCACATGTTAACATTTATGTTCCCCGGTGTGGCTCAGGAGACTGCCAGTGCTCAGCTCTGCTGATCATGCTGTTCCCTTGATGAAAACCCCCAGATCACTTCAGGCTATGATAACAGCGTATGATCAATATATGAGGGGCCTAGGCTTACAGGTTAGCACGTGTAACTTGTATACAGTGTTTTTCTCCCGAAAGCCTAAACTGGGCCCCCTGCTGTTTCTAGTCGGAAATCAATTGGAACTCTGCTCCTCTTTTGACTATCTAGGTACATGTTTTAATAACAGAATGAAGTGGGTTGACCACATTTTAAAGCTTAGTGTGAAGTTGAGCCAAACAATAGGAGAATTATTAGATTAGCAAAGACCTTGAGACACTTGCCAGTGGTTCAAATGACTAAGGGATGTGAGGGAAAATTCTTCCCTACTTTGGGTGTGAGATATGGGGATATGCAGGACTGATTGTCTGAAAAAGATAGAGAACAGTTTTTTTAAGAACATTATTAGTGTCCCCCAACCCCAACACCTGTGCACTCTATGCATTTGGAAACATCCTTTGCACATGGTACAGTTACAATATATGTGAGACCAATGCAAACGTAGGTCCCAATATGGGCTGCCGAACATAGCCCTGTAACAAAAGATTCAATTACGAATATTTAAACCCTGAATGGCCAGCATAAAGTAAGCTAGTTAGCCCACATAAAGTCTTGGTTCCAAAAGTTATCTTGGTCAATATATTTTGTGTATCCAGAAACAATGACAACTGTATCTAAGATGACGACTAAAACTAGAGCTAAGCGATACTTGGGGGAAGGAGAAATGATTCAAAAACGAAAACGCCTATTTAATGCTTGCTTCATTATGTGGCCCTGCAGAATATCTCTGACTGATGTCCATGTCCCTTCACAGAGATGTCCTGATGAAGGCCAGATTTAATATACTTCCAATTTGCAGTATTTCAGACATGGCCTAAAGAAAATGAGGGGTTGGGGGTATATTATATGTGTATGTGTGTGGGTTTGGAGACGTTATCCCATTGTGTTCTATTCTTTCCATTGTTTCATGATATAAATGTACAATTCTTAATGAATATACTCGGAGGAAGTGGGATAAGATTACATTGCCGGGCATTGATGTTTCTGTTAACCTCATCGAAGTCACTGGTTACATTTGCTTTTGCATGGTTCTTACAAAGAGCCTGGCGGGGACGTTCAATTTAGTGGGTAAGCTTTATTACTGTTTTACAGACTTATATTTTTGTGTAATGCAATCGTGTCATTGTGCAGGTTGTAGAAGCAGTTTTTAGCGATGTTGTATGATTTTAGTGGTGTTTTTAAGGCTGCAATTGGAAAGTGATTTAATAAACTGTGATTATTATGTTGGTTTTATGGATTGTAACAGTCCGAAATAGACTTTTATTGATATGGAAGAATGTGAATGTAGCAGCAGAATTGACTTTTAATTTCTATGGTATCTCATTGTTTTACCAGCAGGAGATTTTTGGGTGTCATTTTTACTGAAAAGATGACAATGAAAAAACGAATAGAACTATAATACGGTAATGGATTAAACAGGGTGTGGAGGGGATTGGAGTGGGGTAAAAGTATAGGGAAAGGGGGTCCTTGGGTGGGGGATCCCCAAAATAAAATAAAAATGTGATGTCTTTTCATTGTAATTTCTTCAGTTAAAATTACATCAAAAAAACTCCTGTCAGCAAAGTAACATAGAACCCCTCTCCTTATGGCTGTAACAATGAAGTGCTACACACAGATTTGCAGAGGGGTGACAACACTGACAAGAAACAATGATGAGCGAGTTTATCAAAAAGTAACCAATAGTCAACAACACACCTGTCTTGCTTTTGAATTGAATGAAACCTGGTTTATCAGAAGTAGGTGACAACAGACAGTACAATTCACAGTGAAAACATACTTACCTGATTATGTGGAAAAAAAGAATTGCTCTTTGTATCTGATTATGATCAGATTTCTGTTCAAAATGTTTTAGAGACGTTTTTTGTAGTTTTGATTTTTTGCAGTTTCGATCGTGTTATCTATTCTAATTTAAACAGATAGGATGTACTTTGAATTGGTAAATTTCTTCTAGAGTGTTCATGGTGCAAGGAAATACATGTTACACCAGAAGCCTGAAAACAGTGGGCCTTGTTATAAGTTAGGCTGTCCAGAAATAAGGGTCCCGTTAGCAATGTATCAGCACCCTTTCTGGACCCCAAACTATACGTCTGCCGGGAGGGGCATGGGACTCCCAGCAGGCCTGACATTGTGGGTGTTCAGGCCCCTACCGGCAGGATTTTCACTGAAGCACCAGCATTGTTACTAACTTATGATCCCTTCCTTTTGACTATCCTGGTTCGTGTTCATGGGAGTTGTAGTGCATAATATCTGGAGAGGCAAATGTTGCGGACTCCTGACCTACACAGACATGACTTGCCAAGTGCAGCAACATCATCAGTACTTCCATCTACAATAACAGCGAACGAGGGACAGCAGACCTGCACAGTCTTTGCTGAAAGATAGTGGACAATTCACCTTGATGTTGAAAAACAGATCATTTAACATTATATGAGAACTGCAGGGGAACTTCCAGGGATGGTTGCTAGGTGGCGCTGTGGAATGTGTGACTTGGCTCAAATCAATGGACTTGCCTATGACCACAATGATATCACAGATTACATCACTGGTGCCAATACTGATTACATTAATAATGAAATTAGATACACATCATTAATAAGTTAGCTCATGAACACTTTGATTATCTTAATCATCATCATCAAAGTTTATTCGGATAGAACAAATCCATAAACCAGCATTAAAAAACATCTTAATAACAATTTATCATAATAACAATTTAGGCGGTGGACTTGGCCATGATAAATGCTGTGGTCACTGGCCGTCACCATACGCCATGGCTAATCGCCAGTTAATGTTGTAAAATACCAATGTACATGGTTCAAAGCCAAGGCTTGCCTAGTGGCTGTCATTGTTTTAAAAGTTGAAGCTGTAATCAGTGACCATGACTAAAGGCTACACTGCGTCCATGTTTCCGAGCCTTTAAGAACCGAGGTTCGGACTCTCTGAAGCAAAGCCCTCGCAGGACAAGGATGCGGTGTTCAGCGATGCAGGTGCGCAGGAGAGGCTGCCTGATTACATGTAGCACGCTACACTACGTCCAAACTTACAAGCATTTAAGAACAGAGTTTTGGACCCTCTGTGGCAAAGCCCTTGAAGGACTAGGCTGCAGTGTTGAGCAATGCAGGGGTAAAGGAGATGCTGCCCAATTACATGTAGCAAGCTACGCTACATCCATGCTTCCAAGCCTTTAAGAATGGGGGTTCTCACTCTCTGAGGCAAAGCCCTCATAGGACAAGGCCATGGTTGAGCGATGCAGGTGTTTGGCGGCAATGGGGTAGCGGCACAGATTGTGAGCCCGTACAACTTCACCCTCCTTTCTGCTGTCGCAAGGTAAGAAGGTCAGGAAGGGTTAGCTCTGCTACACACCACGCACCCCCCTGACCATGTCCCCTTCTCAACATGCATTCCTCCAGCAATTGGTCCTCACACTTCCCTCACGTGCTCACTCTCTCCCCTGCCTATGTGTGCTCCCTCGCAACTTAGGCTGCCTGCGCTCTCACGCAACTTAGTCCATGTGCGCTCCCTCGCAACTTAGGCCGCATGCTCTCCAGCGCAACCTAGGGCACGTGTGCTCCCTCTATTCTATCGACTATCCTATCACTCTCCCTAAGTCTGGCAGGAAGAAGCTCAAAAGGGACAATCTGGTGACCACCCAGGCCTCCCTATCGTTGATACCTACATCAGTGCTTCCTCGAGACAGACCCTTACTGACATCCTCTTTGTCGTTCTCTCTCCAGGCCTATGGACCCCCGACATGATCTCTGTTGTCTCTGCTTTTTCCTCTTCTCCCATTAATGGTGGCCCCCGGTGGGAGGCCCTCCTGGCCCCCTTTCACTCCTCTAAGACCATCAGTGATGTCTTAAATGGCATTGTCTTGGTCCAGGGCCCTCAGGCCAATCTCCTCCTTTTTGATAGATGCTTCACCTACTATCTCTACTTTTGCCACCGTGTTGCCTCCTTCCTCCATCACCTCTATGGCACTCTCTTCTTCTTCTCTGACTACACTGCCATCTCTTTCTTCCTCTTCTACCCATCCACTAGCACCTCCAACACTGGATCTCTTGCCTGTACCCTTACAAGTCCTTCAACGGTGGCACCCTATTCCATGTCACTACTCTCAACTCTTGCTCTGCTGTCAAAGATTCCTCTGACATCTGCTTCCTCCTCGAAGAGCTTGATGTTGATGTTCTCTGTCTCAACGAGACGTGGTTCACAGCCAGCTCGGTCACAGGTTCTGACACTCTCCTTCCTGATGGCTACAATATCCTCTCTGTACACAGCACCAACCATTCCGGCAGGGGTGTAGCCTTGATTTTCCATTATTTTCCTGGCGTGGATCCATACTTCTGTTATTAAAATGCAGGACTACTCCTCCTTTGAATGCCTGGTCTGCAGCACATTATCTATCCTGGTCTTTCTCTCACTGTGGCCACTATCTACAGGTCACCTGGCCAGGTTGCCCTTTTCGTCTGAGTAGGATGACTCTTCCCCCCCTCCCCCTTGCCTCTACCTCTCATCTCCTCCTTGGGGTCCTGATCATCCACCTGGATGGTACTAGCCCCTCTTCGGGGCTCTTTTGCAACCTCTGCTAATCTCTCTCTCCCTCTCTCTCTCTCCCTCTCTCTCTCTCTCTCTCTCTCTCTCTCTATATATATATATATATATATATTCTTTACTCTGACCCAACTCACCCTGCAGAGCACACCCTGGAAGTTCTGATCTCCCCAGCCCCCCCACTCTCTAACCGTCTCACCACTCGTCTCTCTTGGAGCAACCAATTTCTCCTTTCCTCACACCTCTCTCTCTCTACCCATCATGTCAAGCTGACCCCAGCCCTGCCCACCTACGTTCTCGGTCATCCAGCCGATGAAGCGTGTGTCAGTTGAGGCATATGCTGCTACTTTCCCTCCCCTTCCTACAACTTTGGCTGACTCACACTCTGACACAACCCTCTCTAACCTTCATCTCTCTAGTTCTAACACTCTTGACATCCTTGAACCTGTCATGAGGATATGCCTGAAGCCTACATCTAAGTGCAAATTTTGGTACGATTCCAACATCGCCAACCTTAAACTCAAGTGTAGGGCAGCTGAAAGGAAGCAGAGGGCAGCAAACTGCCTGGCCTCCTGCTCCAAATAGTACAGACTCTATGTCCTCTCCAAGCCCGCGTCTATGTGTCATTTAACAACTGTCACAACTCTCTGCCAGCATTGGTCGGTCTGGAGGAGATGGAGGCATATAGGTCCAATATTGCGGGCTACTTCCAAAATGGCACCGGGAATGCCATGTAAATCTCTAGAACTTGGTCCTACTTCCATGTCTTGTGTTTCTACCCTCGCTTTGATGCAGTAAGAGTACATGAGCTGACGAGTGCAAGGACCCGGCGGGTCGCTACTCCAGTAGTATACACTCGGTGAGTTTGCTTACTAGTGGATATCCTTCCTTGTGCTCTTCCTGGCAAACTCCTAACCTTTTACTCTGTTCGGCTTCTCACAGAATCAAGCTTTGCCCTTACATTCCTCTGGCTTCCTCTCTCTCACTAGCGTACAGGGACTCTGTTCCCTTCGGTAGGCTATGCCTTGTTTACATTCTCGCCACTGTTCTGATCTTCTACTATCTCGTTTTTCAGCCGCTCTCCTGCCCTACTGAGCAACAAACTAAACCTCCTTGTATAACTACTCATTCTCACTGTAGCGGTTGTTCCGATCTCACTTCAGTACAACAGCTTCAGACATAGGAACACCATTTACAGGGCTCTGGTCTGACCACATGCCTGATCACCTATAACAGACGAAGTCAATCCGGGACAGCAATATTAGATGTCTTTGCAGAAGCAGTTGCGTCCAGTGTCAAGGCAATTTCACTGCGTGCTCTGCTACAGCACACGCAGACCAAGATTAGACCGGAGAGTTACAGATCCAGGGTTATTCTTCCCCTAGAGGGTTTTCCCTGGGTTGCCTGTTCTTCCAGGTTATGTATATATTAATAGACCCAGGGGGGTGAAAGGATCCCAGGAAGCTCAACCAGTGGTTGCATCTGGTGCAGGTTAGTGTTGGCAACTTTCACTTTACTTACTTAATTGACGTGATTAGTTTACAACAACTCGGTCAAACATTTCAATATCTGCAAGGAGCTGGCCAATCCTGTAGCATTCTCTACCTCTCGTGTTCCCTCCCAGTCCATCTGCCCAGCACTGGCTTCTCATTTCAACACTAAAACTCAGGACATCCTGTCCACTTTCTCTTCCTCTACCTCCTCTTCATCCTCCTCTACCACCCCTGCCCTGTTTCAGCCGTTTATCCTCTTCCTTTCTCCTGCTCAGCCCAGTCAATGTTTCTAGACAAGTCTGATCTATTAAAGTCTTGTCAAAGCAGGTTCTCCCCTGCTCATCCAGAACTATCAAGGACCGCATCGACACCCTTGCTCCAGCCTTGGTCAATTTCTGCAATCACTCCTTTGCCATTGGCACCTTCCCCTCCCCTCCCCTCTTAATCACTCGCTTGTGCACCCCCTTCTAAATAAGGCCTCTGCTGATCCTTCCTCTCCGGCTAACTATTGGCCGATCTCCATCACTACTTTCTTGGACAAACTCCTGGAAAAGCTGGCCAGATCCCAATCTGCATACTGAATCTGTTGGTTGTCTCCACGACTCCCAGTCTGGCTTCAGAGCTTCCAGAAGCACGAAACTGCTCTTCTGAATACCCATGAAGACTTGCTCTCTAATCTTGACTCTAATTTTCCTTCTCTCCTCATTCTACTCGATCTATGCTCCGCCTTTGACACGGTCAACCATGCAATCTGCTCAATCGTCTCTGTGACAATCTGGGTATCACTGGTCCGGCCCTGGCCTAGTTGACCTCCTTTCTCACTGACTGACCCTCCCAA
Organism: Ambystoma mexicanum; assembly: GCF_040938575.1. NCBI lineage: Eukaryota > Metazoa > Chordata > Amphibia > Caudata > Ambystomatidae > Ambystoma > Ambystoma mexicanum. The sequence continues at coordinate 1,178,018,231 of NC_090929.1, forward strand.
CTCCACTGGAGTCTTTCCTCTCTTCTATCTCTCTCTCTACCTGTGGTGTTCCCCAGGGCACTAACTCTTCTCCCTGGATTTTCAACCACTACCTGGTACCTCTTGCACCCCACATTGCTACATTCTGCTCTAACTTTCAGTGGTATGCAGATGACACCCAGCTCTCCTTCAGGCTCCACTCAGAAAACCTCTGCTCCCTCTTGCATACCAGACTGTCTGGCCGCAATTCAGGAATTGTACCACCAACGATCTCTGCCTTGATTACAGTAAGACCGAGATCCTCCTAATCGGGGCACCTGATCCCTCCTTTCCTCTCTCTCTCTCTCTCTGGCCACCACCCTGAGCCCTCTTCCTGTTCCTTCCTCTGAGGCTAAGAACCTTGGTGTCATCTTTGACTCCACCATATCCTTCTTCTTTCACATCGCTGATGTCTTTAAGAAGTCACACTATCAACTGCACCTCCTCAGAGTTATTCTGCCTTTTCTCACTTTCCCGCAGAAGCTCACTGTCTCCAGAGCCCTAGGTCCCCTCTAGGCTGGACTACTGCAGCCTCTTTCTAAATATGCTTGTCTCTACTCTTCGACTTTTAGTAATTATCCAGTACAGGACTGCAAGACGTTTCCTTGGCCTCAAGCCCAGGGATCATATCTCTCCAGCATTGGTATCTCTCCACTTGCTTCCTGTTGCGGCAAGGATCAAGTTCCAGACCCTTTGCATCACTCACAAGGCTTTCTGAGGCCTGGGACTGCACTACCTCCAACTTTCTCTTCCTAAACATCTACCCTCTCGTGTTCTCCACTCATCCACTACCTCCAATTCTCCGAGGGTCAGATGCTTCTCCAAGCAGAGAATGGGAGGCAGATCTCTTTCCTCAGCTGGGGCCTCCCTCTGGAACAGCCTCCCTGCCTCTCTCAAACTTGAGCAGAACGACCTCTGGTTCTGGAAGCAACTCAAGACCTTCCTTTTCGCTTCCACTTTTTCTTGTACTCTCCACTGCTGATTTCCCTGACTGCTCTGCGCACTGGTCACCCGGCCACCCACTGAACTCACGCCAGGCTCCTGCATGTCCAGTGGCCCTCGCACTGCCTCTGGGCTCCTCCAGCACTTAAGGGTCTGTATCTGCAACCCTACTGTCCCTTCCCTCTGCAATTATTTAATTGCCTACACTTCTCCCCCCATGGCACTTCTCCCCTCCCTCTTCCCCAAACTTGCACGATCTGAATGACACAAGGCCTACTAAGATCATTGTTTTGTCCTCCTTCTGTTTCCCCCTCCTTGTCTTATCACGCCTAGAAACACTTGTGTACAGGTGCATTATAAATGACTTATATCTTATCATAGTTAGTGTCCATTAATATGTTACAATATATAGGGCCTAATTCACAGAAGTGCGTTATAATGGCGCAATCCCATAGGAAAATGTTCTGTGAATCAGGCCCAGAGTCGGTTCAGCCAATTGTCATGGCCACTAGTTAGTATTGTGTTGAAGCCCAATGGCTTGTGGCTGGTTAGTGTATATAATATACAGTGGGCATGGCAGAAGGCCATAGCTAGTGTGTGTGTTTAGTGTTGTATAATACACAGTGGAAATGTCCAAAGTTCATATCTTCTGGCATGCTTGTATTTCAAAATATACAGTGGGCATGAGCAAACATTGTACAAACTGCTCAAGCTCAAAGGCCATGACTAGTGACCCATTTATATGTTAGAATATATACTGGGGACAGCCAAACGCTGTGGGCACTGACTAGTATTGTGCTAAAGCCCATGGCTAGATTCTGCTTAGTGGATATAATATTCAGTGGACACGCCTGAAGGCTGTAGCCACTGGCAACGGAACAAGTCAATGGTTTGTGGTCTATTAGTGTTTTAAAATAAACAGTGCACATGGATGAAAGTTGTGGTCAGTGTTCACGACTGAAGGCTATGATTCATGCCTATTAATGTATTAACATATATTTAGCATTGCACATTGACCATAGCTGAAGGCCATGTTTAGTGCCAAATACTGTTGTAATGTATTTATTGATGTAATCAGTGATGCCGTCATTGTGGTCATATGCTGCGCAATAGGGGGCGAGAAGTTCATTTGGGTTTAACTGAATTTCAGGGGTTTTGTTGTGTTAAGTTCTCACCTTAACGTCCCTGCAACTAAAGTTGTGTCCTTGAATTTCAAGAGTTTTGCCATTCCACACATAATTGGCATCAATAATACAGAGAATTTGGTTAATGAAAACATTGTATCATGTCTAGAAAGCAAAATAAAATGAAACTGTACAACCCATCTCCCCCAAATGTACCTGTTAATAAGTTTGTTTGCATATGTACTGAACTTTGTAAAGTGTTTACATTTATATGTAATGTTGATGAATAGAAAGTTATTAAAGTGTTACCGTAACTGTGTACAAAGACTACACTCAACATCTCTTAAAATACATCTTTACAAGACTACTGCCCATGTATATATTCAATGAAAAAACTTTGTTAAAGAGACATTATGGTTAAGTTGCACTAATAAAAACCTATGAAATTCAGTACACTGCTAAGACCAACACCCAGGACATCAAAGATGACATCACAAATATCACTGATGACATCACATGTCTAGCCCCTTCTTTTTTGTTCACTGCCATATCTAGGCCAGGTGGGTTTATTTACTGACAGTCAGAAACTTAACTTTCAAAAGGTATTACATTTATAGATATTACTATTCTCACATGTTCTTACACTACTTTCCCTAGAATTTAATTGCATCTTATGATGCACATATATAGTGGAAGAAGCAGGCCTGAAACACAGCAATAATTTTTGTGCGTGAATACAATCATGTCGATTATACACAGTTGCTAATGATACTGCCTCTTGTTTGCTTACTTTACTCTCCATGTATAAGCCCCATATTTGTATGCATTGTAGTCTATTTATGTTTTGTGTGTATTAGTAGAAATATGTAGTAAGTGATGCATTATTACCTACTAGTATATGTTTCACAGCATGCAAAAGTGTGATCCAGAAGCATTTACCGTTTTACTATCCAAGATGGGAAAATTAGAAATATTACATCTCTATGGTGTATGCTGCAGACAATGCCTATGTTTCTTTATGAGTAGGTTCCTGTTCTAGAAACAACACTGCAATGGAATGTTCTTTGGAGCAATACATTGCATAATCAAGTATGTAGTTCATCACACATCTTCAGATGACCCCTGACACTTGTTTGCCGACATTACATTCACAACCCCTTGCAGGGACTTCCTATGAACACTAAATGCACATGTGATGTCATCAGTGATGTCATAAATCATATTTGTGATGTCATCTTTGATGTCATGGGTGTTATTCTTAGCAGTGCACGGTGGTGGCGCAAGTTATGGTTGCTTAGCTTACCATAGCTGGCAAATTTCAGGGGTTTTTCAGTTTTGCTTGTAACCATAACGTCCCTTTAACAAAGTTTTTTCATTGAATATATATATATATATATATATATATATATATATATATATATATATATATATATATATATATATATATATATATATATATATAATGTGTGTTTTTTATTTTTTATGCTTCTGTTCAAATGCGTGCACTGCCACATGCAGCAATGGCTGATGGGCTACTTGCGGCTCACAAATGCAATAACAACAGCTATAATGAAATAAATAAGGGTATGTCATTTCCTTTTAACTCACACTGGGCCTCAATATGGGGCTAATTTAGCTAACACACACGCCAATGCAAATAAACCTTCAAACATGTAAACATGTAATAACATTTTCACATCACCCACACTCCTGCCATATACGCAGGGAGAATTCTGCAATTAAAAGAATGCAATTGCAGACAATGGTGGCTTTTAAATTTTCCAACATGAATAATGAAAAAAAAAAGATTATATACTAATACAACTACTAAAATGGATGACACATTTTCACTACAACCTATCAGAGAGCTATACAAATAGAATAGTAACAACAACCAATAACAAACAATGAAACTGACAGAAATCTTATTTTCCCCATCCAGCATCTTTCATAGCCATGGCTATTAAATCAGCTGCTGAACTTCCTCTGTATCCGCAACTTCACATACATTTTTTTGCAAGCTACAAATCAAACTAAGCCGGCCTTCAAATAAAATAAGAGAAGACCTAAGCAGATTAAATAGCACACACAAATAAAAGTATGTGCTGTATCATCCACCTAACAATATGATTCTTGGACAGAAAATGTATAGTCTATATACGTGTCTTTAAATATAACCAATCCTACTTGTAAAACCAATAAAATGACGAAAAGGATCAACGCGCCTACACACGTTCTTTTCAGTATAAGCGGTTACAGAAAAAGCATGCATGTATGTTTGCTGTTAGCCGCGGCTGTACTAAAAAACTACAAATATGTATTTCCACTCCTCCCCAAATCCAAATAAGTGTCCCTAACATGCCTACCAGCCCCCACCCCTCCACTCCCCATAATCCTCCTCCACTCCCATGGTCTCTGCAAATCCCCCAATACACTGAATGCATCAATGATGCTATTCCACCCAAAATGTTGGATAGCCGCAGCTAACACACATCCACAAACCCGCAATGTGCCATTTACCACAATTTAGATGCAGCTACACAGGATGCCTGCAGGTAACGATGACGCGCAATGAATGGCTATTGAATAGCCACAAACAATCACAACAGTACCATCAACCAATTCCACATTCGAAAAACATACATATCCTGCTCTGTAAGAAACCAGAAGGTGTCAAATCTGCTAGTCCCTGTGGATCTGTGCTCCAGGTGCCCAGGACACGGCCATCACTTTTAGATCTAGTTCCTGGGGGTGGACCAGTGCGGGAGGATCACCTGGGTGAGTCTTCTTCAGTGAGTGGGAGTTGGACACTGGATTGCAAGACGCAGTATCTCCTTCCCTGTAATACCTTTACCCTATCCTACCAGGTAGGACACTTATGAACTCAACCCCCCTGCCTTATCCAACTTTCTCACTCTCTCACAAACAGCTCACTATGAGAGCAAATGAAAACACCTGAGCCATATACCTGACTTGTCCCAATACAATGTTCAGGCAGGGTCAGGCATTTACTGACCATTACACAAACCGGACTCCTTACACTTCCCACACAGCTAAAAAGGCAGAGCTAGAGAGCACACAAGGAATCAACAGTTCCAAGATGACAGTTTAATACAAGGCGAAAGACGCCAATACCGGAGAGGATCACAAGGAAGGAAGTGCCCTTGACCTTTTCGAAGGGGAAGCATTACTTTTATGACCCTTCGAGAATAAAAAACATAAGACCAAGAAACAAGGCTAATACAAGGCTAAAGAATCATGCATTTTCTGTGGGATGTGCCCGGGGTGCTCCTGCGTTGATAGTCAAAGCAAGGAGAATCACTTGCCACTGTGGTACTGTCCTTGGCTCCTACAACAAAGCAGCACTATTAAAGTCAGCACAGCCGGTGAGTTGTGGATACTGATACCAGACCTGTGTTGAAGCCAAAGTTGCAAGTGGCAACATTGTATGGTGAACGCTGAGGTGAACATTGTATGAAGCCTATGTGATAATCAATGCAAGTAAAACAGATGATTGATTGAACTTTGAAGCCAAGATATGATACCTTAGACAGAGTGGTCTGGCATGGCGTGCATGCTCATTCAAAAGTCTCTGTAAGGTATCCAACAGAAAGAGTGACAAAGAATTGTGACTCAAAGTGGTCCTGCAGCGGGTCAAGCAAAATTCTGTGCACAATCAAAAGTCTTCGATGTTAATAACATAAAGAAAGTTGATGGTAAAGTAAACGAAGTTAACCGAAGCCCGGCGGAGGGAGATCAGCTGAGAGCTTTTGATTAAAACAAGTTTGTGTTAAGAAGTTAAAGTGGAATTGGTCCAAGCCAGGCGTAGGGAGAGTAATTGAATATTTTTTTAAAGAGGATCTGAGCCTGGCTGAGGGGGATCCTGAGTGAGCCGTGAATCACCTGAGAAAGTGGATACATGAATATCCTACGAGCATTGGGTACATGAACATCCTACGAAGATTGTGTTAAGATGATCTGAGCCCGGCTGAGGGGATCCGAGCTGAATAGAGAATAGCCTGAGAAATCAAGTACTTGTGAACTCCTAAGAACAACAAAAAAAACTTGTTTGTTTGTCGCATCAGTCCCTCTGAAGGAACAGACATTGAGAGGCGGAGATACTTGGGCATGAAAGGCCATGATGCTAATGATTGAACTGTATCCTCGTGCTAGAGAACCCCGAGACTGTACTAAGCTCGAGTGTACCGCCTTGTCCCATGCTGAAAACACAGGGAAGGGAGGCCAATGGGCTGAACATCCTGACATATCATTTTGTGAACACTTCTTTCTTTTTCTTAACACTGTTTCCCACACTATTTGTATTTAGAGGTAAGGATTGGCAATAGGTTCTAGTGTAGGCCCTTTTATTTTCACAAGACATCACTAGGACTGCGTTAGTATTATGAATGGTCATAACTTGCTCCTATCTGTAGATGTAGGATTAGATGGGCATTTTTTAAACCCTTTTGAAGTTCAATAAACACCCCTCAACTGTGGTCACTTGTGTCTGGCTTGCTGGTGATACCATGCCTTCCTTACATGGGTTATCGGGAGTGGGATGTGACATCAATGGAGACAAGTTGGGGAATCCTTAAATTCCAGCAGCTTATTCATACAGCCTCAGACCCCTCTATCACCATGAAAGAATCAATAGGCATTGATATCTGTAGCAGCAGAGAAGATGCTATCCCTCCAAGGAAAAGGGGAATGATTCACACAGAATTACTTTTGATACCCCTCCTGGGTGTAATATGAGGCTGCCCCCATAATCTGTCCTTGCCTGAAAGTTTGGTCTAGATGTTCTAGCAGGCATCATAGATCCGGACTTCCGGGAGACATAAAGGTTATCCTACAGAACCATGGTGAAATTCAATTTGAAGCACATTTTGGAGACAAAGTTGCCCAAGGAATTCTTGAAAGAGATCTATTTCCTAGTTTTAGAGAGAGTGAACCGGAAGATACTGAGAGAGGTGCTTTAAGTGTTGGGGAAGGTGATGAACCATCTACCACTGAAGAAAAAAGAGAAGAAGAACCCGCATTCCTTCCCGACCTAGCCATCACCCAACAAAATTATCCAGCACTCCCTGTGGCTGGATTAGAAAAGAGAAGTACCCTTTTCTTCCTAAGTCAGGGATTACTGTACAGAATGGACATATCCAAAGAAGGTCCAAGTAAAAATCAGTAATCCCCAAAACCTATTGGAAGATCATTTTAGAGATTACACATTCTCATCTGAAAAGGGAACACTAAGGACAATCTAAGACCCAGGTGCACAGCAGTGTGAGGTTTCACTGGTCAGGAATCCATGCGGATATAAAGAACTTAATTCAGACATGTGAAATATGTCAGAAATCCAGTATTCACATTCCCTTGCCTGCCCCTCTGAATCATTTTCCAATAATAGAAGTCCCTTTCTCAAGGATTGGGATGGATATCATTGGACCATTGGAAAATGCTAGACTGGGTAACACATATGTCCTCATGATTGTGGATTACGCTACCAGGTACCCCTCGGCATTACCTATGTGGAACAACCCTACCCAGCAGAAGTGAAGTGAATAAAAGGGTAAGTGCCAGTATCATTGAACCCTCTTCAAGCCCATGGTTCCCCCCTATAGTATTGGTCACAAAACTTGACCATTCCTGGAGGGTTTGCATAGACTTCTGCCATGTCATTGCCATCTCCGACATTCGATGCCTATCCCATGCCACGCATCAAACAATTGATAGACTCAGAAATGCCACCTTTCTATCAACCCTAGACTTAACCAAGGAGTACTGGCAGGTCCCAGTGAATGGACCTGATAAGGAAAAGAAAGCTTTCCCAATGCCCCTGAGACTATTCAAAGTCAAAGTCCTCACTTTGGGCTTACATAGGGCCCCGCCACTTTTGCATGACTTATGGACAAAGTATACCGCCCTACTCTGATATCTGTGAAGCTTATATTGGTGATATTTATTGAAAAATCTGGGAGGACCATCTTTTCCATCTCTTTACTATTATGAGAGCCCTCAGAGAAGCTGGCCTAACTGCCAACCCATCGAAATGCAAGCTGGCCCAATCAGCTGTGAAATACCTCAGCTTCTTTGTAGGGAATAGTACTGTCCAACCTCAGTGTGAGAAAGTGAAGGCCGTCCTAGTTACCCCTAAGCCTAAAATAAGAGACCTCAGAGCATTCTCACGATTAATCGGTTATTACCGCAGGTTTATCCCTAACTTCTTGGACAGGACAGCTATGCTGACGGACAAATTAAAGAACGCTGAACCCCAGAAAATGCATTGGACTGACGAGCACAATGTATGTTAAAACAACCTAAAACTAACCCTGTGCAAGAACCCAATCCTAAAGATAGATTTCTCAAAGGAGTTTGTATTACAAACAGATGCCTCACTTACCGGGCTAGGAACAGTCTTGTCATAAATTTAAAATCGATTGGTACATCCTATCTTTTTTTACTAGTCACAAACTGTTCCCGTGTGAAAAAGAAAGAATCTCCATGCTGGAATTAGAGGCCCTTGTCATCAAGTGGGCCATTACTCACCATAGATACTACCTTCTAGGAAGAAAGTTCACACTTGTCACTGATCATTCTCCCCTAGTTTGGCTAACCAATGGAAATATTCTAACCCTCGAGTGATGTGATGTTCTTAAACATGCAACCCTACGGCTTCACTGTGGAGTACTGAAAAGGCAAAGACCAAGGAAACATGGATTTCCTTTCTCGGTTTCCCTATGGCTACATCGCATAAGGGAAGAGTATGTGAGAAACCAGCAGGCTTCTCACTTGCTAGTCTCCAGAGATCTGTTATCCAGGTGGCCAGGACACATCATCACTTTTGGATCCAGTTCCTGGGGGTGGACCAGTTTTGGGAGTATCACCTGGATGAGGGTTCTTCGGGGAGTGGTAGTGAGACACCAGATGGCGAGCTACTGTATCCACTTCCTTCCTGAGTTCCTAAGTATCCTGATAGGATGGGATAAAGGAGTTTTTTACCCCAACCTACCAGGATACTTATGAACTCAACCCCCCCCTTTTCCAACAAAAACACTTTCTCATGAACTGTTTGCTATGAGAGGAAACTGTCTAACACCCAAGCCATATACCTGACTTGTCCCAATACAATGATCAGGCAGGCTCAGGCAATTACTGACCATTACACAGCCCTGACTCTGATTACACTTCCCCCACATGGATAAAAGGTGCAGCACAAGAACACGCTATGAGTGTGGCAAAGCACACAAGGAAGCCAGCAGTTCCAAGATGACAGTTTAATACAAGGCGAAAGACGACAAAACTGAAGGGGATTTTTGATGAGGAACCGTTACTTTCATGAACGTTTGAGAATAGAAAAGATAACACAAAGAAACAAGACTGAAGAATCCAGAATTGTGTGTCAGAGGTACTTGGGCTCTCCCATGTCGATAGTCAAAGCTGGGAGAATCACTTGCTGCTGTGGTATTGTCCTTTGCTCCTACAACAAAGCAGCGCCATTGAAGTCAGCACAGCTGGTGAGTTGGGGAAACTGATACCAGACCGATCTGTGTTGAAGCCAAGGTTGCAAGCGGCAACATTGTACAGTGAATGCTGAAGTAAACATTGTATGAAGTGCATGTGATAATCAAAGAGAGTAAAATTTAACAAAAGATGAGTGATTGAACTTTGAAGCAAAGATACGATACCAGAGTGGTCCGACACAGCCTGCATGCTCATCAAAAGTCTTTGTAAGGTATCCAATTGAAAGAGTGACAAAGAATTGTGAGTCAAAGTGGTCCTGCAGTGGGTCAAGCTAAATCCTGTGTACAATCGAAAGTCTTCGATGTTAATAACATAAAGAAAGTTGATGGTAAAGTAAATGAAGTTGGTCTGAGCCCGGCGGAGGGAGATCAGCTCAGTAGGGAATTGTAGGGGAAGGAACCCCCTGATGAAACCCGAGCAAGAGAGTCTTATGAAAGAAAAATATTGTAAACTGTGAAATTAATGAAAGAAGGCGTTGATGGCTCCAGAGGCAGGAAGTGAGCAGAGAAGCTGCGAGAAGTACATGCGTCCCGATGCTTAGACCTTGAGTCTCGAAAAGGGAGAAAGAAATCAAAAAGCTGACTACGGATACCAAAGAGGAAGCGATGGTGTGGATCCCAGGAACCATACATGTCAATGCCATTACTGAGACCCGCTGCTGTGGAGAATGTATGCTGTGACCCTGTAGAACAGGTTGGCGAGTAGAGAAAGCATGAAAGCGGGCTGCTGGAGCCTGGAGCCCACATGGAGCTGAGAAACTGAAAACCCTTTAAGGGGTTAAAAGGGGAAACCAATCTGGGCTGAAGTACCCCATATGCCACCTGGGTCTGCTAATAGCAAACTTCCTTCCTTCAACCTTCCCTTCCCTAGCTTTTTGATAGCGGACAGAGTTTATTTTTGGAAGACATCCTGTTGAGCACCCATTTATTGTTTTTGTGTTAGGGAACTCATCGTAAGGTTAGGACCTAGAGTAGATTTTCTTTAAGTTGGTGAATGGCGTAACTTGTTCAACACTGGGCCTCATCAGGAGTTGGGCGGTAGCCCTTAAATGCAGCAATAACGCTATTATCACCACTTTTAAGGGTTGGCCCAATCATGAGTTTGGCTGAGTTGGAGTTTTATTTCCAGCGTTTTGCTGGAGGTACACATCGCCACGTTCCACCTGTTTTTAGTGCTATTAGTGCAGCGCTAATTTCACTTGTCCTAATAGCACCAAAAAGAAGCATTGGGTCCGATGGACCCAATGGGGAATGGGGCTTAACTGCCTTACCACTACTCAGGATCTGGCACAAATTGCACCGGACCAAGTAGTGGTACCACTATTTGAATGGCGGTATCCCAGTGCTATTACTGCCGCCCTCCTGAGGAGGCCCATTGCCTGCTATTTCTGGCTTGCCACAAAGCCTGCTCAACATGGTTTGAGTACTCTATGCTGCTCAAATAACGGGGAGATTCAGCAGGTACTTGTGTCTGAGAAAAGAATATTTTTAAGGTCCTAGCCACTGGTCCAAAACAACCCTCATCTGCTATTTGAGTGGCATTACAGAATAGAGAGGGTGGGCAGAAGTATATAGTCAAATATACAAGTTAAGCAGGAGAATACACCATAAATAACCTGTGCAAAGTGATGAAGCATAAAACATTTCAAATGTGTCCTATAAGCTTACAGTTCCTCATTAGATGCAGGGCAAGACACAGAACCCTGTTTATAGATAACACTTCAGAACATCACATGGCGTTGGTCCACAATAACACAGCATGCAGAACTGTCAGTCGGTACAAGTGTGACTGGAAAGGCTCCCTTCTAGTACATGCTGATTCATTCTCAATATAAAAGCAATCTTGCCAACTCTTATACAACAAATATATGCTAGATAAAGCATGTAAGGAATATTATAACACCTGGCAATGATCAATGACTATTATGCAATGCCTGGTCGCACTACAATAAAAAGATAGAATATGTCTACAGTATCTCATAGTGAGTACATATGCACACAAACTATGAAATCATTGTGGAATTGGGTAAAATGTTAAGAATGTCAAAACAGTTGACTTGCTGATAAATACACCTATGAAGCTGAATAGGAGTTTGCTTTTGCAGTATATGGGGCCATGACATACCATTTAGTTTCTTCCATGGCAGGATTATATGCATGGAAGAGCAGAGTGTACTCAACAGTAAGTACATATATATTGGTCTTCTATGGCACCCTTTTGCCATTTTTTGTATCCTCATTGCTCGCAGCCCTTGAATAAAGGGTAAGTGCAGGGAGGAGTAGTGGGTGGGTAGAGGGAGAGGCAGGTGCAAATAGTGAGGTGAGTGCAGATCACCAAAGTACCTACAGTCTGTGTCCAGTATGTTTCTACATGGTATGTGGCAGTGATATGTTGGTGTATGTACCAGAGGGAAAAGCCAAGGTGTCTTAGCTGTGATCACTGGGTTACCGGAAGTGATGCTCATCTGAAAGGAAAAGAGATAAATGTAATGGTGCTTACGATCATTTTGGACCATTCAATGAACTCTGAATGGAGACACAGGAGATTGTGATAGCACTCGGCAGTGTAAGGCTGTAGTGTTCATGGGGATACATGTATGCAATGCACAGGTGGTGGTTGATTGAGATTAATTGGTGGAGGGAGTATTTGTTAGGCAGACACTTGTGGACTCCATTTTGGAGTTTAGAGGATAGATCAGCCCTGGTTGTACCAGCATTTTCTCATAAAACCTGTGGAGGTCCTGTAGTGTGTGTGTAGGGCGTGCCATCTCCTGTGGGCCAGCTCAGCTATAAAAGTTGATGTGTGTTCTGTCCAGGCAGGCTGACCCTGCAAAGTGACAGGACAGGAATCTGAAGGGCCATGCCCCTTCTTTAGTCGCTTTGTGAGAGCAGGCAGCACCCTCTCCAGAAACAGCCAGACTGCATGCAGCTGTCCCAGACAGAGACATCAAAGGGACACACCCATCCAAAGGGAGTAGCTTCACACCAGGGTGCTGCATTTCTAAATGCCTTTGATCCTTTTGGGAAAAGAATGGGGCAGGGTTAGAGTAGACAAAGAGCGCTCTGTACATATGAGTCAGGATTCCACCATCTTGATTATCTCTGCTTCTCTGTCTCCTTCCTGTCCTCTGCCCTTCATCTATAGAAAAGCACTTTGGGTCGGATATCAGAAAGGAAACATCCATTCATTCCAAGAGCAGGGATTGGACTTCTAAAGCAGGCTTCCTTTAGTCCACTCCCATGTGAACCTTTACCTTTAAAAGAAGGGGTCTCGCACCACTTATTTAATTCAATCTGGGACAAAATCCGGAGAAGGATTCATTGGGCCTATTTTGGGAGAGCTTCACTTTCCAAAGCCATCAACCTCTAAGGTGAAGGAGAAGTTCAAGGCTCTGCTCTGTAACCACTTCCAATCCACATTGAAGGTGATTGTTGCTCTAAACCAGGACCTGCCACTGAGCACCAGAATCTCCCAAGGCTGTTGGAGCAGACCCTGAAAGGACTTATCCTGTCCTCCAGCCCCTCAAGTGGGTCTCACAGCATCAGGAGAACCAGATCAGCTAAGGCTCCCAGGTCTGTCACCTGGACACCGGTCGAACTGACGTTTTGCCAGGTTTGAATCTGAGGGATCAAGCTGGTGCTGCTTTATTTGCACTCCTGTGAACCTTTGATCTACAGTGCCGGCATCTCGAGCCTGCTCGATGCAGCAGTGTGTCCTTGCTGAGCCCGTCACAGGTTGGGCTTGAATCCACCACTCGACACGAGTACCCAACTTGAACCACTGCTGAGTCAACTAATGACTCAAACCACAGGTTACACCAAGACTTAACCTAGCTCGCCTAAAACTGCCATTTTACCAAACCACACATAGGAGCAGAAGAATCATCATTTCGACAATTTCCATCTATCGACTCAAACCACTGAATTATCATTCATTGATCCTTCCCGGCGGTTACAGCCCAACTCGCCCCAGCTTGACCTCAAACAGATCCTGGTGTGCACCCCAACCTGCACTGCAGAACTCCACCTAAAAACACATACTTTGAAACTGCTTGTTGCCCATTTGCTGCTTGAGCCCACATAATCAAACTTTCCTGAATGGAGCCTGGTCCACTGACACCACTGCTCAGAGCTGGGTTTGACACTGCTGAGCCCCAAAGACCTGACACAAGGTAATACCAAACCATAACTCTCCCCTTGGTCCATTTTGGATCCTACAGACTAGTTAGGTCACTTGTGCACCTTTTTCATGCAAAGACCTATTTTTTTGTGGTTTATAATTTGCCTACCACCTCTGTATTTATGCTCAGAGTGCTACACTCTTCTACCTTTCGTATATTTTCTGTTCTTTCCACAGGTGTAGGTTTTGTACAGTGTTTTCAATTTTGATATTTTTTCAGATGGTGTGTTTTTCCAAGGTATCTCTAACTTGATAGAACCTTGTTTGAACATTCCATTTGATTTGGACTGTTATTGCCTTGCTGTTTTTGTCGCTAGTGAGTCACATTCACATGCTTCTTAAGAGCAAAGCCTTCCCTCGGCCCACGTTACCACAACAGGCAAAAGAGGTATATCTCTTAACTCTGCTGGTTTCACATTTATGGTTGTGTTGGTTCTTGGTGTTGTGAAGGGCCAGGAATGAAACTCGGACACAGTGGGTCAAGATTTTGGCCATCGACTTTTATTAATCAAAAGTGTCTTACTACCCTGTCCCTGCTCTAAGAGGTATTTTCACTACCAAAACAAAACTAATAGGTCGGTCCTTTGCCAGGGTGTCCAAAACAATCAGTCTTGTTTCCAAAGTACCATTCTTACACTTGCATTCTAAAAGCAACTCTAACGTGAACGGGAAATGTTTCTGGCCTTAAGAAGTGTACAAATGCTCAAAATAATAGAGGCATAGCTCCAACACAAGTTCCAGGTGGATACGATTCACAGTTCAAAAGAGTAAATTCCTTCCCCTGGATTTCTCTTCACTTAATAACAGGTCCTTATGTTTTCATAAATCAATAGAATTGGTATTCAAAGTAACTTGATTGACAATCTGAATGTAAGTAGACTGCCTGGTGTACTCTCCTGCCAGGCTTCTTTCACACCTGGATATGTTTCACACAGACTTCTGTTATATCTTTGTCAGAATTTCCTCATGTTAAAAATTGTATATATTGTTCAGCTTGGTCTTGCCCGGTATGGTCTCCTGCCAGGAATGTATTTTTATGCACACCACTTATTCTGATATTCTTATTCTCAGACACTATTGATTTGAAAGGCCTGGTATATTCTCCTGCCAGGGCTTTCTTTACATGAAAAACACGTCTTTCCATATGCTTGGTTGCATATACTTGTAACTTCAAATGCTTGGTATATTCTCCTGACAGGGCTTTAAATGTGCATATTGCGCACCCTTACAAACTTGATATTTTCTGTTCCTTTAGGGCATATGGCACCCTTTGTTCTGTCTCATTTACATCATTTACTCATATTTCCTTTTGGTGCCAGTGTCGGAATCCCCCGGTGTCGCCTCTTCCCTTGGACAGACTCACTGGGTTACTGTCACGGGAACCGGCTCTCCTGTGGTGAACCTGCAGCAGTCTGTCAGCATCTGCTTATTCATTTTGGGCTCACCTCCTCTGCCTTGTTGTTCCCTTTCTTCCCACTGCTTTCGCTTTCAGGCTGCATGCTTTCCTGGACTCCAGTGGCATGGAGGCTGCTCTCCCTGTAGCCGCATGCCAGGATGCTGTCCTTCCTGCTCTGGCATTCCCACAGTTTACTGGATTCTGCAGTCTGTCTCCCTTGGTTCCTTTCATGAGCCGGTTGGTTCCACGGACCTCGACTCCCACTTGTAGTCCCTCTGTCAACTCCGAGCAGAGAGACCACTCATCATTAGATGATTTCCTGGTTTAAATGTCCTACCTGCCAAAATGCACTCGCAACAACTAGAGTGCAGCATGTGTTCCCGGACTTTCATGATGTTCATTACTCTGCTCCTCTTCCTCCTGGCAGTATTTCCAGCATTTCAAAAAGAGAAGTCAGTTTGTGATACCTTATAAATAGAGTATGAGGAAGTGTCTTTAGAAGTTTCAGATGGTAAGTTCGCCGACCTATATGTAGAGTTGGAAAAAGGGTCCCCAGTAGTTCTAAATGACAAGTTAGGTTTTAGATAAATTGGTGGAGATGGATTCTGTGTTACCTGTGAAGTAAAATGTCAAAGAAGGATTCCAAAACACTGTTTGTCTGGCGCTCCAATAAGAGTTTTGTTATATTTTCCATATGTTATCATCTACACGTGTTTCACCACTTATCAATGCAGTGGTTCATCAGGAGGTATACAAGTATTTGTGGTTTTTTTATTGATTTTTTCTCAAACTTAACCGAACACGAAGAAAACGTGAAAAGAAAAAGAAACAAAAAGATTTTTTTAACCATATACTTATTGTAAAAATGTATAAACAACTTCATACATCAATTATTTCTAGTGTCAAAGAACATAAATGAAACTTAACTAAGGCTTAATGGTGTATAGGCCTTATTCATTGTAGTCTAATTGAGATCAACTCACATAATGTTACCATTTCACATGTACAGCATTTGTTTATAACATAGCACAGCCATCATTATTTACACCTAGCTGTTTGTTTCCAGCAGTCATTATTCATTGAAATAATTGAAGAAATTATGATTTGGAATTCAAAAGGAGCTTACTGTTTTAGAGTCTTGTCTTTATAATATGCAGTTTTGTAAGGTAGATTTCCTGTGAGGTTTATTTAGATCAGTCTTCACAAGTTGAAGTCTTTACTTCTGGTTCGTTAGTGGTGCAGTCTCTATACACATAGAGAAAGTATGCTATGTTAGATGACAAAAAGCGATCATCTAACTTCCTAAATTCAAAACAATAACCTCATTTCAAGAACTACAAGGTGATTTGCTTACCTTAAGATCTGTAGCTCCTCAATTGCATTAGATTCAGGTCAGAATTCCGGACTGCTACAATTGGTCATCTAAGATGGCCGCTATTTCAACGTGTTTTGCAGCGTAATGACGTTACGCGTACCATCATGTGATGGTTGCGTCGCGTCAGGACGCCATCTTGGGTTGGTAACAATTGGACATCATATTTTGTCCATTATCTTAATTGAAAAAACGATTAACTCATTAAATTTGTTTAAATTGATTTAAATTAAGCACTCTCGTGCTGCAAGTCCATCACCACTTATTAATTTTTATGCTTTCAATACAACAGAGTTTGTTGTATTTGGCGAGCATAATAATTAATCAAATCCATCATTGCACTTGATCATAGAAAAGCAACGCCATTATTAAGGAGATTAGCGCTTGTTCGCCGTTATGGCGAAAAAATACACTCTGAGTATTTTAACTCCCATTTGGATATACTTACTCTACATCGATGGATATGTTGTTTTTGGTTATGATGCTGCTGATTTATAAAGTGGTAAGCAGGGTGCCTCGTGTTTTTTAAATCAATAAAATGAACTGAGGGGAAACATTTACTAATGCTAATAATGTCGAGGCCACATACAAGTCCACTACATACAAGATTGGCATATTTGCATTGATATAATTATTCCTAAACTATTTGGTAATTCTCTAGCATGTATATATTATTTTCAATGTGCTATTGCCTGAAAGGAAAACATTATTATTGCTACCCTGGTGTAGTGACATTTCATGCCTTATATAAACATTAAATAGCATTTGCTGTTGTATTCACATGTTTACAGATTATCAGAGAAAATGACACAGTTCATGGTCCGCATTAAGACCTGCATTGGTGCTGCCCATAGAGAAGATCCAATATGCTTCCCTTTTGCACAGTTGTTTTTCTCTGTTGCCTCCTCTTTCTGGAAGGCCTATTTGTTCAATTCCAAAGAATCTGATCATCATGATGTCTGCTTGTTTGTGGTTTTCTAAAAAATGTTTGCTCAATGGGTAACGTGTATCCCGTAATTTTATTGTCCGTATATGTTCATACATGCTTGTCTTTAGGGGTCTGATGGTGCTTCCTATGTAGATTTTTGCGCAAGCGCATTTGATGGCGTACACTGTGAATTTAGTCTTACAGTTCAGAAAATCCTTGATTTGGCACAATGTGCCGTTGGCGTTTGAACATTCCTTTAGACCATTTATAGCAAAGTTGCACATTTTGCATGTTCCACATATGTAGACACCTTTTAGATTGTCTGGAGTCCATAGTTGATGTAAACCCTTCTTTGACTTATGTTCTACAAAGTGTGATGGACAAAGCATGTTCCTCAAATTTGGTGCCTTTCTGAAAGTGAGACACTGGGCTTTCGGTAGAAATGGTCTTAAATCTTCATCTGTGGTGAGAATGTTCCAATGTTTATTGAGAATCTTTCTCAGGTAAATGGCCTCAGTGTTATAGGTTGTTATAAATCTTATTGCTTTGGTTTTCTCTGGGTCCATCTTTTTCCTTGTTTTTTCACTCAGTAAGTCCATCCTATTTTGTCCTTGACTTTTGTTGCGAGCATTTAAAAGAAGATCTTTTTTGTAACCTCTTGCTAAAAATTTGGTTTTTAGCTGCTTTTGAGTGTTTTTCAATTTCCTGGTCATCTGTACAGTTTCGTTTGATTCTCAGGAATTCTCCATATTGGATGTTATTCCTTATATGAGGTGGATGATGACTTGCAGCATGGAGGATGCTATTTCCTACTGTCGGTTTTGTAAAGAGAGTAGTGTTGATTTTGTTGTTGCTAATATACTAGTTCTAAATCCAGAAAATTGATTTGATTAACACTTTCTTCCATTGTTAGCTTTAAGTTGAACAAGTTATTGTTCAGGAAATGGTGGTATTCACTGAGTGATTGTTTATTTTCTTTCCATATGACTAAAATGTTATCTGTGAAGTAATCCTTCCTATTCCTGCCTCTTCCTCGTCTCAGTAGCCCGCATATTCTCCCTAGTCAGAGTTTGGAGGTTATACACACCAACCTTACACTAAAGTTGGAAATGAAGGTAACAGCATGCCATTAAGGCACAAGGAACTGGGTAAGCACTGTTTAAAGAAAAATGAAGCTATGTGATTTCCTCCACTGATGTCATCTGGTCTCCCTGAGAGCTACCTCCGCTCAGGTGTTCCTCACTCATTGTCAGGACCAGATAGCAGCTGCCATCACCTGGCCAAATAGAGGAGGGCTCCCTTGGGAAAAAATGGGATGATATCCTTGGATTCATCACAGTTCCTAGCAGTGTGAGGGCTGAGTCTGCATTTTCACCTCTACTCATCCTCGTATTCCTGCAGGGCAGAATACAATTCTTCACACTCACAAAGTAAGTGATGCTACCAAAAACAAATAATATGGGTTAATATGGAAAGAGGGCACAGCCATTGTCATTAGTAAATAAGGTGAGGCTAATTAGGTGTACACTGTTTTGGAACAACTGCATGAAACACAAACAATGAAATATAATGATATAGGATTACTTTATGTAATTGAGATTTCTAGAAAGAATACTCCTGCAATAGCCTACAGATATTGGCATTGTGCTTAATGAAGAGGCTGTAGTATGCTAGTTTTAATTTAAGGAATATTAACTTCAGGACATGTATGATGACATGACAGAGACTTGCTTCACTATTTGATCTGTAGAAAATAATGAGGTGGGATGTTGCAAGGATTTCTTCAGCCAGGATAGCTCTGGAAGCAGATATAATTTCTGTTCCCACTACCACAGCTCCAAATAGTTTTGTTCCATATTGGAATTGCTATTCCACCTATGGACGTTTGTCTGGTACAGTGTGCCTACTGGACAAATGGGTTGATTTTCTATATGCATTTCAACATCATCCTACCTTTCTGCCTAAGTCAAGACAAGGAGGATAAATGGTGGTGAAGAGGTGTGATGACATTATTCAGAAATAACGTGCATCTATACCCCTCTGTGCTAACATAGAAAGCAGAAGGAGCTCAAGATGTGGAACAGATTGGATCTCTACTCTCTGGGATTCCTTGTAATTAACATATAACCACCGAGAAAGTGAGTGGTGTTTGCTATTGGGCTTAGGTATGAGTGAGTTGTTTGAGGAAGAAAAAAAGTGCATTCGATGGTTCTGTGTGTTTAAAAAAAAGCAAAACTGTTAAGATAGGGCCAGATACCCCAAATAAAAGAAATACTTCAATAATTAGAGTAACTGCAGGTGCACGAGAAATCCCAGCTTTATTCAAAAACTAACATCCATTGGGAGAGCTCATACAAATAGAATCTCAAAATGGTTACAGGAACAACAACTTTTTTTATTCACAACTCGTCATAAATGATGTCAAAATTAGCTTATTATAATAAAACTTCTATTCTAGTTCTGGATTGGATGGTAGAAGATATGATATATGGTTATCTATAAGCGAACCTTTTTCTAATTGGTTTTTCTATAACGAGTGGCTCTTCCTTAGTTAAACCTGCCTCTCTTCTTTCCTCTTCAACCTCTATTTCACCACGCTACCAGGGACCATCCGCGCACACAACCTCACCTGCTACAACTAACCTGACGATACCCAAATTATCATGAGAATTCACAAAACAAGCCTCAACCCAAGACCCAAACTTGAATCTTGCCTCCGAGACATTGATCAATGGATGACAAGAAACCATCTCCTTCCTAACCCTGATAAAACGGAGATCATGGTGAGTGGCAACTCTTCTGTGCTCCCGCAACCACTCCCTGTGCCCTTACCCCTACATCCGAGATAGTCAAAAACCTTGGCTGCACTATGGATTTGAGCTTAACCCTCTCCCATCAGATCAATAATGTATCAAAATCCTGCCACTACAACCTCAAGCTCTAAAGGCACATTTTTCCGTACCTCACCTATCCCAACAGACTTGCCGCTATTATGTCCACTGTTATGTCGAGACTGGAATATGCAAACTCCTTATATCTGTGTACCCTGGGATACCAACTTAACAACTCCAAAGACCCCAAAATGCAGCTGCCAGACTCCTCCTTGCACTCGAACACAGGAATTACATCTCCTCCGCTCTCTTGACCCTTCGCTGGTTGCCTTTGGATGAATGGACACTTTCAACATTCTATGCATTACCCACTGAGCAGTGCACAAAACTGGCCTAGCTTACCTACAAGAGAAGATTCCACCCTACACACCCATCACACACCCTAAGGTCAAGCACTGCCCTCTTACTAGTGATTTCAGCTTCCAATTCAACCAGGTTTGGAGGGTCTGCCTACTCATCTCTGGTTCCAACTCTGTGCAACTCACTCCCCCCTCACATTCAACACACCTAAGACGACATGGCCTTCTGTAAAGCTCTAAAAACCTGGCTTTTTACATCACCACGACTAATGTCCCCCGAAAGTCACAGTAATTATGAAATCATGAGTTCAATGAAAATAGACTCTCCGACACATAATGCTTACCCTGAGAATAATGACCCTCTGATCGTACAAATCATAACCTACTCCGGTCCAACCTGTAAACCACCCCTGAGTACCTCTACCATGAATCAAGAGAATGATCACAGCCAGCTCATCCTAATCCAGATAGTAACCAGTGTAAAAGCTAGGAAATATCGAGGCTGAGTACCACAAAAGGAAATACACCAAACACAGACTTAAAAAGATTCACAGATCTTTTATTCTATTACTGCGCAGTTACAAAGAAAAAAAAACAGGTAGCTATCTGGCCCTCAGTACATCACAGCAAATACCAGCCATTCAGTGTGAGAAGTGAGAGGTACTGGACATCTAAACAGTCATGCATTTTATACATTTTTGGTAATAATGTTCAGCCCCTCTGCAAATTAATAATCCATGGTCTAGAGTTTGTGCCGAGTTCACTTATGGCTTGTACGACAATATGCACATGGATCATCCTAGGTTTACATACAAACAAGTCATAATGGCAACAGTGTATTCTTGGATTTAACAGTAAGCCTTAGCACATGTCCCTCACAATGCAGTTCAGCCAGTGTCCACGTTCGATATTTGCTTAACATTGTGTTCGATGTATGTCCGTGGATCAGACTTATTGGTACAGGCAGCCCTAGGACCACAAGTCAGACATGGGACAAGGTCTTTTTACTGAACCCAAACATTCGGCCAACGGACAGTCTAATCATTGACTATAGTGCAGAGTTCAGGAAGGCTCAGTTACAAGCTGGAAACACTGTCCACCATTTAAGAAACAGAGTTACTTTTAAACAGAAATCAAAATGGCGGATGAACCTAAAACGACGGCGCAGTCGATCGAAAATCAGAACTATGCAACGCAATTTTCTTCGTAGAGCAACTGGGCATAGGCCAATACACCCGAGAAAGAGGCACGATATGATTTCCCGTTTAACACCAGGACCAGTGAACTCAAAACTACACCAAACACTCCAGACACTCACCTCTCCTACCACCATGCTCACTTTCCGCCAACAAAAAATAAAATGCAGCTATACCCCTCAATCAATTTTGGCCTATCTGCACACATACATACAATTCTCCATGAACACCTCAAAAGCCTGTTAAAATGCAGCTATACCCCCACAAAAAAATCGTCCTAGCTGCACATAGGCCTCATGCTGCCAGAATGCAGTCTCAGAGACCAACCACCTGACTGCACACATTCGACTGATGACTCACTACCACCACACCTAATGTTAGTATGCTTCCTACATCACGCAAATCACATTGGCTGCACACATATTGAGTGCACCCAAGCGCTGTATTGTACCCTATCTCTCGACTGACCTGGACTACGGTCCCCAAGGGTGTTTAACCTACAAGCGCTTTGAGATCATACCAATGATATATAGGGTGCTATATAAATGCCAAATTGCAATAACAATACAGTTGTACACTACGTCTCATTGGTTGGCATTATATTATGTTAGTCGATAATAAGAAAACAAGGTGATTGGACAGGTCTTAGCTCATCAGCCTTGGCCACCTTCAGACGGTGCCAAGTTTTGTGGTGAGGAAGGAGAGATGGACATACAATTATGATCTAGTTAAAGAAGATACTCCCCACTTGCCACTCATTCCCAGGTCTGGGTTTTCATTGTCAGCCTTGTTTGTAGCCTTGGCATGCTGCCTCTGTGTCTGGATGTTGTAAGGAAATGGCAGGTGCGCTATCTAATTGCCTCTGGCATAAATGATCGTTGTTTCAGTCACGAGGTAGAGGACCACTATTCAGAGCTCAATTCAGTCTATTTATTGGATTTTATACTATTCTATTGTGTGTGTGCTTTCCTTTGACAGCCATTTGGGCCGCTGTGTATCTGTTTGTTACGTGGGCATTTTGCGCAGTAGCTACTTGCATCTGGCATTCAAGGATATGTGTGTTTCTCACTTCTACCAACTGTAGCTAATAAGCTTTAGCAATTGTGCTGTGTGTCCTGGGAAACGTTATCTAGTGTGGTTTCAGCTTGCTATGCTGAACTCCCTTCAGCGGACTTACCTTTGGTGCTGGGGGCTACTGTCTGAGCTCTATGTGGCCTGATAACTGTCTCTTTAGCAATTTTGAGTTGAGCTGCAGTATTTCAGATTTGAGGGCTTGTTGGGTTTAGTCTAAAATAGCAGTACATTTGTTCCCCTTCCTCCATGTTGAGCCCTTCGTCTCTGTCATGCTGTTGTTCTTCGTGTCTTAATATATATATATATATATATATATATATATGTTCTTTGTGTCTGCATGCAAATAGTCTTCATGTCTGCGTGCCCTTCATGTCTACATAATTCATGTTTATTACTTGTACTTCGTGTTTGTGTGCCGACATTTAATAATTCCCTACTTTCTGTCACACTATTTAATCTACTTTTATCTGCACTACATGGCTCTTAATGTGTGTGACCTGCCTACTGCACTTTCTCACCTTATATTTCTGAGTGTGTTGGGGAACAGGTGGGGCTGTTGGGGGCATAGCCAATACTGGTGCAACTCTCATCTCCATCACCACAAAATGCTCTGCTAACACAGTAAAAATATTAAACAAAGTCTTTCACAGATAAACTGAAAATCAATGGATTCCTGATTTTAATGTGTGGTGGCAGGTGTTAGTACAACTTATGACAAGACAATGCCTGCTCCAATTAAATAGAAGATTAAGCAAAAGCATGATCTCTATGTTCTTGGGTTGTTTAAAATATCACAATTAGTGAGCACAATGCATTCTGATGATACCCCATTAGATACATTTGAAAAACAGCAAGAACTGAACTAGTAAGACAAATGTTGGCACATATAAGAGAAAAGGTAATAGCTGTAGTGGCTTCTTGCTGTTTATTTTCAGTGGATCCAGTGAAGCAGAAAGCAAACGTGGAGAAGATGGAATGCACGGCCCTGTATTTTTTGTTCCCCTCAGGACCCGGTCAATGTTGTCTGCTTTGAAACATTATTAGTGGTATTTTTTCGAGTGAGTATGTGCAATTTGCTATTAGTCCTGTCCATGACCTGAGTACCCTGCACTGCAGAGTTACCTGCAGCCACATACATTTCCTGACTTTGGAAGTGATGGACAGATGAAGCTGGAATTACTAACACGTGTTTCTATACTGAGCAGGGGATTTCGATAGGTATCTATATCTTTTGTCTATTTCCCTCTAATTAGACATTATGAAGTCATCTTCAGCATTTGGAATTGTCCTACTCCCCTGGCCCCCCACCCCCAACACCACCTCTGAAATGTGCTCTTTATTCCAACGGGTGTTTAAGGCTTAGAAGTGAAACTACGTTTTTAATCTGTTGTCCTATCGCATTGTCATAAATCGAAAGCACTTAAACACAAGATGGCTTCTCTGTGGCTTCTACTTAATCAAAAAGTATCTAGGTGCATATGTACATTTTTGCACCGTAATACAAAACAGCCTGGGGTCCCATCTCTTCTGATTCTTGTCATCATGGTTTATCTGTTTTTTTTCCTTCATATTACCCTTTCTGCAGGTTCTCAGGATCTGTATGTACTCATACCTTAGTCATGAGCAGTAGAAAACGGGAGACTGAAATGCTGACAGGCCAGGCCCCACAAGTTCGTCCATGTGCCACACTACTTAGTCTGTCAACTGGGTTAATTGTCTGACGTCTTCTCAATGTCTGGGAACCTATTTCTCCAACCAGCCCACCTTGCTCTAGTTCTGCGATGATTCGGACAGTCTCATACCTAATGGACTCATTGCTTCCTTGCCTCTATTCGGTACTCCCTTGTCATCTTCTCTCGTCTGCTCTATCACCTCCTTAACACTCTGGCACATGCATGTTCCTCCTCCCATCCTTACTTGCATGCTCCCTTATGGCCAGTGTCTCCTGTTTACATTTTCTAGTTGCTCCTAGGTCATGCTCCCCCACATCCTCTCCTAATACTCTCCTAATCTTCTCCACTCCTGCTTTGTCCCCTTTGCATCTTTTGATGTTTCTCCCCCTCCTGCTTATCACTCTCCTGGTTGATCTTTAATTTGATCCCACCCAGTTCATCCTATTTTATCACCTTTTCTATATTCATCTCTTCTCTCAATCCTTTCTGAATTGCTCACTAACCTCCATCAATCCTCCAGGCTTTGCCTATTCCTCTGTGTGCTCTTCTCTCCAACCGCCTTCTGTCTATCCCCCTACTTCCATCCTCCTGCACCACACTTGTAAAGTCTCTTCAAATTCCCCATCCTCTCACTACTTTTGGGCCTTCTGTAGGGAAGTTTCAACTACAAGGGCACCCCTTGCTTAACCACTGTTAGCTGTGGGGCGGTTTGAATGTGGAAATGTGATTGATTACTCTTTTGTGGGTTGTGCCTTTCCCGTTGCTCCCTTCGGCTGACATCTCCTTTCCATGAGACCACGGTCCGAGCCTTCTAGTTGGCTTGTGGACCTCTTTGTTCTCCAGTTTGTGCACGTGCACCAAGGGATGAGCCAAGTGGAGCAGCATGACCCATGCACTCTTGTAGCCTTTCCTGCTCGCGGACTGGAAGCAAAGATCAGAATGATCTCACATTAAAATGATCACTCTTTCTTGGCACTTCTGACCCCCGCGCTCTCCCTAAACCCACATCAGGCATTTCTACTAATCTGCCCCAGACACGTGGCATGTACACCGATCTGGGACAAGCGGTGATGTTGGCTTCAATACCAGCATGGCAGACTGCATCATTAGCAGGTATCTCTGTACCACAACAACCCTTTAAAGGAACAGAAATATGAATCTGCCTCATTTGACAAGTCCTTGCCACACAACGTAGGAGTGGTGTGGAGAGCAAAGGTATCCTTTCCACACCTCCCAGCATCTCTTTGTGGGTGATAGCACCCAGCCCCACCCTTTAGCCCAAGGGTTAGGCAGAGTACTTGGACAGGCACACACGCCATTTGTTTGCACATAATAATGACTTAATACTCGAGAAAGGGTCTTATACTATGTTATCCTTCATGTGTGGTTCCGGCTGGTGTGTTAACTATATATTAAACACATCAATTGTGTGGTAAATAGGAACATTTGTTGTTTGCACATTTTGGAATGGATTGCTCATTTTTGGCCCATTCGGTGAATAGACACCTACCCAGCTGCACGTTACCACATCACGTGGCCTTACGTAGGCCATAGACATCTTGATATCCAATATGGAACATGAGAAATGGTAGTAGTTGCAAAGTTGTCTCCTTTTATCATCGCCCAGAAGCAGTTATCACCTCTTGAAACGATAATTATGTTCAAGGATGATGTATGTATAGTCATTTCTTTTTAGATGTTATGAAGTGCTGTTTGTTGCCCACGCCGTTTTCACAGTCTCTTTCCGTTTAACCTTCTACAAGCAATCGATTCCAGAAAAATATCAGTCATAATGATAATCATTTAAAAAAAAAAAAAAAAATTAAAATCCACATAAAGCGTCATCTAGGTATCGGTTTGCATACTGGCAAAAGGCACCTGACTTTAGGCTCCACTGAGCAATTAATGAGGGTTACAGGTGCAACATTTAGATAGGTGCAAGCATATAACATTGCGTGGAGCACTGCAATGTCTAATCTGATTTAATTAGCCATTGAAAAGTCCTCAAGAGGCTTGTGGTGAAAGTAAGATGCAACAAAACAGATTTGATTTTACTACGTACAGAAACGACCTTTGAAATCCCCAGGAATAGATTTCCTCTCACAATTTAGTTGAGGAGTTTGCCTGCACAAGGACTTTGCCTCTTGAAATTTCCGAGGAGCACAGCAGGTCACTGGAATTCAAAAGTGTTTTTCTCCCATTTACTAAGTTGCCTGAGCAATCACACTTAAAGGGAAGTGTGGGTGTACATGTGTGGATGATGTCATTGCACAAAGCAGTATACTAGGACGTCTTCCCGCGCGGGAAATTAGGCTCTTTCAAGGTTCTACTGACTCTTTTAAAAGAACGACTTGCCGCTAAGGCTTTAATCAAAGAATACGTGCAATCGATGCGTAGAGAAAAGGACGTTGTGCATTTTTTTTAAAGTCATTTTAGGGGTCAGTTATTACCATTACTGAAAGGTATGCAGTAAGTACTTATGCCGGCCCAGAGCAGTCATTACCAGCATCTGAGAGGGAGAGCATCCTCACACCCGCTTTCTCTGTCTTTGTGTCAGCAGGGGGTCCTGCTAGGCGGCGATGCAGATGTACCCCCTATGGGGATTAAAGGGAATTTGCTAGAATGTAAAAGATAACAAGGGGTTATGAAATCGGTGTAGGCATGCTACTTGCTAAATAACATCATGCGCGCCTGCACACTTGGTGGTGCGACGAATAATCGCTGTTTATTTCAGTGCGACGGTTGAGTTCTCCACGAAGCATGCTGACATTTTCTGATGTGTTCTTTTAGGTACAAGTTGGATAATTTACAGTGAAAAGCCAGATACCACGTCTTTAAGAAATACTGACGCAGGGTTGTTCTTCTCATTGTAGAATAGTACAAGTATGGAAGCGTAAAGCAAGCGGCAGGTTGATGAATGGAGCTCTGTTTCGTATGGGCAGTGCAAGATCTTGGGACAGCTGGATCCCTTTATTTTTATATATATTTTGACATATTGGGGTACTGCTGTGTTCGTGGCTTTGCATTACCAATCCGTTATTGTGTGCCCCCCATGTTTAGCAAATTGAGCAAGAGGCAGCGTTTGTTAATTCACATTGATTTAGTCTTGCTATTGAACAATTTAACTTTATTGACCACTGTCACAGACAATTTATACACTTAGAGAAAACCCCTTTTTTGCAGGGCCTGCGGTAGTGGCCCTGGAGTTATGGTTAAATTGCTCAACTCATAAAAAGGGCACTTGTTGGCAGGCTTATAACTTTGTCCCCACTGGATGAATTCTTACCAAACTTTGGAGAAAAAAAGTATATGACCCTCTCAGAATGATTTGCAGATTTTTACTGCGGTTTCGTCAAGGGGTGCCAAAGTTATAGAGGGTCCCAAAATGTGTGGAAACCTCATAAACGCAATGGGAAAATAAAATTGTCTCGCGCCTATAGCCCAAACCGCTAGACAGGTTTACACCAAATTGGTCCCAAAAGTGTGTTTTTGTAAATTTGGAATAAATCCATTCAGTAGTTTTTTGTTTTTTTAAATGGCCAAAAAGTAGGTACAAAATAATTAGTGGACTAATTTCCTGACCGAGTCTTCGGATGCCTCTGGACATCATATGCAACCTCTGATTGGTTGTAGGAAAATGTGAGCTGTGTCAGATTTTTTGAAACGGTTGCCACGTTGCATCCGTGGACATCGACTGCGATCGCAGATACTGTGGTGAGCAAACATCCTGGAAAACACATTTCAGGTTATTTGGTGGCCGAAAGAGGGACTGGAAAAGGTGGGGAGTGGAATAAAGTTGATATGGACAAGGTTTGCAGGTGCCGCCGAGTCTGCGGACATCGACGTCAACCAAGAACAGGACAGTGAGACAAAATGTGTAAAACACGTTTGACCTGGGAAGAGTGGCGGGAGTGGAGAAAAGTTAAGATGGGAGCCAGTTTTGGAGGTAAAAACAGTTGTGCAGGTTTCATTCTATCGTTGTGGTTGTGGTGCTATTTTGAAACTGGTTCCTTTAAGGATGCCAGGCATGCAAAGAGGACTGTGCTGACTGCTGAAAGTAGTGGATGTCTGCAGACATAGGAGTTCTCAGCCAATCAGGCTCTGTGGTTGTGTACAGGAAGATAGGGTAGCAGGTGTTTTCTTATGTCTGTAGTTATAGCAGTGAAGAAGCAGAGTGTGTGGATGGTGGGAGATTCTTGGATGCATTCATTGAAGGGTTACATTGAATCTTGTGGCATCTCTTGTGCTATTGGATTGGAGACATGGAGGTTTTGTGGTATGCAGTTTGTGAGTTAAACTGGGCAACCTTATTGCCATTCTGTAATAGTATGGTTCACTTTAAATGTCCAGATATTATTGTTGTGCATTGTGGAGGCAACAGTTTGGGCTATATAAGTCCAGTATCTTTGCAGCTTGCCATAAATAATATGGTGAGAAGCCTAATGGAACTATTTCTAGCTGCAAAGAATATTTCTTCTCAAATCAATCCAAGGCAAATATGGAGATGTCCTCATTTGTTTTCTCTACAAATGGAAGAAGTTAGGAACCTTGTCAATGAAGGTTTATGTGCTTTTTCATATTGTTTAGGGATGGTATCTTTTGAGAATGAAAATTAAATGTCATTGTAGATGGTGTAAGTACTATTCAGAGCGAGAGAGTGAATTTAACTGATTTGGAAAACATATTGTTCTTTGGAATGTTACAAATGCATTGAAAAAGTTAATGTGAACAAGTTAAAAGGGAAGCTTGAGGAGTGTATACTAAAGCATTTCTTAGTAGGTGTAGGGCATACAAATGAGAAAAACTAAATACATTGGACAGCCCCCCAAAAATGCTCTTTTAAGAGCCACCATTGTTAAATACATTCTTTAAATTGAGCGTAATCCTGCCCACCCCCTTCGATTGGTCATGCCGGCTGTGGACAACACGGTAGTCCGCAGACACTATATGTTCAATCAGGGTAGTTTAAGGATGCTAGGGATGGAAAGGGGACTACTCATTTTGTGGGTGTGGTGCAGAGGAAAACCAGGGCAGAAAGAGCTATCTTTGTTGTGTGATGTGACAATGGCTACGGTTTTTAGGAAGTAGTGTGTCTGGTTGATGGGTGAGTCTTGGGACCATTGGGTAAAGGTGTACTGTGAGCAGTGTGGATTAGCTGGGAGTATTGGATTTCAAGAATTTGAAGTTTCCTGGTTTGGAGTTCGAGGAATAAAGTGGGCGGAATTGCTCTTGTTTTTTGAGAGTATGGTTACTTTGAAGAATCCAGACGTCATTGCAGTGCACTATGTTGACATTAGTTTTGGGCTATCTCATTGGGATGTCATTACAGTTTGCAATGAAGGATACATTTTCATAGTTGATGGAACTGTTTCCACATTTGAAGATTATTTTTTCTCACATAGCTGAAAGACAAATGTGGAAGCATTCAAATTTATTGTGTCCACAAATTGAGAAAGAAAGGCGAAATGTGAACACAGCTATATGTGTTTTTTTTTTGTTGCAGGATGCGGTAATGACATTTTTCAGAGTGAAAATGTCAAGTTTCATATTGTCAACATTTTTTTGAAGAGATGGAGTGCATTTGACTGATATTGGCAATCAGATTTTTTTGGGAAATGTTAAAAATGCATTGACACAGTTTCTGTGAACATGTCAAATATGGATTGAAGTATTTTTTTTTATTATGTGTAGTAAAAAGGAAAAACAGAAACAAAAAATAGAGGCAGAAAGTAAAAAAAAAAGTTATTTTAATAGCCACCATTTTTTAATGAAAAACAAGTTAATTGATTTGAATTCCCCTGCTCCGCACCTGGAATGTTTCAGGTGTCCGTGCAGTATAATAATGTTTGTGGACCTGGCAAGCTGAAAAATATCCTCTAATTTATTTTTTTAGTTCTATTTTTTAACTGTGAAAGGTGTCTTCAAAAAGAAACTTGTTTTGTCTTTCTAGCTTTTATGTTCTTTTTTTAATTTTGTTTGTTTTGTTGGAGAGGTGAGGAGGTAAAGTGGGGGAGGGAAGAGAGGATAAAGAGTTAAGAAGTAGCAATCGCAGATACGGAGGGGCAGGTGGACAGGGGAAGACGTTGTGTGTGCCTTAAATATAATGGAGGGGACATTGTTTCTCATGTTCCTTGACTGAGGCTTCAAAAGCACTTTGAAACTGCTCCCCCTTACAAAGCAATGTGTTGCAGTATATCCAGAGAACTGTGACCCTCGAAAGATAAGGAACAACCGCCTGCTGTATGGCCTGTGAGGGAGCTGGTGGGATCATATCTCTCCAGGACTGACATCTCTGCACTAGCTCCAAGTGGCTGCAATGATAAAGTTTAAAACCTTCTGCATTGTCCACAAGGCCTTCTGGGGCCTGGGGTCTGAACACCTTCAACTCTCTCTTCCTAAATATCTTCCTTCTCAAGCTCTTCGCTCATCTGCCTCCAACTCCCTCAAGGTCAGTCACTTTTCTAAGTGACGAGTTGGTGGTAGTTCTCATCCTTCAGATGGGGCCTAACTCTGGAAAAGCCTCCCTGCCTCCCTGAAACTTGAGCAGAAACATCTCTGTTTCCGGAAGCACCTCAAAACCTTCCTCTTTGCTTCTGCTGTCTCCCCTCATCTCCCCTGCTGAACTCCTGGCTGAAACTGAAACTGCAGTGGTCATTTGGCTAGTCTCTGATCTCGGGCCCAGATCCCCTCCCCGCCAGTTGAACCCCTGCACTGCCTCCTTGGCATCCCTCACACTTGGGGACTGTTTTCTGTATTCCTACAGCCCCCTACCAGCACTTGACACCTGATGTCTGCACTTACCCATGCACTTGCCACCAGCTGGCCGCACTTTTACTTTTGCTTTTATTTATTCTATTTGTGTTACTGTCGTTCCTATGTATGACACTTCTCCCCTCCCGACCTCCCCCTGTACTTTTCTTCTTCCCCTTCCGCTGCACTTACGCGATCTCACTGTCACCTGACCTAGTAGGATGGTTGTCTCTGTCTTCCCTCTGATCCCCTCCCTTGCATCATCGCGCCTCTAAACACTTGTTTATAGGCGCGTTATTAATGCCATATAATATCATATCCTCTGCTCCACAGGAGTACCTTGTTTGTTGGCAGAAGTGGTTGAGGAAGATATGATAGGTATGATATGATAGGTTATTTATAATACGCTTAATACCCAGAGGTTTCTAAGCACGGACCCGGGAATCGAACCTGTGATGCTCAGTGTTGTCTTGTTTCCAAGGGGAGTACATTGCCCCTGAGCTATCCTCCTAAGACAAAGATGGGGTAGAGGGAGTTAACTGCTTCTCCGTGACAACGGAACA
Source organism: Ambystoma mexicanum (assembly GCF_040938575.1). NCBI lineage: Eukaryota > Metazoa > Chordata > Amphibia > Caudata > Ambystomatidae > Ambystoma > Ambystoma mexicanum. The sequence goes on from NC_090929.1 coordinate 1,178,050,154, forward strand.
GACTTGCTCAGAACACCCGAGTGGTTGGATTTGGTGTGGTGGTGCATAGAGGTGGTGCCGAAAGAGTACTGCTGAGGTTGTTCATGAGTAAGTACCACCCCACACTGAATGCATTTCAGTTGGGCAGCCTGAGCCTTTGATACTCCCCTAACAATGGTAAAAAGCCACCACACCCATGACCCTCTCCGGGTGCTGGAGGTAGGCACTTCCTCTACATACACTTCCTGTTCCTAGTTATCCGCGTCCACATGCCTGCAACCTTTGCTGTGTCCAGGCCTTTCACTTGGTGGTTGTGGTGGTGGTGGCCCGTGGGAAGGAAGGATGGCCATGAGAGATGCCAATGTTACACTTCTGGATTTCTGTTGGGAGTAGCTCTCAGGGAAGATTGTGTCTGCTGGTATTCCAGATTATGTATAACTGAAGTAGTGGGTGGGTCCCTTTAGAGGAACCATCCGCAGACTACCTGAAAGGGGCCCCTAGGGGTCCATTACGTCTATGGAAACAAGGCAAGTCACCACAAACGATAGATACGCCAGACATGAGGTTGTATTCCCAAAGCTAGGGATTATTGCAAAGCTAATAGTCTCAGTTGTCCAACTTGGTCTCACCCCCCGCGATGTGTATCTCTAGACCTCGAGGGACGCAAGAGAGTGAATTACGTACATCAGTCACATATATACAAAATGCATATCATACAATCAGCTATGACATGTTTAACACCCCGCCCCCTTCTTTATTGGGTTTCTTTGAACTCGGTGTGATGATGGACACTTTCGACAATTATGACACCTTCAAATATCTATTCTAGTAACAATATGCAATTTTGCAAGTGCAGAGGCATCTTTTAGTTGTTGAACAGAACACAGTGCTTCTGTTCTTGGAAGTGAGCTACATACAGGGAAGAGTCACATTCCAGACCTTGCTATCTATGAGGTGCTATTTGTGTCCTGGGAGCCGACACGCTCTACAGGGCTCGGTAAAGGGGGGCCGTAAGAAGAGCATAATTCAAGCCTTTAGCTGCTTTATTCTGACATATTCTACCATATAACGAGACTGGCTGGCAGCTGTGAAATGATTAAATGCCCTGCAGCTCTACTTCAAGGCTACATTCGGGAGGGAGCCGGGCATTCCTTCCCGGCGCTGCCTACTTTGTGTTTCAATGAACTCTTATTAGCCTCGCGGCCCTGCAGCCTTGTCCTTTCACGTTCAGTCAACAATATTAACAGTCGAGCAGTGTAAGCAGAAAATGTGCTGCGAAGCAATAAGAACAGAAAGCAATGAGCAATTGTTAGAAAACAAAATGGCGATCCTTGTTACATTAAAATGGCTATTCATTGGTAAACTCGGAAACCTGTTTATCTATCGTATCGTGCATGAGACGGTTGGCCCACGGCCACCAAAATACGTTTTGCCATCAATCAAGAGAGGTATCCATTTTTCTAGACTGACATACTGACCCGAAAGTAGGCCTTAGAAAGTTGTAAAAAGTTGACAGATCAATTAAGAATGGGTCTAGGAGCCGTGGAGGGTAACACTTGGAATTGGATATATTGTAGATTGATTGAAAATGCAGTTTCAAACTGTCCACGGTGATGGACACTGTCTACGGACACTGCATCATGCTGGTATCATGATGATGTGTTGGGACGTGTGTGACCAGTCCGAGTTGAGTGGGAGACACTAGTGTATCCACATGAATATCCGGAAAAAAGGGTGTGCTGTCCGTGGAATAATTAAAAGTGCATTATCTGAAACCAGACATGTGCGGACAAAGCGCAATTTGTGCAGACACAGATCCTCGAAGAGTCATATAGCCCACAGACTATTAATTGGGTTTAAAAAAAAAGAAATCTATCACAGAATGCTATAGAGTATATTTATAGTATATAAAAGGCATGTATTTATCAAAGTGATGATACACAAATGTGAGAATTTGGAATTCATATAAAGTGATCGGGTGAGGGAGGGATGTTTATATAATGAATGGTAATAATATTATTGGTTAAGTTACTGAACATATAGAAATAGCACTTTTTGGGCAGCTTATAACTTTGGCACCATTCAACGAATGGTCACCAAACTTTGTAGAGAGGCGCGTGCTCATTGGATGTTTGAAAATGTGAGGACAATCATCATTTTTTAAACAGTGGCCATATTGGATGAGCGGATCATGGCCTTTGGAGTTATTATTTGGATAAAAAGGGCCTGCAAAGGGTGGTGGAGTGGACAAAATATGATATCAAGCTCTTTTTATAGGTGAAATAATTTTCTGTAGGTGCTGGGTTTGTACTGTGATTGTTTCTAGACCTTATAAGATTGCGGGGTGGTTGAGTATTGTTTTGTCAAGGTGTATTGTACATACTTGTAATTTGGTTTAATTCTATTGTGGTAGATGTAGCCAGTGGTCAGATTCTTGGCCGTAGGCCCTGCCACCAACGATCTGGCCATAAGCCACATGCTCTATAGTAATATGTGTATAGTTAGTATAGGTACTATAAGGGGAGTATATCTTATTTGTAATATGGTGGAATGATATAATTGAAGTGGTGGTGGAGGCTCCTGGGGAGGAGGGATGACAATGGCTGATACCATTTTTCAAGTTAAATAGCAGTTGTGCTGCAGATGGAAAATCAATAAGAAAAGATCTAGGAGCTTGGCAAGGGTACATTTTCAGATTAAAACTTCCTAGATCAGCTCAAAATTGAGTTTTGAAGTGTTCACAAAGCACAGGCCCATTTGCGAACACATCACCAGGCCATGCGCGAATATGTGGTCACATGACACTATCCGGAAAATCTGCGGTGAATGTCAGACGTTTGTGCACATTGGCAAACAAAAAACAGTGCAAAACGTTGCAGAAAGTTAAATGTTCAAATGTTGCTAGGAGGTGTGGAATGGCACCGTTTTAAGGTGAAACCTTCTAGATCGGCCGAATATGCTGCTTTATTGGGAGTAAGTATGAAATTAGGAAGTTGTAGCAAATTAGGGTGCACTGGTGTTAAACGGAAGTTATGGTTACAAGTATAACCGCTAAGACTAAAACCCAAACTTCAAAGATGACATCACATCATAAATGTGCCCCCTTCTAAAAAAATAAATAGCTATATTTGCCCAAATACATTGGGCCTGATTCACAGAGCATTTTCCTATGGAATTGTGCCATTATAAATCACTTCTATGAATCAGGTCCATTGTGTACCCGGGTGTTTACGGTGTCTATATTGAAATAGACACCCTCGAGGGATTGATAGCCGTGGTTATACACCAGGTTATTCCCTAGGGTATCAGAAAATAACCCGCAAAAACCACCTTTTGCACGTCAAAAAACATGCAAATGCCATTATGCTAAAGGTGGGGGCAGCATGCAAGAAAGCACCAAGGCAAATTTGGCAGTTGGATCAGAGCTAGGGAGCAAGTTTGTAACACAAGGCTAAACATCTTTTTGCATACCCTCGGGTATAACCTGGCCTATAACCACGGCTACCTGACATTTCAACTCAAACTGCATCACAGAACAATTGAGTGTTGTGTGGGGAATGGGTGAGGGCAGGGGAGATGAGGAGGCCATCGGGGGAGTGAGGGGAGTTGGCACACATGAGTGGGATACCTGGTGATGGTCCTGGAGGGTAGGGAAGCATTTGTGTACACTGTTTTTTCTGATAACCTGGAATGTACCTGCTGCTATGGGAAAAGAAGTTATTAAAACAAATACATAGTAATAGAGACGAAGCCATGGCCAAGGGGCCTGGAAACAAAAGGTCTTGTAGTGTTCTAAAATAATTTGTGCACGCATCATTTTCTAAATAACGTGAGAAGTGCTTCTAAACAAGGAACAACTATGTAAACAACTATGTATTAGGATATATTTTAAGATTTCCATACATGGGTTTTGAAATAAAAGTAATTATTATTTTAAATGCATACATGTATAGAAAATAAATGATGTTTTAAAATTCAACATCTGCTTCAAAACATGTACTTTTGATGTCATCAGTAATGTTCTCATTGTGTCATAGGCTGCGCAACAAGGAACCCGAACCTAAGGTGGCTTTAGCTGCATTTCAGGGGTTTTGTTGCATTAAGTTATCACTTTAACGTCCCTGCAACTTAAGGGCTACACAAGTAACACACATACAGTGTATGACCCATTGATCTCATTTGCAAAATAATGTAATGTCCATTTCAGGCACAGGGTGGTGGCAGTGCCACCTTCTCCTTGTCTATTAAGAGCTGCCAATTCTCACATCACTCAAAAACAGTAACATTATGTGCCGCCAAAAAGCATACAGAACCACTTGCGCGTGCTTCGCCTTGTGAATTGTTTATCCTTTTGGGAGCAGCAGGAGGAACCTGTCTACTGTGCTCCAGGTCAATGAATTAAATCTACAAATGTGCAAGCCAAATTAGCATTGACAGATGTCTTGTCAACATCCTTTCAAACAAGGGTGGCATAAAGATCGCTGGCAGAACTAATATAGTCCTTAGCAGATGTACACAACTTACTGTGCAAGGTAAATAAGCTTAAGTATGCTCCTGCCGCCCACACCCACACCCAAACCACTGCACAGAGAGCTAATTAAAGTAACATCAAATGTTTGTGGCTTCCAACACCAATGCTTTCTATTCGCAAGCTTAAGCACCATAAAATAAATACCATGAACCTCACTGCAGAAAGTTTGCCCTGGTGCAACTTGTACTTGGCTCAGTACTATCATTATGGGAAACATTCCTCTAGTGCAAATACGTATATATATCTGGGCAATGTTTGCAATAATGCTTATACAATGCCCTATTAGCATTAGTTCCAACATTGCCCTGGTGAAAACATGCATTGCATTAAAACGTATTTGCGCTAGCCAAATTATTGTCTTTGCGCTAAAACCGAGCAAAAGTGTAGTATATCAGTTCAAAGATTCTGCAATGAGTCCCCTTTGACGAGATTAACAAAACATGGCAGTGCGCAAATATATTTTGGAAATAAGCAAATGGCATTTTTAACATGTGTTGACACCATTTTCACAGAACGTTCCCTTATGGGATTGCGCCTTCATAAAATGCTCTGTGAAGCCGGCCCATGTATGTCCATGCGCTTTGCAGTTGGATTAGTGGTAGCGCAAATTGACTTGCACTGGATTCCCATTAGGGACGATGTAATTGCAATACATGTTTGCTCCTAAGATTTTTCGGGTATCTGGCCCTTGGGAACTTTAATGATTACTGTCCAATAGATCTTATATCGGAAAATTCCCCCAAAAAGTAATGATCAACTAACCTTATGGCAAAACCAGAGTGTGTTTTTGCCTTCCACGGAGTGAAGCTGCAAGGAAAAATCTGACAAAAAAAGATATGTATATCACAGATGGAGACGATAGTGAAAGTAGAATTAGGGATCTGGGCTAATACTTCCACAAGTTCTCTAGGCAAGTGGACACCTTTGAGATCTGAGGGGTACGATGGTCACTCTTGCAAAGTTGCTAATTCAGCTTCACTGATATTATCAGAAACATCAAGAAATGCTCTATAAGGTGTGCAGTTTCTGGTGCAATTTACCTTAAGGGAAAGTCTCACCCTAGCAAATGGAAGGCATCATTAAGTATTTAACCTTTAGGTGTGCCTGGCTGTGATTGACCAAAATAAAGAGATACAGATTTAGTATGAGTATGTGGCACAGGTTTATTGGAAATACTAAAAACATGAATAGTAGTGGAGGAAAGAGATAATGTTGGGAAGCTGTCTGATTATATGGCAGACTTACTAGCTCTGGTATCTATGAGACATGCCCTCCTACCACACAGCACATAGGGACCTTCCCTAGCAACGGGTTTCAGACGGCCTATGATGAGGTTATTGTATCTCAGGTAGTCTTAATAATGATCTTTATATCTGGCAGTAGGTGCCGGATCATCTGACACAAAGGCTGGAGCACCGAGGTTCTGGAATGGGATGGACCTGGGAATGGGGGCTGGAAGGTTTGTTTGGGTCAGCTGCGGAATAGCTTGTTTTGCTTCCAATGTACCCTCCTGTTTGCAATAGTTATATGCAGCAGGGCTCCCAAAACCTGTCCCATCACAGTTCTATGTTGATGACCTGCTTCTCCCTCTGCCCTGTCCACTCCTGTCCCACTGCTGGAAACCTTTCTCTCTCCCCTCGGGCACATGTATTTGGGGACTCTTTACCTGTAAGGCCATGACCAGTGATCTGTTTATTTTTTGTATTTTGCTCCTGACACGCCAGACCACAATTTGCTACTCCTCTGTTTGTCACCTTACGCTTACAAATGTCAGACATTGCTGTAATTTCGGTAAAAACCGCTGATCAAAAGCGTTTGCAGCAGCCTATTGATCATTGTCTGCTGATTTTGTATGCATGAATGTTGTGTAAATACAATTTTCAGCCTCGCCTGCTAAGGTAAACTCTTTTATATTGTTTCTGGAGCAAACATCAGGAAGTGTGTTTAATACAGTCTTTTGTGCATGAGTCAAGTTTGCTTCTATCCTGGGTTCAGCTGCTGGCAAGTAACCTTGCTGTTTGAGATGCTGTCTAACCTCAACCCGTAGCATCATTCTAATGAGTTCATTTATGTCTGCCCATGATGGATAATAATTGTGGATTACTGACTCTAGCTAATGTGCATATGTTTGTGGTACTTCTCTGTTATTTGGAGTCTTTTGCAAAATTTCGGAAGTCACCCAATTTCCATGGTGCTTATACAATAACCCATCATCCGAGTTTTCTCAAAGGGGATTGGATTAATGGTTGTTCCCCTGTGAATTGTCAGTTTTTCATTTGAATATTGTAATCCCCTCAATTTGAGTGTATGCTATCTACCAAATGCACTTTCACACCAATAGGATTTGAACACATCTACCATTTGAGAGCTATCTTTAAATGTGCAAGCTTGCCTATGTCTTAAGTGCTTTCAAGCAGGAATTGATTATGCCAATTTCCCTGTGTTAGGTCATTCCATCTCTGTAAATATTGACATGGCCTGCTTTTGTACTGCATATACATGTAGTGTGCAGGGGCACCTTTCATGGTATGTTTTATTTAAAACATGCCGTCCAAACTCTTCTAGCTTGACATGTAAACCCTGGTACTTATATGTCTAAACCCCAAGTTGTTATAAAAGAGCCTATACTTCATATATATTCTGTCGACATTCACAAACATAGCTTAACTCCACTTTTCTGTAGCTCTGATTTGGCAAGAGTTGGATTTTCAGAAAAATAGTAACTCTGCTAAGTGGCCCTGAGATATGTAAGGACGTCATGGTATCAAAGTAAGACAGACACAAGTGATCACAGTTAAAGGGAGTTCATTAAACTGTAAAAATGGGTGAGATAAATGCCTAATCTAAACCGAAATCTAAGCTGAGGGCAAGCTACGGCCATCAAATAATAATAATAATACAGTCCTAGTGAAGTCTAGTCAAATAAACAGGGCCAATACTAAAAAAACATATTGGCAATCCTTACCGCTATGCTACAAAAGAGTATGGGATAATGTTCACAAGAAAATAAAGACGTTTTCACAAACTATTAAGTCAGGATGTTATGGCCGGGGTCCCTTGCCCACATTTTAAGCAACGGGACAAAGCGGGACTCTTGAGCACAGCACACTCCTGGGCTTCTCTGCTATGAGGTTACAGTCCCTTTTCTCAATATCAGGACCTTCTGTGTCCAAGTCTCTTTCATGCAAAGTCTCTTGCTTCAGAGGGCTTGATTTGCCATTAACAACAAAACAAAAGTTCCTCCTGTTAATCTTTACGTTGGGTGATTACTCTTCACCCTTGGATCCCCCTCAGCCGAGCTCCGCTCTATCTCTCAACGTTGGACTCCCTCAGTCGGGCTCGGACCAACCACTCTCAATGTTAGCCTCCCTCAGTTGGGTTCAGACCAACCACTCACCTTTCAGACTGTAACTCAGCAAATAGTTTCAAGCCCAAGAGTTGTGTTTTGATGTCCTATATAACGCTAATTGATGTTTGCATTGGTTTTGAATTAATTAATGTCAAAATTTCTTGGCATACAATGAAAATTCAAGTTTGTATTGTTTTTTCATTTCATGTGATGTTTTTCATTCATTTAAAATAACTGCATATGAACCAAAAACATCTTATTACCTTTTTTCATATATATCACAAATGTATATTTGAATGTTTGATGTTGCTTTTCTGTCTTTCTTTATTTTTATTTTTGGAACACACATTTATTCCCTTCACCTACTAAAAATTACAAATAGAATAGTTTTATGTTTCCAGCCTTTGTGTTGTTTCGTCCTTTCTTTCAAATAGCCTTGATTGCGATTGGTTTCAATGAAAATAAAAATAATATTCCAGAACATAAATTCGTTTTCTGGATAGAGTTTGACTTTGAGAGGTTATCCGAAACTTCTTAACCCAGTTCTCTTTTTTGGGCACAGCAACATCCCCGCTTTTTTGGTTTAACAACCACTCACTGTGGACATCCCTCAGTCGGGTTGATTCTTGTCATCACAATGTTCACAGCTGTATTACTGCTCACCCTAATTAACAGGCATCCCTCAGTCGAGTTCACATTTTCCTCCACATCATCCCAAAGACTTTCGACTGTACAAGGGTTTTGGCTTGACCATCGTATGACCACTTTGACACCATACGCCAGTCTCCCCTAAGGCCTCTTGGTACTTGTAGTTTCAACAAAAACCTAAGGCTTTTGACTATGCATAGGATTAAACATAACCTGCTGCAGGACCACTATGATTTCTCAGTTCAACACATTCTCCTTTTTCAGGAGCGGGCCACCAGTCAGAGTCCTTTGAATGAGCGCCCACATGGTGCCGGACCTCTTTAACTCTGATACCAATGTACCTTTGTACATTTGTCTTCTTTTGTCATACAATGTTGTTCTTCACAACCTTGATTACAACGCAGTCCGATCTATTATCAGCTCTTTCCGACTCACCGGCTGTGCTAAACTCTGTTGGCATCTCCTGCATCTGGAGTCAAGGATGGTAGCACAATGGCAACCACTTCTTCCCGCTCTGCCTATCAGTGCATGAGGGTCCCATCTACCGCTGACATCCCTTCTTGGAGGCTCTGCAGGTCTTGGTTGAAAAGGGCAAAGGCAATTCCCTTTTTGTTCTCCTTTCAGGTCGCGCCGCCTTTCTCCTCTGTTTGAACTGTCCTGGAATAGCCACTTTCTCATGCGTTTGGCTTTGACCAGAGTGTGCTTTCTTGCGCCATTTTTGATCCCTATGGGGAAATGTAAGGGAAGTCAGGTGTGTGTAATTATCAGCAACTGCTTCACTGTGCCTGTCTCTTATGCTGGGACATGTCAGGTATACGGCTCTGGTCTTAGTCCATTGTCTTTCATGGTAATCGGTCTGTGAGAAAGTGTTTGTGTCAGGAAAATGGGTGGGGTTTGACTTTACAGATATCCTATGGGGTACAATGGGGAAAATGTGTCATAAGAAAGGGGGGGTCCCACTTCCACTCCCCCTGACCCTCCGACGACCCCTCACTCATCCCACACTGGTCCACCCCCAGGAACTGAATCCAATAGTGATGGCCGTGTCCTGGCCACCTGAATGACAGATCCCCAGGGACTAGCGAGTGAGACACCGTCAGGTTTCATACGGATAAGAAAGGAAATCATTCACTCATGGAATCTCCACAGTGTCAGAAGGGGAAGAAATTAAAGTTTCCCAGTCATGGAGTTCTCCTTCCATCCCTTCATTTTGATTCTACTTCTAGAGAAAGTTGTCAGCGTAGCTGAAAGCTTGTGTAGACTAATACCAAGGTAACTTCATGTACATCAATTGTAACATTTATGATGTTCAATGTTACTCACCCACAGGGTCGGTCCAGTCAAAGGTGTATAGGTCAGATTTATTCTAATGACAGTTACTTAGACTGAAAGAGTACAAGCATCTGACTAACTGGACACAAACGTGTATTAGAATATTTGCACCAGACCTGACCTAACTCCTTGCTCCACTTTGAAAGTGTCGGTATCTGCTACAGTGTATTGTATATACCCACAGCTCATACTTTGCCTGGTCCAATCCCAGCTATCTTTCAGAACCCATAACCAATATTGCCATCTTAACTATAGCCAGATTGCCTCTGTCCAAGGTATGGCTTTGCTTAGTCAGACTGTACTTGTAGACTTTTGGGATCAGTGTGCTGGCTGGCTGGCTGGAGTGTGACCATGTGTCAACCGGCAGATGCCACCCTGTGTTTCTTTAGGTGTTATCTTAAGATGCTATTCATCAGCTGTGGCACTATCTTTGTGATGTTGAGGGCTGTATGACTTTTCACTTTCGAAAACAGACTGCTTCAAAACAGAAGTCCTTGTTCTGCACATCGTAATACCCACAATTCTATTGTGTGGTTATTGGAAGCTTCTGTACCTGGCCCATTTCTTCATTTTCCCTTGCTGCTAAATCTTTTGGTGTTTTGTTTTAGAAGAGTGCCTTTCTTTTGTTCCTCTCCTTAATGCACTAGTGAAGTGTGATCATTGTTCTTGTTTACCTTATAAAGTATTACAACTTTTGCTTCCTCATCATATTTACATCTTTTTGTTCACGCTTTCATTACCTCACCTATTGTCAGGAATAATTCAGTTCTAAGAGGCCTCATACCTATCTCATGAGGGATGTCATGCAAGCGGCAGCTTAGTTGGTAGCTGGGACCAGGAAGTTAGTTGTAATTTATTCCTATCCCGAAACAGCTACACTAGTTCTTCCAAAGGCCAGAATCCAAATTAAAATCTCATGAATAATTATTAAGGCTATGAACCCCAGCTTCCTGGCCTCTAGGTAATCCCTGGATAGGTGTCGTTATCTCAGGAGCAGGGATTATTTAATTACAGCATTCGAAATGTCATTGTACCCCCACTCTACAACGTAATTTCTGAGACAAACATATGTTACATTAATGCTCTTTCTGTACTTGTGCAGATATTCTAGACATCCAGAAATTATTAAATACTTATTTATGATTGTTTATTTATTTATTGATTTAATATGCATATAACATTACAGTTTTACATATATAGTACATAAGATCACATCTTTATCACAATTCATGTTATCTTTCATATACTTTAACTTCATTACTTAAAAGATATCACTACAAAAATTTTAAAACAGCATTTGATAGTTCAGATAAAATCTCTAAAAATTTTCACAAAAAGCTTCATCATATAAAATATTCAATTTGTGTCTTTTCCATTCATAAGACTCGTCCATATTTCAGACATTTTGCACGTGGATGTATCATTGTTATATTTCATCAGGTATTTTCTGCATATTCCCTCAATACTCTCACATTCACATATTATGTGGTAGGTAGTTTCTATTGTATTATTCCCACATAATCTACAATATCGACTATCCTTATGGATAGCGTTTTTTGGACCTAGTATGTCTAGAGTATTACAGATGTTAAATTTAAACTTTAGATACCACCTAATCGGTATGTTTTCTGGAAATGCATGTTGGTCGGTGGGTATACCATCTCTGGACATCAAGTGTTTTAGAAAGGGACCACTATTTACTTTTTCACCCAAATTCACTGTCATCTGCTCTTTATCTTGCTCACTAATTAGCCTTTTTAGTTTATTTTTGATCTGCACAATAGAGAACAACAGCCAATCATCATTGTCACTTTTTGTACATTTATCATAAATCTTATGCCACTTATTTATCGTGACAAAATTCTGTTCCGGATGAGGCCGTCAAGTTCATCGAGGCGCAGATACCCCTGGCTGATCCTCCTGAGGAACGCATTGAGGACGACTAATATCTGAACCCTCGGACTCCTGTAGCAGACCCCAGTGGTGGTGGTGTAACGACTGGTGGCCTCCCTGTCAGGCTCTGGGCTCCCCCCCTCTCTGTCCCGTGACAGGCACTTTGGGGCCCAGCAAAACTGAAGCAAGTGCATAATTTGCTGACGGAGACGCATGCTGGCTCATTCAATTGTAGCACCACCCACTGGGCCTTAACTCCGCAAAACTGAACAGCACTGTTGAACACTAGCCTTGGAGGTGCACCCTATGACTTTGCTGCTCTAAACCATGAGGGTGTTCCCCTTGCGATCTAAGTGTTCTACTATCCTTTCTTTGCAACCGTTTGTTCATCAGCTGATTTCCAGTCTATATGATATTATTGAATTGATACTAGTACATGTGGGCAGAACGGCAGCGGCAGCCCCCACTGCAGCTGCAATCTCTTCTGAGTCTAAATGTTTGTGTTTTGGCCCCGGTTGGGCGAGTTCCCCTGCGCGACCGAGTTGGGGATGGTGCGCGGTTGATCAATGTATGGGTGGGTTTTCAAACACTGCTGGTTGGGATAGGGTGTTGAGGGTGGGGGGTGCAGAAGTTGGGGTAGGTTACATACAAAATGGCAGAGTAGCGGAGACTGGGTCTAAAGGGTGGCACCCTTATGCCGGTCAGCAAACACGGCGGGAATCAACGACAGATGCTTTACTTGGGATGTTCCGTAAGTTAGTAACATGGCAGTCAAAATTATGTCATGGAATGTTAGGGGGCTGACAAATTTTACGAAGTCTCGCAGGATTGCCGCCTATGCGCAAAGGCATGGGGTCAAGGTCCTCCTATTACAGGAGTCGCATGCTCTGAAACACTTAACGTCCAATATAGCACATTCCTGGGGTCTCAATAGATACTATACTCAATACTCCACTCAAGCTAGAGGAGTCCTGACTCTTATCCATAAGTCCTTAAACTTCACTCTCCACATGTCCCACATTGACACAAAAGGCAGATAGCTCATGAAGACTACCTACTGGTCAACTTATATGCGCCCAATACCGACTCCCCCGAATTTTTCGACAGTGTGGCCTCCATTCTAATGAGATATATAGATATCCCCATCATATGAGGGGGAGACATGAATCTGATAATCGACAATGTACTAGACAGAACAACAACCACTTGCAGAGCCACTACGCGTGCTGCCAGGCGGCTCCGCATACACATGGACTCTCTAAATTTACACGACATATGGAGGACTCTCCACCCCCACGATAGGGACTATACCTTCTATTCCACAGTACATGATAGCTCCTCGCGAATTGATCTGTTCTTGCTCTCTGGTGGTTTAGTGGGTAGAGTCTCTGACATCAGGATCCTTGCTCGCACGCTGTCTGATCATTCCCCTGTACTGCTGCAGATCCAGATTGGTAACACAGGGCCAACACGACCTGCCTGGCACTTTAAGTCTGCCGCCCTGGCAGACATATTATTCAAAGCTGAAATATTAGCGGACATTACCACATTCTTCGAGGAAAACAGTACGGCTGACACAATGGAGGGGTCAGGTGGGAGGCATTCAAGGTTTACATCAGGGGGATGTGCATCTCCAAAGAAGCAGGTGTCCTTAAAGCTATAAGGCAGGCCCTAAATGTCTCGGACACTAAGCTCAAAGCCCTTGAACAGGAATATCTTGCCACTCCGTCCTCGGCGGCCCTAGCAGGGATCAGAGCTGAGCTGGAACAGTTCGAGTCACATGCTATGAGGGAGGTGCAATACCTTGCTCGTCCTGTCGCCGCCCGTAGGTATGGAGAGGGGGACAGACCGGGTAGAACACTGGCTAGGCTGGTCCGAGCGGAAGGTGGCAGGACTCGATTGATTGCATCATGGATGAGCAAGGACTGAGGCACTGGTCTGACCGGTCCATCCTTGACTTATTTGCTAATTATTATGCTAATCTATATGGTCCTCGGCCTGGATACTCGGATCAGGATTTGGATGACCTCCTTGAGAATATCCCTATGACTATTATTTCCCAGGACACCAGAGAGCGTCTTGAAGCCCTATTCACTCTAGAGGAGATAGTCCAGGTGATATCAGATCTCCCCAAAAACAAGGCTCCTGGCCCGGACTGACTCACCTCTGAGTTTTACCAGGAGCATGTGGCTGCTCTGGCACCAGCGCTACATGGGGTCTGGACGGAGGCTTTTCGAGCACACACCCCCCCCCTCCTTAAGGGAAGCCTTGATAACAGTTCTCCCCAAACCTGGAAAAACCCGGAGGAGTGCGGGTCCTATAGACCCCTATCCCTCATTAATAATGACATGCAAATCTATGCCAAGATAATTGCAAATAGGTTTCGCCCCTTCATGACCCACATGGTTCATCCGGACCAGAGTGGGTTCATCTCCGTTAGGTCCACGGCACTCAACATCCGTCGCCTATTTAATGTGATGTCCAGGATTGACCCGAGTGCCGATGCTGTAGCAGTAACTATAGATGCCCAAAAGGCCTTTGATGTGGTCTCGTGGCAATATCTGTGGGCAGTGCTAGAGAAAATGGGTGTAGGCCCAAACATGCTCTCTTACATAAATCTCTTATATACAGATCCATTAGCTAGGGTCCTTGTAAACTCTGTTCCCTCCTCCCTCTTCAGACTACAACGCGGGACCCGCCAGGGATGCCCATTTTCCCCCCTCCTCTTTGCACTCGCCATCGAGCCCATGGCGGACCATGTTAGAGGGCGCCACATCAATAAAGGCATTCGGTTGATTGACACCCCCGAAGTCATCTCACTCTATGCGGATGACGTCCTCCTCTATATCAGAAACCCCTCCACATTTCTGGACCCGATCATCCGCGACATCACAAAAATAGGCAAGTACTCCGGGTTTACAATAAACTACTCTAAATCTGAATTTTTCCCTCTGACCGCAGCAACACGACAACCAACATGCGTGTACCCCCTGCGCTGGTCCCCGGATGGAATCAGGTTTTGCGGGGTTCAGGTGTCACTAACCAAACCGTCCCTACTAAAGGACAATTATGAGGCTGCGTCTCAGCTCATTATATCCAAGTGGCGACACTTGCCGTTATCCTTGGCAGCCAGACTTTCCCTGATAAAGATGATAGTGGCTCCCAAGCTCCTTTACGTCTTCACTAATGTTCCAGTCTGGCCCGGGAAGCAATACTTTAAGAGGCTCCACTCAGAATGCGCCCACTTTCTCTGGCATTCGGGGTCGGTCCGCCAGAAGTGGCAACACATGACTGCACCATATGACAAAGGGGGTTCGCTGCTCCAGACCTACGACTGTACTGGAATGCGGCGCAGGCCCAACATGCCTCTCACTGGTATGCATTCCAGAATCTACCTCCGCATGTAAAACATGAGAAAATGGTAGGGGGAGGGACCAATTCATGACCCTATTGTTGCACCGCACGCTCCAAACAGATGCCCATGCAGACCCAGTGACCAACACGATAAGGGCGTGGAATGCTATTCTGTACTCCGAACAAGAGTGCAACCCGTACTATAAGTGGCTTCCCCTGTGGCAGTTTCCTGGACTCTCCCCCACACACGACCAGCATCACTCGCGACACTGGGAACATCTCGGCTATCGTGGCCTGACTGATCTCTTCCCAGGTGCTAAGTTCATCATCTCTCAAACATGGCGCACAGACCACACTAACCCCCGGCTTGAGATGCTACAGTACTACAGGTTTTGAGCTGCAGTTAGGGCTATGTGGCCCTCATATCCAGACGAGCCCCCAGAATCACCCGCACTCCAGTACATAGCAAACTCCGCGGGCTCCAATGGGGTGCTATCCAATTTGTATAAGATGCAGTTGGGAGGAACAGTGACTGGGTACCTCAAACCACGAGAGGCATGGGCTAGGGCGCTCGAAATGGAAATAACCGATGGACTATGGGGTAAAATGTGTGTACATACGCGCATGGTCTCCCTCAGCGCCAGATTCCGCTGCATACAGTTCAAGTTCCTCAACAGGCTCTACTATACACCTTATAGAGTGGCGAAATTCACAGGTTCCCTATCTCATACATGCCCTAAATGCAAATCTCCCGAAGCAGACCATATGCACATGTTCTGGGCCTGCCCTATGATGAACGCATTCTGGGTAGCTGTGGCTGAGGCCCTCTCCGAAATAATCGAGTCCCCGGTCGATATGGACCCACTTGCCCTATTGTTTGGTATCTGGGGGGGGGGGGGTGCAAGGAAAATGTCTAAATTTTTTAATGTGAGCGCCATTGTTGCTAAAAAGTGCATATATCAATGCTGGAAGCGCCACAATCCCCCCACCTTTACGATGTGGCTCAAAGCTCTTACATGGATACAAGTGTGCGAAGAGGAATACATTGGATCCTTGCCAACCACATCACGACCCAAAAATATATGGACAGAATTTTGCAGTTACCTGAACAATAGAGATGGTGTGGAATGGTTGGCTACCCCTCCAAAGACACGGCCCGCTACGCCATGAAAATGTAATTATTCCTCCTTTTCGCCCTATCTGACCCATTCCAAGTCACTAATTGTTCTTTTCCGATGAAGCTGTGCCTAGTCGTTTTGTGATGATGTTGGTGATGCAAAATTGATTGATTGCTGCTCTGTAACCTGTACTGTGCCTGTCTTAACTTTCTGCCAATAAACAAAGTTTTAAAAAAAAAAAGAAAACAGAAGAGCCCGGGAAGTTCAAACAAGGGCTGAGGAAGAAGCCTGGAGATGCCAGCACATACTGAGTGCAGAGGACGCTGGAAAGCCGAAGGAGCAGGCCCGGGAAGACAGAGAGCCAAGCTGTCTACCTGGCAAGAACCTGGAGGTAGTGTCATGACCCAGAGATGGTGGACACTGTAGTCTTGGAACGTCACCAAGACCATATCAGGAAGAGCTCAGCAGAGCCGCGTCAATAAAGAAGCAAACAAACGACTGAAGAAGTTGTAGCTGACACTGGAACCTCATCCCACAGGAAGAATTGGCGATGCCTACCTGATTCAAAAGAGGTAATGGGAATGACTGGAGACCTGGGTGGGAGACATGATGGAAAGAGAGTGAAGATTACCATGGGTCCAATAATACTCGTCCCAGTATTTGTACACATTGGAAAGAGAGTGAAGATTTCCAATTGGCTGATCATACTTGCCCCCTTACAAGTTAATATTATAAAGAGAGTGAATATCAAGGAACCAATCATACTTGTCCCAGTACAAGTGAATGTTATAAAGAGAGTGAAGATTAACAAGGGACCAAGGGTACTCGTCCCAGAGTATGTCAATATTGAAATGAGACTGTCAAGGGACAAGTCAGACTCGTCCCAGGAAAGGGATAAAACAAACCAAGAAATTAAACCCACAACAGCCATCCATCGTACTCTCGAGAAAGTATACAGACACTGCAAGTTTTAAAAAAGGATTGGAAGGATCAGAGTCAGACCTTTCTATGTGGAATAAAGAAACTGTCTGTGTAGAGAACATGGCAAAGCCCAGGAGGAGTAAAAGCCCCCTTCAAGAATTAAATAACTCATAAATAACATTCTCAAAAGCCATCCTAAAACAGAACTGTAAAGGATATAGAAGCCTGTCCAGGACAAGGGAGTCATTCTCCTGGACCCCTCTTTTCTTTGAGTTTTCATGACCAGTGGTAAGGAAAGAGTAGGATAGTTTTGGAAGGAGGATGGACTGTTGATATGGACAACCTCATTGACAACGAGCACCCTAGTTAGATTTCTGTTAGGTGGGAAAAACACATTATTGCTACGGAAAGCTCTGCCTTTTATATTTTGAATAAACAAACTTGTAGAAATACCCTCTATAGGTCTGTCTCCTTCATCTGGCCTACCACAGCTATCAAGATTTTATTTCACTTGTCACAGTGTTCAATGCCAGCTTAGGGCTGTAATGGAATGAGACATCTATGAGACATTGCCCAGTTGATAGGTATACACATAACACAGTAGACAAAAGGGGACCAATCACTGTGAGATCCCTTAGGTGACATGGCCCACCGGCAAGGCCTAGAAATGCATTCTCAACTACTGGGTCCTACCTTGGAGGAAAGAGGAGCTCCCATCTTCCTGTCTGCTCTCAGGGTCAGTAATTGACCCAACACAATCAATGCTAACAGAGGCCACTGGAATGTCTGATGTGTCGAAGACTAAAATATCATGTTTTCAAATATCAGGTCGTGCAACAGACCATGGCAAGCTCCGTTGCACGACCTGTGTTGCAACTAGGCCCAGAGATTTCAAAGAAGATAGCCTCTTCAGGAAACGTTTCCAGCTGGGCGAGTATCACCTATCTTAATACACGCTTAAGATAGCATAGGCACTTGTGAGAACATTAACATGAGTGCCCTATTTTTAGTTTGGTCTTTTAGGTGTTGCTTGCAATACCTATGAACCTAAACTATTGCATTAGAGTACAGATAGAGAGAAATGGCATAAGAGGAGGGACACGAAGCTTGTAGGTGTGGTTTGGTTATTTGCCCACCCATTGACTTCCCACGGCCATGCTAAACCCTATGGCCTTTCCCTCCCAGTTCCTGCCCCTACCCGCCCAAATCACTTCCTCGTGGGAACCGTTTGAGCTTGCTTCATTCAAGCCTTGCAATCAAACTTTTCACTCGATGTGCCTGCCAGTGTTTTCAAAAGCATTTGAATGTTGCTGAGACTTAATGACTTAATTGTAGTTATAAATCCACTAATGAGAATGTCTTAACCACGTTGCTTTCAGACACTCAATGTATAGCACTCTGCATGTCCTTTACTGAAGTCCTGTTAAAACCAAGCATTGATAAAGACAACAGTTTTGGCTTTTCTATACGTATTAGATATTTGCCATGCACTGCTATCAGACGGCCAAGTATTTGCACCATTTTGCATCTGCTACTGTCAATGGCCAGTTAATACCACTACGGCAGTGCCTAGCAAGTGCCTTTCCCTGCCTACACAAAAACCCAAATTGTTACCATTTCCAATGCTTGTTTAAGATGGGTTTGTATTGGAGCTTTTTTGCTTCTTGGGCCTATCTCATCTCATTAATGAGTATTGACAGACAGGGTAAGATAAGACTCGATGTTCAAGCATGTTGAAGCATCCAAGTATCAGGGAATAAAATCCATGCTCTCCATAAGCGTGAATGCCTCAGCTGTGTACAGCTGATGTGACAGGTCTGTTCATGAAAATGTCACCTAGGATTGTGGATCAAACTCCAAGATGTATGCTATGCATGAGGGATTTGAATGCTATGCTATAGATTCCAATAACTCAAATGGGCAACTTGCATCATGGTGATGAACCCTTTACATCCTTCTCTCTACTGTACAATACTTGTTCTATTTATGCTGTGTTCCCTTACAGTACAATGCATTACCAACTGAATATATAAATTAATGAAACACGACATGTGTAGATACATGCATGAGAAATGGATACATGTGCATCTGATATTTAAGGTCCATGCATAGGACAAATGGGTATTCGAGTTTTAAATATCTTGACCATGTGGACAACCCAACTATGCCATCGCCTTACATCCAACAAAAGTAGTTATTTCGATTTGATACTGACACATGTGAAAAGGGATACATCGGGAATGGTGGGTTCCTTTGTGTGGCATGTATTGCCCTTCAACCAGTGTATAGAATTGAAGGCAACCACACTCTCATTCCAGCAACCCAGCACAAGGTGATTGTAGCAGGCCTCACTTATTCCCTTGCTTTCTCAAATTTGATATAGATATGATGAATAGCAAACGGCTTGTGCTATTTGGGATCACACCTAAATACCGGGCCATGCATATAATAGTATGTAATACATAGCCTATACAATATTCAAATCTAGTCCATACATAGATTTGGGTGATTAATTTTTCTATAGAGCTAGTTCGAATTCCTCTGAAAGCCCTCCCATGTGGAAAAAGCAAAACAAGCCATGGAAAATGCAGGATTTCTGACGAAACTGGAAATAATGTATTTCGAAAAGATTGGGCGGATTGTGCAATGATGATTCACTAATGATTAAGAGCAAGAGGTTCACCTCCTCCGAAGATTGTTTTCTGCTTGCGAAATTCATTCACTCTCGGATTCCTTGGCATTCCCATTGCATAGTAATATTGCATCTTGTCAAAGGGGATCTTTTGTTCCTTAAACACCACTTCTCGGTTAGCATATAACATTCTTGATGGAGAGTGGTGTGCTGCAGACAGCACTGCTGCTGCATTCTATCAGAATGTATACTACCAATGCCCTGGGGTACCCAGGCTGAATTTGATTTGAATATTTTCATATCAATTTCTGCTTACAGCAATGCCAACCCTTGCTAAGATCTGCCTGTCTCCTCTTTGCATGAAAGGGTAACATTGCAAACAGATGGTTTATTCATGTACTAGACTGCAATATATTTCATAGATGTAGGTCTTTGGAGAAACTGGCCTGCATGATGCACTGCGTCTTTGGATTGGAGTTGCGGAAATGAGATATAAGATTTTCTGCGGAAGATCGACTTCCCCCAGCCTACAGAATGGCTATTTTCAATGTTTTATTTTCCTACTCCAGAATGGCTTTGCTTTTTATAGCCATCTTCATCTTTTTAGACAGTACTACGTTGAATATAGTTATGATTAGGATAACATCAGAAATAATACTAAATGCACTATATTGCATTATTTTGTCAATGCTAGACATTGCTTCAAGTTATGCCATCTGCTTTTGTCACTCATTTCTCGGTGTTTTCTGTTAACCAATGTCCAGATAGAATAATTTTGGTGTGGTATACAGGGATGCATTCAGCCATCATAAGTATTACAGTAACACCATTATGGATGAAGTTACATGACACTATGCATAAGAAATTAAGATCATGTATATCTCTTTAACGTTTGACCTTGCTCATTACAGTAAACTAGAGAAATAAATGGATTGTCTACATCTGCACACACATGCCATATTTGATTGTCACATCTGCACATACATGCCATATTTGATTGTCCACATCCGAACACATATGCCACATTTGTTGAAATTTGAAGGATATTGTTCAAAAGCAATTGTCCTTTTTGTATTGGGTTTTCCTTATACTGATTCTCAGACGAATGCACTTAAATGTTGAAGATTTTCTGCGTACCATAGACTTCACCTGGAAATGGAGATTTCCAAAATCCTCTGTGGTTGTGGATGCCAGGTTCATAAAAGCTAACACACAACAACCAACCAGATAGTGCAGCCGTTTGTGATTTGTGTTTTGTTTTTTGTATTGCTTTCAAAATAATGCAATTCACTGATTGGGCCAGCCCCATGGATAGATGGCGTAGTTTAGTAATATCCGAAATAGTCAATTAAAAAAGGGAGTAATGTGGTATTGGAAATGAGGCCGATCCAGACAAACTAGTGTGTCAGAGGTGCCTGTTTACCCAGTATTCATTAACTGTAAAACAAAATGGCCACATACAATGCAGATACAACCACAAACGTACGCCTGCACAGACTGTCATCTACAAAAAGGAAAAGTATGCACATGTTGGAAATTCCAAAGTTAAGTTCACAAATGCTGAGTTCAAACCACTATTTCACTAAGAAAAACAATGTTCATTACACTACAAATTGATCCTTAATATACACTGCACAGCTACAAGCCTTTCCAACACTTTCAGTAACTGGATGGCTTGCACCAATGTGATAGTTCCTAAGTCTTGTAAGGGAGTGATGTAGTTGGTAGGTTGAACTGTAAGTGAGATGCTTGCTAGGCGAAGGAGAGTTATGCTTGTTTAGTACCCTGTCATAATGTGGGGTAGCGTTTGGTGCGTGTTTGTGGCTGTGCGTGTTATATTTTGCACACGCGGGCTTGAGCTGAGTTCTTGGGTGCGTTGTCGTATTTTGCTTGCGTGGTTGCTGTGTTCGGGAGTGGAATGTGGAGAGCAACGGTGGGCAGTTCAGTTGGGATTATCTGAGGTGGCCTGTATGTAGGGGTATGGGGAGCTCAGTGTTTCCGTCATATACCATCTTCAGCTTTTATCGGCTAGGGATATTAGCCGAGCACCGGACAATGAAGCTAAACCGTAAACTTATTTGGAACGGCCTGTCTCAGTTTATATCACTGGCGACGAGGATTCTTGACGGGCCCAGGAGTGGTCGCTGCTGTGGGGGGTCAGTTGGGATGAGACACTTCCCCCGTGAACGGCTCCCCATACCTCAGACGTGTTGAGGCCATCTGTCAGCAGGGCGATCATGGCTGTGCATTGCCGTGGTTGAACTCCTGTTCGTGATGCTGGCATGGCTGTGCTGGTGCTTTCCCTCCCCAGTCGAGGGCATTGCTGTGGTTGCAGTTGCAGGAGTGACGTTGGTTGGAAGGCGAGTCACAGTCCTGTTCAGGTGGCTTTTGCCAGGCTCTGGAGAGTCGATCAATGAGCAAGGCAGTGTTGCTGCTGGGCCCGGAATCGTGGAAGCTTTTCAGTGAAACCTGGGGATGAGCACTAAGGATCGATGTGCTCTTCCAGTTGCCGATTTAGCAGATTCCGATGAGGATGTATGGTCTGATATGGAACTTTGCAGCTTTTCCCCTGCCATGGGTGGTTCGCCTGATTTGCCAGGACTTTCTCTCTCCACTCCAGGAAGTGACGGCTGGGCATTTATTCAATTGGATGATCTAGATTGTGCTTCCAAAGGGAACATTTCGGAAGAGGTGTTTCCGGTGTGTGGGGAAAGGCGGACCCACCAATGGTGCGTCAATTGTGTGCCGTGTTTCAAGCTGGGTGTTGTCTAGGATGCTGCTGAGGAGAGCATTTTTAAACAGGTACTTCCGGTTTCTGTGGGGAAGCGCATTCAGGAGCAAAAGGTTCCAGATAGATTGCGCTTTGGCCTTTTGCAGGATGTGGGGTCATCCAACTAGACTGTCAAGTGGGCTGCAGCTACGAATTGGGACCTGGATAACGACGCTACGATGACCGTTCGCAATAAATGGGTTTGTGTGTCCTCATGTCCTCTATGTGACTCCGCTGAAGGACATAGACGAAACTGTTGTTCATCATGCAGGGATTTCTTACACAAGGAATTGGAGTTTGGTCCAGGTTTGGTGGACTTCCTTGCCAGTTTGGAGGGGCTATCCTTGGCTGAGCTGGGAAGTATATAACTAGGACTTTTCATATTTTGAAGGAGTTGTACTTTGACGCTCGTGTGGCATTTGTGAGTGGAAGGATGTGTTTGGTTGTACGTGAAGTGTAGGAGGGTGAGTGTAATTTCTTTGGATGCGTCATGGGGTGAGGGTACCATGATGCGGTTTGTTTTAGGTGGTGTCAATTTAGTAGTTGGAGGGTTTGTGCTAGGAATGTAATGGTTGTAGGGATGGTTGGGCACGTTTGGGGTTGATGTGCATGTAACTTTCTTTTGCAGGTCGCAATGTTGTATTTGGACTTGAGTGGAGGGCAAATTTGGGGATGATGTGCGTAATGTTTTTGTTTATACAGGTCGCAATATTTCATTTGGACTTGAGGGTGGATGGCACATTTGGGATGATGCGCAAAATGTTTTCTTCTTCTTTTTCTGGTTAATTGTTATTGGTCTGGAAGGTGGGTTCTCTTGCAATTTATGATTCATCGTTTTAAGGGGGATGTTCCGGTGGTGCATTGGTGGGAGTTTTCTGAATGTGTCACTGTTGTAGGTAGGATGGGACAATGAGGTGCTGTTGATGGACGTTATGGGACAGTGAGGTGCTGTCGTGTTAGTGGGTTGCTGTTACTGGATATTAGGGACAACGAGGTGCTGTTGTGACAGTGAGGTGATGTTAGTGGATATTAGGGACAGTGAGGTGCTGTCAAGATGATTATATCGTTCATGTTTTCTCTCTCTTTTGTGGTGGTTTTCTGGTTTCCCTGTTTTCTCTATATGGTCGTTGTGAGGTATGGTTCAGGTTTTCTCTCTTCTTTTGGTGGTAGTTGTTTGGTTTCCTGTGTTCTCTATGGTCGTTGTGAGGTCTTGTTCAAGTTTCTATTTTCTTTTGGTGGTGGTTGTTGTTTGGTTTCCCCTGGTTTTCAATATGGTTGTTGTGCGTTGGGTTTCTGTGGGATTGGAGTTACCCTATTCGATGGGTTTGAGTTTCCCTATTTGATGATTTTTGCCACTTTCTGTGTCTCATCTTATTCCTTTTGAAATATGTTTTTTTTTGTTTTTTTAGTTGTGCTTCATGTTTGCAGAGCATGGTTTTCTTCTATTGTTCCTGATGTTCAAGAAGTTCAATTTGGTCATGTTATTTTAGTGAGCCATGGTGTTATGTTTTCCATTGTGAGTTATGGGTAAGTTCAACTTAACGGTGTAGTGGTTTTAGTGAGTTGGTGTTTATAAGGGAGGAGGATGTGTCATAATGTGGGGTAGTGTTTGGCACGTGTTTGTGGCTGTGCGTGTTATGTTTTGCACGAGCAGGCTTGAGCTGAGTTCTTGGGTGTGTGTCGTGTTTTGCTCATGTGGTTGCTGTGTTCAGGAGTGTAATGTGGAGAGTGACGGTTGGGCATTTCAGTTGGGATTATCTGAGGTGGCCTGTCTATAGAGGTCTGAGGAGCTCAGTGTTTCCGTCATATACCATCTTAAGCTCTTATCGGCTAGGGGTGTTAGCCGAGCAGCAGACAATAAAGCTAAACCATAAACTTACTTGGACCGGCCTGTCTCTGTTTATATGATATAATATGATATTTTATTTCTATCGCGCTCGTACACAAGTGTTTCAGAGCGCGACAAGGCAAGGGAGGGGAACAGGGGAGAACAAAACAGCGATCTTACTAGGCCCAGTGACATTGAGAACACGCAATTGCATGGGAGAAAGGTGGGGGGTGCATGGAAGGGGGAGAAGTGGAAAGTGCAAAGCAAAGGAGAAACAGATAAATAACAATAAATAAATAATAAAGGCAACAAACAGTTTTAGTGCAGCCAGCAATTTTCAAGTGCTAGGTTTAAGGCAGTAGACAGGGTAGGTCTGATAAGTGCAGGAAGAATAAGGAGGGGGGCTGCATGGGTACAGATACAGACCCCAGTGCAAGGGGTGGCCGGAGGCAGTGCGGGAGGGTGGTTGGGTGAGCAGGTACCTGGGCCCGGAGGACAGAGGGTGGCCAGGTGCACGGTCCCAAGAGAGAACAGATCAGCACGGGAGAAGGGGAGTGAAGGCAGAAGAAAAAAGGAAGGTCTTGAGGTGCTTCCGCAACCAGAGATGGTTCTCCTCAAGTTTTAGAATGGCAGGGAGGCTGTTCCAGAGGGAGGCCCCAGCTGAAGACAGAGATCTACCCCAGCTCGTTTCTTTGAAAAACGACTGACCCTGAAGGATTTGGAGGTAGAGGAGCGAAGAGCTCGAGAGGGGAGGTATTTGCAGAGGGATAGCTGAAGGTATTTTGGACCCAGGCCCAGAAAGCCTTGTGGACAATGCAGAGGGTTTTGAATTTAATCCTTGCATCCACTGGGAGCCAATGGAGAGATTTCAGGGATGGAAAGATATTATCCCAGGGCTTGAGGCCAAGGACAAGTCTCGCAGTCCTGTTCTGGATTAGTTGCAGAGAGCGGAGAGTAGAGACAGGTAGATTTAGAAAGAGGCTGTTACAATAGTCCAAGCTTGAGAGAACCAGAGCTTGGGATACCATGAGCTTCTGGGGGAAGGAGAGGAAAGGCAGAGTACCTCTGAGGAGGTGCAGTCGGAAATTAGACTTTTTAGAGACCTCAGAGATGTGGGCGGAGAAGGAAAGGGTGGAGTCAAAGATGACCCCAAGGTTTTTAGCCTCGCAGGTGGGGGTAGGAGGAGGGCCAAGGGAGGCCAGCCAGAGAGTGAGGGGAAAGGATGGTGAAGGTGTGCCGATGAGGAGGATCTCCGACTTGCTGGTGTTCAGAAAAAGATCATTGGCGGCACACCAATCTTGAATGGCAGTTAGGCAATCAGAGATGAGAGAGGGACATGAGGTGGCAGAGGGCAGACTGAAAATGAGTTCAGCGTAGCACTGAAAATTTGAGCAGAAAGTGGCAATGCAGTGCGCAAGAGTTGCCAGGTATTGGTTGAACACCACAGGTATAGAGGAAGATAGATTAAAGTAAGGACCCAAGTTGGACCTGGGAGGGTCGATCTGAGAGGAAAGGGGTCAGCCAGGCCAGAGCCTGATCAGTGATACCCAAGTTTTCATGGAGACAGTTGAGCAGGATGGTATGGTTGACCGTGTCGAAGGCAGAAGAGAGATTGAGGAGGATGAGGACAGAGGGAATGTTAGAGTCAAGGTTGGAGAGCAGATCTTCATAGATGTTCAGGAGAGCAGTTTCCGTGCTTCTGGCAGCTCTGAAGCCAGACTGGTGGTCATGGAGACAGCCAACAGAATTAGAATGAAGGTTAAGCTGAGAGATGGCCAACATTTCCAGGAGTTTGCCAAGAAAGGGAGTAATGGAAATTGGGCGATAGTTAGCTGGACAAGAAGGATCAGCTGTGGGTTTCTTGAGAAGAGGATGCACAAAGGAGTGCTTCAGAGGGGAGGGGAAGGATCCAGAGGCAAAGGAGTGGTTGCAGAAATCAGCAAGGGCCAGAGCGAGGGTGTCAATGTGGTCCTTGATGGTTTTAGAGGAACACGGCTGAACCTGTTTTGACAAGGCTTTCATAGATCGGACTTGTCTAGCGACCTCGTCAGGGGAGAAAACCTCCACCAAATCATACTCCCACCAAAATACACACACAAACACACACAGAGTAAACATGCGCTCACACACCCACACAACACACTCACACAATTTAATGAATGATGACCCCAAAATTGAAGAAATACTTGTTCGAGGGGATTGGGTCCTCCGACGTATTCCATATCTATGACAGGTAATCACCACAGCTGTGCTGCTTTGGCGTCTTTTTTTGGCGTCTGCGTCCTGCGTCGATGACGTCTATGCGCCGTCGTCGAGGACCTCCTCCGACGTCCGACGTCATCCGATGTGATAAGTAGGATGCACGACGCCCGTAGCCTCAGTTACGTTTTTTCCGCGAACGTGTTGCTTCGTGAATCTCAGTTACGCCTCGACTCTTTGGAGTTCTGTTCTTCTCGGTTCTTCGAACCTGTTTGTTTTTGTGTGAAATTCCTTCTTAAGAAGAAGTCTTCTACTACGTCTTCGACCCCGCGTCCGGGCTTCAAGAACTGCGGGGAGTGTGGGTCCAAGATGTCGGTGACAGACTCGCACAATGCCTGCCTCTGGTGCCTCGGGGAGGCCCACGACACGGATGACTGTATCGACTGCCAGTCGCTCACGTCCAAAGCCTTACGGTAACGTAAGAAGAAGTTGTCGGTAGGTCGGGTGTCCAAGCCCCGGAAGTTGAAGTCTGCGGGGCTTTCGACAGATGATTCGAGAGGTGACTCTCCGCGTCGTCGTCTGAAGTCTCGTGGGTCCCCTTCTACGAGTCGGTCTCGCCACTCCTCGGCCTCTTCGAGGCATTCTCGGAAGCGCCGACAGCGGTCATCTTCCAGGTCCTCTTCTCAGGACTCTGCCCGGCACGTCGCTTACCCCACCAGCCGTGCGACGCCGGAGGAATGGGCTTCCTTCGGGAAGAAAATGCTGGCAATTCTCGAGTTGCAGGGTACTAACCCGTCCGCGCCCCCGAGTGGGGTCAGCCATGAGAGGGGGGGACAAGGGGACAAGGGGACTCGTTCTCGACGTACCCGTTCCAGGTCCCAGTCCTCGACGTGTTCGAGACCGTGTGCACCTGTGATGTCTTCGAGGAAGACATGAACGCCTGAGGCGTCGAGGGCGTCGATAGGCTTTCTCGAGGCTCCGGCTCCGAGGAAGTCGTCGAAGCCGTCGACGCTCAGGTCGTCGAAGGACACGCTCGGAGATCCGGCTTCGAGGACTGTGTCAACGCCGTCAATGCTGGCGTCGCTGCATCTGACGTCGATGCCGATTTACTCGATGTCGACGCCGATCCTCTCGGCGCCGATGCCTGTTCTCTCGACGCCGATTCACTCGACACCCTCGACGCCTTTCGAGGCCGGGGTGTCGGAGGTACCCCGTGGCACAGGGGAACCCCCTAGAAAGGCTCTGGTTAAGAACAAGCACTCTCGGGTGCCTTCTTTTCACCACCTGGAATATATTTCGGAGGTGGATGAGGATTCTGATGGCCTGGTTCCTAGTCAGGTTCCAGATGAGATGGTCTCGGGCCATAGTCAATTTGACGATTTGAGGGAGTCACTGCATGATGCCAGTGGACTGGACACCTCTCCGGAGGTGGAGTTGTGTAGTCCTGAGCCTGTCTCTCATGCCGATTCCTCGTACCGGTGCCTTATGGCTAGGGTCTCCGAGTACTTGGGATGGTCTGCTCCCCCAGGGGCGTTTGTGCAGGATGATCTTACGGACATCCTTGATGTTGGTCCCCCAACTGACCCGGTACTGCCGTTTCATATGGCTCTACATAGAAGGGTGGCGGCGGCTTGGACTGCTCCGGAGAGTCTCCCGGCGGTAGACAGGTCCTTGTCGCGAAAATACCATCCAGCCAGTAGCGACCCCTGCTACTTGACCAGGCACCCCACTCCGGAGAGTTTAGTGGTGCAGGTGGCCACGGCCCAGCAAAGCAGGTGTCGTACCCTACCATCCCTCCCGATAGGGACGACACACGTTTTGATGGCTGGGCGAAGAAAGTGTTTTCTTCTGGGGGTATGGCGCTTCAGGCGAACAACTCCATATGTGCCTTGTCTCGTTTCACACACACTCTGTGGAACTGTGTTGCGTTAGCAGCTGAACATATGACCGAAGGGGACGAACGGGATGGTTTCCTTGCTATGGTCCAGGATGGTAGGGATGCCATGTGTGAGTCTGTTCAGTCGGGTTTGGACATGGCTGAATGCGTCAGCAGGTCCATGGCGATGAGCACCGTGATACGCAGGTTTGCGTGGTTGCGGAATTCGGGGTTTGCTCCTGATGTGCAGTCCCGGCTCCTCAACATGCCCTTTGACGGTGAACACCTTTTTGGCAGCAAGGCTGACGAGAGCCTTGAGAGTTTGCAGACCTCCAAAGCTGCAGAAAAGTCGTTGGGCGCTGCAGTTCGCCAACCTCCGCCTTTTCGTCCTAGGGGACAGCAATGGAGGGGTGGTTCCTTTCGCTATTACTCGTCCTTCAGTAAAGCGAGAGGAGCTAGCAGTCAAAGAGGCCAACGCAGGGGTACCAGAGGTGGACGACAGGGTACCCGTGGTGCCAAGGCCGCTTGGGCAGTTGCATCTTTGCCCTCAGGCAACGCTGCAGCCGCTACCACTCAGTCATGAGGCCAGGTCCCATGGTTCGCCGGTTGGGGGAAGGCTGGGGCAGCATCTTGTAGAGTGGCGTGCCATTACTTCAGATGTGTGGGTTTTGGAGATCATAACCCATGGCTACTGTCTTCCTTTCCGGCAGAGGCCTCACGACAATCCACCAGGGAACCTCTCTTTGAAGAGTCCAGATCCGCTCCGTGCGCAGAAAATTCAAGCCCTGCTGGAGAAAGGCGCCATAGAACTGGTGCCTGTAGCGGAGAGGGACAAGGGATGGTATTCCCCTTATTATTTGATTTCGAAGAAAGACGGGGGATTGAGACCCATCATGGACTTGCGCGGTTTGAACAAAATCCTCAGGAAGGACAAGTTCAAGATGGTTACTCTCTCTCAAGTCCTCCAGGCCCTTCAGCTTCAGGACTGGTTGGTGTCGCTCGACCTCAAGGATGCTTACTTCCATGTGCCGATCCATCCCAAGCACAAGAAGTACCTGAGGTTCGCGATTGGCGACTCGCACTTTCAGTTTCGGGTCCTGCCGTTCGGATTGACCTCCGCCCCAAGGGTTTTCACCAAGCTAATTGTGGTGGTGGCAGCGCATCTCAGGCAAGGCGGGATTCACGTCTACCCCAACCTGGATGATTGGTTGATCAGGGGGAGCTCTCCCGAGCAGGTCCTCGATCATCTGTCCGTCACCTTCACAGGCTGGGCTTCTCCCTCAATTTAAAGAAGTCCCATTTCACGCCAACGCAGCGGCTCCAGTACATCAGAGTAGTGCTCGACACTTCCCTGGGGCAGTGTTTTCCTCTCCAGGTGAGGGCTCTTCACATTCAGCAGATGGTGCACAAGTTTCAGCATGCCCAGACGCTCCCAGCATTCGAGTTCTTGAGGTTGCTCAGCCTCATGGCATCCTGCATTCTTTTGGTGCCAGAGGCTCGCCTGCGGATGAGATCTTTGCAGTGGGCAGTCCTCCGGCAGTCCTCCGGCAGGATGTCGGACCTGGTTCAGGTGCCGCCCTCGGTCGCCCAGGACCTTCTGTGGTGGGCCGTCGAAGGCAACTTGATGAAGGGGGCTCCGTTTTGGCTTGCCTGGCCGGAGGTGACGATCATGACGGATGCATCCCTCACGGGATGGGGAGCTCATGCCAACGAGCTGAGAGTCAGCGGCCGTTGGTCTCCGTCGGAGTGCAGACTCCATATCAATCTGTTGGAGCTGAGGGCCGTCAGGCTAGCCCTGAAGGCTTTTCTGCCGACTGTGCGAGCAAAGAATGTCCTGATCCTGACGGCCAACACAGTGGCCATGCACTACCTCAACAAAAAGGGGGGGCAGGGTCACTTCCTCTGTGCAGGGAGGCGATGCAGCTCGAGTTTTGGGCCATCCAGCAGGAAGTTTCAATCTTGTCAGTTCATCTGGCCGGAGACGAAAACGTGACGGCAGACGCTCTGAGCAGGCAGAGCACGATCTCTCACAAGTGGGAGTTGGCTCAGGAGATTCTCCAGGAGATCTCCGCCTTTTGGGGGACCCCTCAAGTGGATCTCTTCACCTCCAGTGTCAACCGGAAGTGCGAGAGGTTCTGCTTGCAGGAATTTCCTCCAAAAGGAGCCTTAGGAGACACGTTCGTGGTGGAGTGGTCATTCCCACTGCTGTACGCGTTTCCTCCAGTCCCCGTCATCCCGCAAGTGCTGCAGAGGTTACGGAAGTTTGGTTCCCAGATGATCCTCATTGCTCCGGCGTGGGCTCGGAGGACGTGGTACCCGGACCTTCTCGACTTGTCCATCTGTCCTCCACATCGTCTTCCCTACCGAGACGATCTGCTCTCACGGGACGGGGGTCAGGGTCTCCATCCAGAGGTCAGATCCCTCAACCTTCACGCTTGGCTTCTGAAAGGTTGAGGTAAAAGGATTGGGACCTCCCTGAAGACGTGATGGAGGTGTTGCTCTCAGCCCAAAGGCCAGCAACAAAATATCTGTACCGTTGCCGTTGGCGTAAGTTCTGCGACTGGTGCAGAGTTCATAATGTGGATCCTTTTGCATGTGACATCCCCATGGTTCTGTCCTTTTTACTTTCTTTGGCCCACAGGGACTTGCAAGTGGGTACCATTAAAGGTTACCTGGCGGCGCTGTCCATCTTTAAGCGCTCGTCTGAAGAGTGTTCCTACTTTAAAATCCCTTTAATTTCACAGTTTCTGAAAGGGCTCACTAATGTGTTCCCTCCGTCACCTTTCCTGGTGCCCGGTTGGGATTTAAACCTTGTTCTTAAGTTTCTTATTGGTGCTCCGTTTGAGCCTTTGCATTCTTGCCCTTTGAGGCTGTTAACCCTGAAAACTGTGTTTTTAGTTGCGGTTACTTCCGCTTGCAGAGTGAGTGAGTTACAGGCACTTTCAGTTAAGCCACCCTTCACTGTATTTCACAAGGACAGGGTTGTCCTTAAAGTTCGTCCTTCTTTTCTTCCGAAGGTGGTTTCAGAATTTCATTTGAGCCAGAAGGTTATTCTTCCGGCGTTCTATCCTCCTCCACATCCTGTTAAGGAAGAGGAAAGGCTCCATAGGCTTGATCCTAGGAGAGCTTTAAGCTTTTATGTTTCACGCATGTCCTGGGTCAGAGTGGATGATCAACTCTTTATTGGTTACGCTGGAAAGCGTTTGGGACAAGCTGTGACGAAACAGACTTTGTCTCGCTGGATTATTTTGGCCATCTCGAAGTGTTACCACTTGGCGGGTAAGGACCCACCGGCTGGCTTGCGGGCCCATTCTACCAGGGGTATGGCTGCATCTACTGCCCTGCAGAGGGGTGTTCCTATTTACAACATCTGTGATGCAGCCACCTGGGCTTCAGTACATACATTTGTACGCCACTATTCCCTCGATTCCATCCGAGGACAGGATCTGGCCTTTGGCAAGGCGGTCCTTTGCTCTGCTA
Source organism: Ambystoma mexicanum (assembly GCF_040938575.1). Classification (NCBI taxonomy): domain Eukaryota; kingdom Metazoa; phylum Chordata; class Amphibia; order Caudata; family Ambystomatidae; genus Ambystoma; species Ambystoma mexicanum. Next base: position 1,178,082,064 of record NC_090929.1, read on the forward strand.
TTTGAAGGGCAATTGTGAATTTTTGATTCTAAATTCTTTCCCTCTTCCTTGCTCTGGTACTGCTTTGGGAGTCTGTCATAGATATGGAATACGTCGGAGGACCCAATCCCTCGAAGAACAAGTTACTTTCTTACCTGGTAACGTTCTTTCGATGGGATGGTCCAACGACGTATTCCATATCGCTCCCTCCCTGCCTTCCCCGCTGCAGAATTTCTTTTGCGATTGCAGCTTACGTTCCGCAAGGCTTTGGGTCTGACTGGTAGTGGACTGATGTCACACGTTCTGGGGGAAAAAACTACAACTGAGGCTACGGGCGTCGTGCGTCCTACTTATCACATGGGATGACGTCGGACGTAGGAGGAAGTCCTCGACAACGGCTCATCGACGTCATCGACGCAAGACGCAGACGCCGAAAAAAGTTTCCGAAGCAGCACAGCTGTGGTGATTACCTGTCATAGATATGGGATACGTCGTCGGACCATCCCATCGAAAGAACGTTACCAGGTAAGAAAGTAACTTGTTCTACTAATGACACACTTTACACGTTTAGTACAAAGGTAAAAGAAAATGTATCTGCAGTTCAGTGTTAATTAGTAATTGTGGTCGTGGTGCAAATATACACAGAAATCACTGTGGATACTGTCCAATGTCATAATTTCCACTACAATGGACCTGAATAGAGGTTTGGCAGTAGTGGTAAAAACCTGCTAATTTCTATTACTGGTACTTATACCACTCTGCCAACTCTTCTTAATTCCTATTTTTGTGTGACAAAAATGACCAACACACAAAATGCAATATCGCATTCAGTAGCAACCAGGTGCAGTTTTACCGCAAGCAGTAATGACTTAACCTCAATGGAGTCCTACAGGACTCCAAAATGGCGAATAACAAAATGGTCTGCACGACATGTAATCAAAGCGACCTACTATGCCACCCAGTAATTACTGCCTGTATTAAGGGTAAACACATTTGGGGGTATTAGCCGCAGGGGTCTCCAACCTTTGGTTGTCCAGATGCTTTGAACTACAACTCCCATTAGCCCTACTTAGTATAATCAATGATGAAGGTTCATGGTAGTTGTAGTCCATAAAATGTGGAGACAACAGGTTGCAGATCCCTGGAGATGTCATACCTCAAAACTCATAATCAGACCGTGTTTGGGGGATCGGATCCTGCTGCATGTTAAATCCATTGTGCATCATTACACAAATTGCTATGCACATGCACACCAATGCTACCATGCACAATAGTGTTCCTAATCAGCAACTAAGTGGTCGAAACTGGGGCCGATACTGAATAATGCCTCCTTTAACTGGCAGGGGCATTTACACATTAAATGCGTTGCTGTCAGAATTGTAACAATCTGCATCAATTCCAAAATATATGAATATTCGACATCATAAAGGAGACATAACAATATTTCTCTAATGGAAGAAATGGAATTTGGCCATGGAGTAATATTTACAACTTTGTTGTTGTGAAATCTTGCGTGATATTGCGAAAGGACCATATATGTGAATTCAGTATTTGGCCACAACAGGGCAATCATCATTATGAGTGGTGTAATGCTGGAGGACTGATGAGTAACTTCCCTGCAGAAACAAGAGTCCCAAATGGCAGTAAAATAGCAATTTTGAAAAGATGGTAGAGTATGTAAAATAAGTGATGGAAACTATCACTATGTGTCGATGAAGTGTGGAAAGACAATACTACATGATTAGCACATCTGTCCTTTTTAGTAGCTGTTCTCAAATGATGAGGCAGACATGTGTACTGAAAGGATGCTCACAAAGAGGAGAATGTCAAATTCCACTTGCAAATACAGAGGGCAGGGAGGTAAGGCATTTCAAAGAAAATGGAATCATGTGTAAGAATAAAGAGTACGAAAAGGCACGCCAAGAGATTTACATAAAATGGTGATAGAGAAAGCAGAGTTTTGTGATTGGGACACTACTGTCTGGGTAATGTATTTTTTGTGAAACCTCATTAACGCAAGTATGGTCCCTTAAGAGGTATTCTTTCACAGGCTATATGGTTGCTTCTCTGCTCTCTGGGACCTTTTCACTCCTTCCATCTCCTCCTGGTCATTAGTATGGCCTGGTGCAGGCGACCAGCTCTGCTTTTCATTACCCCGCAAGGCAAAGAAAAAGTCTCTGAATTTACTGTTGATGCTCCTTTTATAATCCCTCCTTCCTCCACATTAATAGAGGAGATTTTTGAACATTTCTGTTAGCCAGTCTTTGAGTACAAAGCAAACCATTAGTGTCAAAGGTAAAAGACTTTCTAATCACAGGCTGAGGCATTTCTCGCGGCCATTACCATTGGTCTAAATTTATTAGAATAGGGACTCATAAAAGTAGGTTTAAAATAATTCAAACTTTAAAGTGCTAGGAACACCTTGAAGACCCTACCCTGTTAACCCATGCCTGGCTCTATTTAATATAATGTTCCTTATTATTTGTAGACCACTTCCTTAGTTCCTAAGATTGTTTGACCATCCCACATGTGAGGAATATGAGGGCATCCTCACGTCTTTCCCCAAATTACCCTCCTCCTAGGTGGCCAGGGAAAGGCCATTGATTTCGGATCCTGTCCCTGGGGGTGGATATGCAAGGAAGGATCACCTGAGTGGATGAGACTTGGGGAGTGGGGATGAGGTACCCTTGGGTGAGACAAGGTATCCCCCGTTTCCCCCCAGGAAATGATAGGGTATTAACAATCTCCTTGCTATTTTTCCAGAAAATACTCTCCTGATACACACCAGTCCGGTACTGAGATGAGGAATAGAAGACACAGAGTCATTCATCCTCTCTTTATTAACTAAGACATACACAAACACCACTCTGATACTGGGACGAGGAAGAGGGATGCAGAGTACCACAACCGTTATGCAGTAAAGCAGCAATGTCTGCACCTGGGGCCCAGGAGGGGGTATAAATGGACTGTCCAGGGGAGGATAATGAGATCATCTGTGGAACGCTTGCAGGAGAATCCGAAGGTGAGACCAGGGAGACGTGTGCCCAAAGCACCTACGAGCTGTAGAGTCATTACAGCAGAAGTAGATTGAGGCAGGAGCATTCAAATGTACTCAGGTAGCAAAGCTGGTCTACATACCTCCTACAGTCGGAGTGACTCCATTTCCGAACAACCGAGGTAGCAGAGATCCTGAAGGAGAAACCTGCTGAGCCGGGAGCACTGACATCACATTGAAACTGTGTACCTGGTGAGTCAAAGGAGCCTGGATGCCTCTGGGACGCTGTGGGGTGAACCGCGTGGTTTCTGCAGGTCGGATCGCTTGCAAGTGAGCAAAGGACCACGAAGACAATGTGAATGCCTGTCCAGTTTGAAATAAAGACTTTTGACAGTACGATAACCTGAAGTCTCACAAAACTGAATGAAAGGGTTTTTTGAATACCGAATTGTGAACAAGATGAAATTCATGAGGCCAAGAAAGGGCCAAGGAAACTGAAGTCTTTGAATTTGTGAAAATGCCCGTAAGTAGCATGCAAAGTCCCAGCAGGAGAGTAAACTGGGAATTTGCTGGTAGTTTTTTCATTGTGACTGAAAGGCATGAAATTAAACCTTTTGTTTTGAATACCGAACCGAAAGAAAGCAAGTGTGATTGAAAACCAATTGTATTGAAAGCAGTTGGTGATATTCCCTTATAAGAAGGAACTGTGAACTGCGTAAACTGAAGAAAACGAGCATTGGTAAGTGCTATACAATGTAAGGGCTATACATTGTGTAAACCGAAGAAAATAAGCATTGGCAAGTACCATAAGAATATAAGGAACTGTGTAAACTGAAAGAATAAGTAGTGGCAACAGCTCTGAGAATATTGGAAAGCATAAGAAGTGAATGATGGCAAAACAAGTATTGAGAAAGCTCCAAAAGCATACATATAGTACTACTGTAAAGCTGAAACAGTGACCGTCTAACTTTGAAGAAGAAGCAAGTAAGGTTTGTTGTTTGCGTAACCTGTGATGCGTGGACCGTGTGGTCCAACAACTGCACCTAGACCGAGTACACCCACCTAATGGAAAAGCCACATAACTCACTGATATGCTTGTGATTGGAGATTAAGGAAAACTGGTGTGATCTTTGTGAAATTGGTGAAAGACAAATAAGCCAGAAAAACGGGGAAGTACCCCATGAAATTGTGTTTTTTTAAGAACATTTAGAGGCTTGAAAGCTTGGGGGATGGAACCCTTCTTTTTGGCAAAGTGAACTATCCTGAATCTTGAGGAATGTAAAACCCCTTTTGAAGATGTGTTTACATCGATTGTGAGTCCGCACATTAAGGAATTAAAATGAAGTTTGCTGCCACTCCAAGAGGATACTAAAAGAGGGTCAGAAGGGCCCTAAGAATATCCACCATACATTGATTAGAGGATGCACATTCCTCGACCTTAGTTCCTTTGTTTTTATAGAGGAAAAAAAAGGGAAAACAAATGAAAGGATCCATTTTCCACCCGTTTGTGGGTTTCCCCCATTGAAAAAGCACTTTTGTAAATCAGGTCCTTAGTGTGCAAAATGTGATTCTGTGTTGCACTGCTCCTTAAGACAAACAATCCTGAGAAACATTTTAGGTTACACAGAGGCCGTCGTTCAGCTCAGTTGTGCATATCACTGTGGGCAATATGAAGAAAAGTATGATATGTTACTGTGTGTTTGATTTATAAAGCGCACCACTGACATTTACATGACTTTGTGGCACTAATGGCTGTCTCAAGGGACCCCAGATGTACTGGACTTCAGGGAGGAGGCAATGGTGCGCCAACAGACTCAGAGTGCACACAAAACAAAATAGAGACACACAAAAGACAGAAGCCAGGGAGCCACCTCTGATTTCCTCCACTGTAAATGTTTGTGAATTGGGCACAATCTGTCAAATATTTGTTCCACTATATGTGTCACTATCTTGTCATGTGATTGGTCAAGAGATAGTCCATATTTGGAATCCAATCTCTCAGTCAATATTGGGCGGATGGTTCCACATCACACCTTCGTATCTGAAAAACCAGTGGATAAGACTAGTAGCAAATTGTTGTTCTGCACAGAGGAGGTGACAGCAAACCTTGGTTTGAGTATCACAGCGGTGCGCCCACCACCGCTCAGAGAAATGTCTTTCTGTTCAATTATGGATATACAGGCACCCGACCAAACATGACATAACAGGCCTGCCAAGTGCTAGTGACCTCGGCTGACATTCGTAAAACTCAATTTCAGTTCGGAGCAGAGTTGAATGTGAAGCTGTAGACCTGGTGGTGGGTGGTAAAATATAGTAAATCAGATTGAGTGGTGATGGCCGTGTTCTTCGAGATGGGGCTGAAAAAAAGATCGAGAATAAGAGAATGTGTCGACTCTGTCAGGCACATTTTCACCCAATGCCCTAGGATAAAACAGGAACGGTGCAAGTTACTGGGCAAAATGGTATATAATGTAAATATAATGTAAATAGTATGGAAACAACAATGTTCTGGGGCAAGTGTATGGAGGCAAACACTACCCTGACAATCATAACCCTAAAGAGCATGTGGAATGTAGCGAAAGAGATATTGGATAAAAATGTGTCGGCATGACATGTCATAGCTTGCATTGGTTTCCAAACTACCCCTTCACCCACCCTAGCCCCACTCGCTCTACTCCCACCAACCCCCTCTCTCTACATACCCCATTCTCTCTACTGCCATCCCCCATTCTACATACCCCCAATTTCTCTACCCCACCCATCCTACCACCACTCCTCTTCACCTGTTCTACCCCCACTCTCTCTACACACACCCTACCCCCACTCTCTCTACACACACCCTACCCCCACTATCTCTTCACCCACCCTAGCCCCACTCTCCCTTCACCCACCAACTCTCTACACCCACCCTACTCTCTACCCCATCCATCCTACCAACTCTCTCTACCCCCACCCTCCTTAGCCCCACTCTCTCTAACCCACCCACACTACCATCACTCTCTACCCCAATGTACCACACACCCTCTCCCTCTACCCCATCCACCCACCCTACCCCCTCCCTTTATCCCCAACCATGCTACCCCTCTCTCGATGGCCACCCATCCTACCCCCTTTGTGTCTACTCAACCCTACCACCTCTCTCCATAACCCCAACACACACCTTACCCTTCTCTCTCTTGCACCAACTGCCTCATATTCCCCATCCACCCACATTACCCCCTCTCCCTAACCCCTTTAATCCTTCCTCGCTCGCTCTTGCTTTATTCCTTACCCTCTCACTCTCATCCTTTCTTGCTCATATTTCCTCTTGCTCATCATTGATAGCACGCTCAATCACTGGCTTCCTCCCTTGCTCTATTTCCATTCTCCTTCTACAAAATGCAAAGTACAGCAGTAAACGCCCAAACTATTTGCATTGCAAACCGTGATTCCCTTGAATCTGCAGTTACGTTTTCCAGATTCACCATGGATACTTCCCTCTGCGAGAGAGGTAATGGAAAATATGTTCTTGCGATACAACAGTAAGAGCACATCCTGGCCTCGAGGACCAGTTGATATCATTCCTGTGTCCTTGTGAGGATGACCCAGAGTTCACTTAGTCACAGCTAACATGGCCAGATAGTAAATAGGGAAGGCCTGTTAGGTAGCAAATAGATGTGTTTCTGAGGAAATATATATAAAATATATACAAATGTTTTATCTAGTAAGCAAAACATGGGGGTTAAGAAGCCTTAATTACAATTTTTTAGATGAGTGTTTAGAAAGAGGATGGATGTTTTCGGCATGTTATGGATGCAGTGGAGGAATCTTGGGACAGACTGTATGTTGAACGAAGATGTATGGCATTGCTTCTGTGTAGGCATCCGTTATGATGGTGGCATTGATGGTTATTCAAATTTGGGGATTAAATGTGATTGGGATTCATCTGCAGAGGGGTAACGGGGTTCAAGCTGAGCTATAGGGAATGAACTGAAACAGTTTTCAAAGAAAAGCTTCTGATGCGTGGGATTGCTGGACACGTTTGGACAGAAAGGTGAATGGCTAAAGGACACATTGAATATGCGCTGCAGGATTTTAAGGTAATTAAGGTACCGTAGGAGAAATTGAAGATGTGATTAGAGATTGCTTCATGTGTAAGGATCAATGGAGAGGGAATATGATATATTGAGAGTGCTAAAGCTTAAGCGGTCTGACAAATAACATACATCAGTGAGATCATGATCTCACAAATGTCAGGCACAATGGGCTCATGGAATGGCTTGGTTTATTAAAGTTTGAATTCCCAGTGCAATTGGATGTGGATGGTAGAGTGAACGTTGCCAAAGACAGTCACATACTTAGGAATGAAGGCTCTTGTTGGATCTTGAGTGGCAGAGAGGAAGACAATATTTTGTGTGATGGGTAACTTAAAATAGAATAGTAATTCGCTCAAATAATGAGGCAGTAGCTGCAGGGGCAGGCTTGGTTGGAGTGAACATTCTTTAAGATGAGACTGATCCTACTCCCTACCCATTTCTTGTTCATGTTTTGAAATGACACATGAGGTCAACACATTAGGTCATTTAAGCTATTGCTTGTTTCTCTAGTCGATGTGATACCCTGGGAGATATTCTATTGTTTTAAATGGCAACTCAGACCATGTTAAACACGTGATGATGACTACATTGATGCAAATGATCCATAATAGTTAAGGAGTATTTAATGTTTTTTATACGGGCAACATTCCTTGCATAACATTTGTGGTACAGTACATCATGATATTAACATGTCCATTAATTTCTCTTTAATAAGTTGTTACAGGTGCATAGTGACGTGATCACATGCTCCTACCCAAACACAATATGTGGCTCTCTGGCCATCACTTGACTGTAACACTGATTGCCGATGACCCAACACAGCTCCCGCAATGCTCCAGTGAATTTTCCTATGCCCATTTCGAGCCTTCATGAAGAGAACACAACTTCAAGCACCGGACAAATATGTCTGAACCCTGATACTCCTGCAGTCCTCAGCCAGAAACAAAGCTTTCTCATTTCTCTTCTCACTGCAGCAGATCTCAATTCAGCCCAAAAAGTTAGAACAAAAGATATGCACAGCCATCACCTTATTTTTGTTTTCTTTTCTTTTTTCACAAAAATAATGTTCCTTATCCGAGATGAAAGTAGGTTGTGTAACCTTTCATCATAACAACATTTAGCCCAGCAAGTTTATCACAAATTTCCGATATCCATTTGTGACCAGCGGGTCATTATAGGGTAAAAAGTCATAATGCCTAAAGGGCCCACTCAGCCCTTCATCTTTCTGAATTGGTAGAATATGCATCATCATCTTGGTAACAGTACATCTATGTACTGTGCTACAAGGTGGAACAATCCATGAACAAGCACTATAGAAAACATACCAATGGTAGAACAAGACCCAGATTCTGGTCACAGCGATGCAAAATGTGTCAGACAAATGTGTCAGGCTTTTGAAAGAACAAATATTATTGAAACTATCATTTTCTAATGATGCCACAGTCTTTAAAGTGGGAGCCCCAGCCAGTAACGACCAAAGTATTATAAGAGATAAGGTAACCCCTAACATACATGATAAGAATATTGCAAGTTTTCAACGAGTTTTGAGGTCTCAGACCTCTATATTACTACAAAACTCAGTCACTTCCGAGATCCCTAGAATGTATGGAAGGGTGTACTTTATCCCACATTTTATGGTCATATATACACCAGTAATATTTTATGAAGATGATTTTCATTCTACAGTGTCATGTTTTGTAACAAAAAACATAATGGAGTGCTAGTACTTTTACGTACTAGATGTACATCTCGGAGACCAGACGCAAACTACGTTGGCTTCCAGTCAAGCACAGAATATCCCTCAAAACTCTGGCCCTTACACATAAAGCCAGGGCCAACCTTGCACCAGCCTACCTCACCAACCAACTTACACCTTACACTCCTTCAAGACCACTTAGAGCAGCACAAGCTAACACTATGTCCATACCGAGATTTAAACTTCATAACCCGGGTGGTGCTAGCTTCCCTGTACAAGCCTCTAAATTATGGAACACAATACCTGCGCTTTTGCGAGCAGAACCCTCATTTAACCTATTTAAACATAACATGAAGTGTTGGCTTCACAACATGGACTCTATGACAGCCTAACCGCCTGATCCCAGCATGATCGACTGACACTGGCACACTTTTATAATTAATGTACTTATACTAGACTATGTATATATGCATTTGCATGACGAAGTTTGTACCCACCTGTAACTGCAATGTAACGTAACCCTTATTGACTGCTTTCAATTGCAACTGTAACCAGATCTAACTTATGCGCCCGTATGCCCCTGGCTGCGCTTTATAAATAAATAAATACAAATACAAATATGTGATAAAATAATAAATGTTATTGTTCCCAAAACGTGTGTTACTATTTTTCTTTTTACTTTGGGAGACGGCAGTACTAGATCGTCCAAGGTTGGATTTGAAACCATGAGACGAGGTTGCACACAAATCTCCTAAGTCAGCATTCCACCCACAGGCATGCACTTTATTCCCCCCTCCAAAAAATAGGTATTTTTTGTTTGTTTTTTATTTGTTGGCTAATTTAACTTTTAAGTACATTCTCTTCACGAACCCAAAGAATAAAAGGATAGTTATTCACAATTCACAATACATTAAGACGTCTGTGCATTAAAATGGTATGAATGAAAAACAAACACATGTCAATGCATTCATTAACATTATGTAATGTCACAGTATTCTAATCTAATACATAGAACCTAACTATCTATATATTTTTTTTTATCAATTATCAATTAGCTCCTTCTGTAAAAGAAACCATTCTGCATGTATAAATATTTAACATTTCAGTTGAATAAAGCACACTGACAAACTGAAGTTAGGATACAAACTGGCATGCATGGAAGAAAAAAAGAACTACAAATGTTCAATTGTTTTGCAAACTGTAATTCTCCCCATAAACTCAAATAAAAAAGCATTTGCAAACTCATAGGTTGATTGTGGATGTAAGAGGCCAAAGATTGGAGCAGGTAAGATACATGATTATCTGGGGATTTGATTCCAGAAGGACTGCCATTGGCAAGAGAAACTGACAAAAGCATGCGTTCCTCTCGAGAAAGACAATGGAGGGAGTTAGGACATCTGTGGCTAGACATGGTAATGTTTCTATCACCCCAGATTTGGTGATCTATAATGCACAAGCCATTTTTTCTGCTATTTATGGAGCTGGAATTTGGGGTAATTCAACTGGTCAATCCATGTAAGTAATTGAGGACACATTCTTGAAAATGCTGCTGAGGTTGCCAAAGAATTTTCCGAATGCTCCCCTTCATTTGAAGTGTGGAGTCCATGCAATATTGGATGTGATCCTGCTTAGGCCAGTGCTGCTCTTGGTAAGAACCTGGGTATCCCCCAAATTGTCCGGCATTAAGGAGGCACTTTGCATGCCTTGACTACTTAGGGGGGAAGACATGTTCAGAGATGCCTGTTGACCCTTGATTTGGAGGATTTGTGGAACAAGCCAATTACTATTGATAGGGGTATCAATCTCGAAGTGTGCAAATCTGCAAAACAGCTATTATGGCATGGTCTGGCGGCCGGAGCAAGAAACCCATGGTTTTGAGCCATATTTTGATCTGATTTTCCTCCAAATTAGAACACATACTCTGGGTGTAGCCAAGTTTAAAAGCAGTTGGTCTGTTTCTAATTTTCCCATCTGTCCTGTGTGTGGTATATAGGAGGAAATGATTCTACACATGTCATTGTTTTTTGTGTGCGATAGAGTTATGAGAGCCAAGTATTTAATCCTGATGTTTAATTATTCGCTGTACAGCTGAGGTTTTGGACCTTTGCAGATCAACAGTTGATTTAAATGTCTCTTATTTTACCCTGAGCATGATAGATTCATAACGGGTCAGTTACATTATGATTTTAACTTTGATTTTAATTGTTTTATCTAACAATGTTTTAATGTATTATAGATTGATCTGTATTATTTGGATTGGTTGCAGTTTTGATGATTTTAATGTTTTTCTACTGTTTGTAGCACTGTGCTAAGGACTAACGTCGAATAAAGCTGGATTCTAATGTAAATGTACCATCAATTACTTTCATTAAACCCTTAATTTCGCTTTCGTTTTTTTTCTGTCACTTTGCACACCTGCAACACCAAAGCTCAAAATGACTAAATTCAAACATTTCAAAGTTCTTTAAAGTCCATGATTAGATATAAAAGAAACATTATCCACAATCTCTTCCATTTTTTTATGCCATTGATATACAGAAGTTACTTAAAACGGCAAATTAAGAATTGTCAATTATTGAAAATATATGTGATTTTAAATGACACAAGTACCAAGTAAATATGGTTCCGTACCATTCCCATCACATTAAACACTTGAGAGATAACTTGCCCTTCGGGCAATTTCTCAGGCTTAAACTGAATAGTTCAAGTAAAGATTCCTATGAAAAAGAAGCCGAATATTTGAAAGCCAAACTTTTGAGCAGAGGCTATCCGAAGAGCCTGATTAAAAAGGTGGCGAAGTGGGCTTTCAACAATAATCAACTAGCCCTTCTGGAAGACAAACCTAACAAAAAGCCTTGAGGACAGAATAGTGTGTGTTAACACCTTTAGCAATCACAGTTTGGCTATTCGTAAGATCATCTCGAAACAATGGAAAGTGCTCAAAACCACTAAGTCTGACCCTTCTGTGCCCCTCTTTGCCTACACAAAATCTGCCTCGATAGGGAACCGCGTTAGTCAAAGCCGTTTCCAGAGTCAATCAGTACCCACTACCAGCATCACTAGTTTATGGGGCTTTCCCCCTGTCACGGGCCACTATCCTTGTAGCCAATGTGTAGCCTGTAAAACAACATCTAAATCCCAAGAAGTAGACCTAGGTCGCACTATCATGTGGACCCAGAAATCTTTTTCGAACTGCAACACCGACCATGTAGTTTACATGGTTACGTGTCCTTGTGGTCTTCGTTATATTGGTAAAACTAACCGTAAGATTAAAATTCGGATTAATGAACACAAGAGTTGTATTAAGAACAAAACACTCCAATCCCCTATGGTTAAACATTTTGTTGAGAAAGCACACAATTGTGAGAGTTTCAGGTGGACAGTACTCCTGGTGGTGAAAGCCAACACCCTTTTCATCCAAAATCAGAAACTCCTCCTTAAAGAACAACAAATTATTTTTCGAACTCAAAGCGATCTCCATGGGCTAAATTATGCTGTGGAGTGGCACAAAGTCAAGTAATACCCTAGAATCTGGTTGCCTCCCTTCAATCTGGGGTGGCCTGTGATTCATGACCCCGTGTGCCATTTAACTGGTTGAGCCTGTTTCGAAGGATTTTTTCCACTTGATGAGCTCATCTGTATTTTTTACTGGTTGCAGTCTATCCCATGGTTCACCAGTAGTGGTCGTGTCCCCGCTGATTAGTGCCGTGGTAATGACATCAAAAAGGGACTTCTTTTTTCCTCTTGTCTCGTTTGACTACTACCCTCTAATGGTGGTTGGTGCCGTGTGTTGTACTCGCACGAGCACTGCTCAGAACTTTTCCCATTTAAAAACTCGAGCGTAGCCAATGCGTTGTCATGACAGGCTTGCATGTGTTGAAAGCCTGTCTCTTCGCCTTGCAGACATTCATATTTCTCCAAGGGACGCTGGCCCCACGCTGATCCAGTCAAGGCATTCATTGACGAGTGCTAGCACGGGTGAGTAGGTCTGTGAACGCGGCATAAGCTGCTATTTTGAAAGCACTTTCCTGATGCGAACCCTGTACATGGATTTCCCTTGCTTTCCTTAATTCGGTCCTCTCTCTCGTTTTCTGTCTAATGCATTCTTGCCATTCTGGTGTGGCACTGCCCCCCGCAGACTGAGGAGTGTATCTTACACACGTCCCCAACTCGATGCCTGTCTAAACTTCTTTTAAACCTTGCAGCCATAATTATCGATCTAAAGGGTACTTGGTGAGTCCTCTTAATGTCTTCACCCATGATCAGTTATTATTGACCCTGTGTAGTCTGGGGACACTGTCTTCCTCTGGAGGTTGTGTTTAGTGTAGAACTCCACACTAATCTTTTGTTTTTCTAGTACTTTATCTAGTTTTGTTTTTGCAAGATGCAAGATGAGCGCAATTAATTTATTTTTTTAGATGGGATTCATAAACACGTGTTAACAAATGGTAGTTTGTGGCTCCACATTAGTAGTGTTTTTTGATACAATTTATATGTATGTTTTTCAGATAAGTGCAAAATTATGAAAAATGCATGAATTTGCTCAAAGACTACTGAATTACTTCTAGCCTTCTGCTGTATCACTACTACTCTGATGCTAGGTAATGGAAGTATCTATTTCTCTGTTTCCTCGCCTATACAGATTGAATCTGTTTTCACCATAGTGAATATCTTAACTCACACGGTTGTTTTTAATGTTTTCAGCAACACCACCCTTTTTGTTTTGAGCACTATAATATGTTTAGGTGCTATATTGGTTGAAAATAAGAAAAGTGACGGAATAACATAAAATGCTCCTGAAGAAAGTTCGAATGAAAAAATAAGAACTGAAACATGTCGAGGCATTACACCAGCTATTAAAACATCTGATTTGTTTATTTGGGTCTTTATTGACGAAAAAGTTTTCTCCCCTCCTGTACTTGTCATACAAAGCTGTACCACAGGAGTTGTGCTCTAGTCCAGTCAAAGATTAACGTTTAACTGTTACAATTGACTTGTTACCATAGAGTTTTTTGTGTCACTTGGACTTTATATATGTGTTTTTTAAGATTTTTTTTAACATCCTTATGTTTTTTAATGATGACTAATAAAATTTGTATTTTGTGATAATATGTTGGTGTAGCTGATTATATTTCTCTACCTTTGCTATTTGTATTTTTTTCTCTATAAACCCTTCTTTGAAGGTAGAGAAGCTTTCACTACCTTAGGGAGTAAGCATTTCATAGGGGTCCCCCCTTAGTATATTTTTAGATATCTGAACTAGTCTGTGGTTCTGATATTTATGACCTAGCAAAATGTGTCCTTAAATTGATTACTGATCAAGATAAAAAAAAAAAACAGATATGCCCAATCAACTGATGGCATTAGAACCATGTGCTCCAAAGAGATTGGCACATTTTCATTCGAGTTGGATAGTGTGACATGTAAGAATTAATCTCTCCATTCAGGACCACATTATGAAGTTGGAGGAATATCCTTACACAAACAGGCAAGCAGTGGCCCATAATGCATTGCATATCACCCTATGTTTATTGTGAGCTAATTGCAATCATATTTTAAAATAGATCTGTGTCTGCATGTGTTACCACGTTCTATTTATCCCAGTTTGATGCCAGCGTCAAGTGAAAGATGTGTTTCCTGCAACGTTAACTTATTTTTACAATGTGGTTTGTTGGGTATTTTGTGGATATTTGGGGCTTTGCAGTATTTTCTTACCGCCAAAATACCTTTAGCAATAATCACTCTCTGTATTCTTATTGGATCACACATAACAATAATACATTGCATTATTTCAGAATTCAGACCTATTTAGATAATGTGCGCAATAATTTGCGTGGTTGGTTTATTTGTGGCCCCAATATCCAACATCCCTTGTTTTTTATCTAGATTGTTCTTGATCACTAGAGAGACCTCAGGCCTACATTTTAGGGATACCACATTTTCAGTGTTAGTGTTGTGTGACACCATGGGCTATTGTGGTATTTTTGTGGTAATTTCCACTACCTTATATACGGTATGTAACTATGTCCAGAGAGTCTCTCTTCCCGTTGGCTCATGTACCTCCAACAAGCTATGCTACAAACAGTCACTCACAACTGTCCATACTGAATATAATCATGCACACATCTGTTTTAAAATGACAATTGCACTGTTTAAAAATCTACCCACGTTTAAACCTTTTCCCATGCAAAATGAAAGAGAGAAATAATACACACTAGCTATCTGTTTTCAGATATTTTTGTATTATAGAAATTTCCTTCAAACACAGTTTAACCCTTTTTTACAGAAATGCGAGAATATATTCAATTGGTAACATTACATATGCTGATAAGGGACTGGGACTCCCTCGAATACACTGACTGAACAGTTTTGCACACTTTCGCACAGCTCCCACACTTCTTTAATTACCTTATCTGTTCAGCATGAGTTTTCTCCGGCTATTCTCTTTCTGAATTTGGCTCCCTTGAAGATTAACCCCAGTGAAAACAAGCGTCTGTCGTTCTCAAACCGGGGTTATTGCCTGGAATTCTCAGCTTTTGCAGGAGGAATGCTTCAGCCAGGAAACAGGTCCTTCTCCCAGCTCTGCCGGATCTCAATTGTTCTCCCCCTCTCCTCAAGCTTCCCCAGCAAAACTCTAATCACAGCCTCTAGCATGATACTTGCTATGACGCTGCTCCAATCAGAATCAATCATGTCATCTCCTCCCTCACTACACAATGGCTCATTTCTACAGTAAAAATTTGTAACCAACTGATTTCCTGTTCCTTCAAGCTCTTTGCTTCCTGTAGTTATGTGGACAGAGCAGCAGAGAAAAAAAAAATGAATGTGCGTTTAAAAGTTCACTTTCAGAGTAGGCCTAATTCTGCAGTGGAGACACATTTTTATTAGTGGGTTATGTTAAATGCAGTTTTATTAGTCAGGTTAGTTATTAATAAGGTTAGTTATTAATTTTCAAATGTGTCTATTGCACCATAGGCATTTCAGGTGAAAAATAGTGTGCATTTTTGAATGTGCACATGTGTTTTTAACTGTAAAAATAGATTTGCATCTTATATGTAAAAATCGTTTTTGACTAACATGGACATATAAGTAAAGACAGGCTATTCACTCTGGCAACACATATAGCAATGCACCACACCCATGTGGTGGTGCTGCATCAAAAAAAAAATGCTACCTGTGCAGTAGTGCTGTACTCTGTGCTGTAACACGCCAAATATCCTTACAGGTTACAGTAAAACATGATTTTAAACAAGTGCATGTAACTTGTAAGCCTTTCACTTCCCTATTAAAACGTTGTATTTGATACTGACCATTCGTCCCCATCCACATCCTGTCCCTGTTGTGTTTGTCTGACAGCTGTGACCATTGAAGATGAGAGGCGAGACCCTAAATATCAAACCGTTATGATGTGCACATTCACTGTAGTGTTACAATACCAGTTGACTTCAACCAGAAATATATACCTAAAAGTGTGGGCAATGGCAGCTCTTAAAGGGGGTGTTGTCAATTATCTGTTCACCCTGACCTTATTTACATCTTTTCCTGGACTTACTCCATGTGTCAAGACAAAACATAATTTCAACATTTATATAACCTCCCTGCCACACAACAATTTACAAATTAACACACCTGTCACCCCTGACCTGGCAATTAAAGGTTGAGCTACCACTAATCCAAAATAGGTTGTTAGGTAAAGCACATACCGGATCATGGGGTGATTACATAGGCACTTACCAACGAAGCAAGCAGTGTGCAGAGCTTCACCTAAGTTATCCCAGTTGTGTCAATATAACATTTCCTGATAACTGTAAGGGGAGCCAACCAACAGATTTTCAGTGCCATCTGCCTCTTTCCATCATGAGAAATGTTGCACAGGACAGAAGGATAGCCTCTGCTTCGTCTTGAAGGCAACTCCATGTTTATGCACACTTCAGAATTAATACAACCCTCTAGGAAAATAATCCAGGAGATGGCTTGCAAGGATAATAATGTTTAATTGTACAGAATTCAAAATATCAGTAAAGGACTGTACTGCTTGAGAACGTTCTGGTTAAACTCAGTACAGGTAGATGCTGAAAAGGCTGTTCAGCGTCATCACATTACAGTAGAAATGGGTGTTACTGATTGGCAAGACCAAATACATGGGCCTGCTCCATAGGGGATGCCAGGCTACAATTGGTTCACATTTCTGCTGTCTGACAGTTCCCACGTGGGTCAGCTGGACTCATCTCTCCGTGGAGTGAAGGTCAGGCCGCTCATAAGCTACATGCTATGCTTGCATGCTAAGCCTACCACTACACCACTATGGAATGCACCTGGGAGGCTTGGGTTTTGGTGGCAGGGGGAAGGGAGGAAGAAATACAGTCACTCTGACCCACACATTCCACTCTATGTTGATACCACTCCTCTTGCACCCAAGGCCTCCACCCTTGCTTGATCTGCAATGTATCCCTCCCTGTACCTTGTGTTACAAAGGATGTTTTTTATGCTCAGGGGTCAAATAGCCATGCATGCTTAGATCTTTTATGGTTGCTTGGTTTATGCTAGGGGATGGGGGGCCACACTCTTATCATGGAATGCAAGGGTTGGGGGGGGTCGGGTCAGTGGTGTGGGCTCTGGCTCTGAGTCGGCTGGGTGTAGTTTAGAAGCCTACTGGCAGCTGGGTTGTGATGAATGGGCACTGTGAGGAGCCATGAGTTGTCCCACAGCCTTGCAGGGCACATTCCTCTCAATGATACTAAATGTTTGCAACAGTGAAGGCACAAGGGGTGGGGGGTGAGCTTCTCTGAGAACTGGTGGTGCAGTCTCATTCTGCCTTAATGATCTGGGCCCAGTGAAATCCTGGAGCGTTACTGGTGCAGTACGGCCATGCATGCCTGCAAATACAAAATGGCATTTCTTTCTATGTGCTTTCTAAGGTTATACGTCTGCTGTGTACGCTATATTATATCCGCAGCTAGTTTCATAGTGCGGTTCTCTCCCCCCTTATACACTACACTATTTCATATGGGATTTGCCTCTCCTGAAAACGCCTAGGAGGGCCGGATTTCCATCCCAGCAGACTCCTGCTTAACAGAGTGATGTTTTTCATTTCACACAAAAGATTCAAGGACATTGAAGCTTTCAATGTTTTCGATGTAGTTTACAGAAAGTGGCTTCTACCCAACCATTGAGCTACTGTAATAGGCAATAACATCAACATGACCATATGTGAACAGCAAACCACCATGATAGGACAGACTGATGACAAGTTCAATGACGCATCATAGACCAAAATTACAAAACAACCATACACAAATTGTTTTGATGAAACATACATTTTCTGCTCCAATGTAAACTGTGTGAGCTTCTCACAAGGTTTTCATGAGCACAGCTGTTTGAATGTAATTAAGTGGTAGGGAGTTTTAAGTCATCATTCATTTTTAATTGGTTGCAATACAATAATATTTTCATTCACAGAACATGCCAAATCTTGGGCAGCTATGTCAGCTGATCCCAGCCGATACATGATGTACTTAAGCATAGAAAGTTTGATATTTTAGACACATTTGCAACCCACAACACTCAGAGGGATGCTAATGGGCTGTCGGAATTAATGGAGTTGTGTTAACTACTGGGATCATGTTGCGGTAATTCAGGTTGCGGTTTAGGTTTACCTAGAGACTGCTTT
Source organism: Ambystoma mexicanum (assembly GCF_040938575.1). Lineage (NCBI taxonomy): Eukaryota > Metazoa > Chordata > Amphibia > Caudata > Ambystomatidae > Ambystoma > Ambystoma mexicanum. The sequence continues at coordinate 1,178,100,480 of NC_090929.1, forward strand.
GGGTTATTCCTGACAACCGATGGGTTAATTGTATTATTTCTGAAAACTTGCATTTCGATTCTAAAACATGTCTTTTTGATCTAGTTGGGCACATACCTAACCAATAGCTTTTAAATGGGTGAGAAATGTTTTACCTATTAATTTGTTTAACATATTTTGATTGATACTTAGAGTGACATTGTGGGGTTAACAGTTTGAAATATATGGACACTAAATGAAACAGAATATTGGTAATGCATTCTTAGCATACACATGCTACAATCACACATTCTAGATTAGGAGACAGAGTTTTACACAAACTACATTATTGTGAAGCCTGATATATTCTATGCAGCAAGCCAACTGTAGAAAGCTGGCTAAACCCTTCCTGGCGTTTAGGCCTCTTTAAGTAGGGGTATATTTTAGAACCTCTCACTTTCCTTTCGAGGTCATGTTCTTGTGAAATTTGGAAGTTTTGAAGAAAAAACACATTAACGTGGTACATTTATTGAAATGGGCCAATAATCATTATACACATGCTTCAGGAATGTGCCACCATGCTGCTGCATGGATAGAAAACCGGTTTGAAGAAGTTGCAATTTCTTGGTGCAAATAAGCGTGATTTGAAATTATTACGTGAAACGTAGGCATCCCAAACAAACCTAAAATTTAATATTCCGTTGTTCCTTTATTTCAGTCAATAGATGGCATCAAAGCAGTACATGCACCCAGCATATTAGACAATGCAAGCTGACGTTACTTTGTTAAATACCATTGGTTAATATTTGTTCTTGTGAAACTCAATATTATTTCTCGGTAGGTAGATCCACAGGTATTCTTGACATTAAAGTGTGAAACCTGTGTTTGCTTTAATCTTTTCAAAACAATATTTTCACCAAAAAGGGCTAATGCCTTCAAATAATTATCACATTGTTGTTAATATGTGTCTAAAAATGTGAAATATAGCCTCAATAAAGGAAAGGAACAGTTGGTCTTTCATACGGCTTCTCTGCAGCGTGGTTATGATCTGCATACTTAGTCATAGAGATAGTGGATATGAAGGCCAGCTGTCAGTCTGGGATTAAGAGATGGATATGGCATGTCACACTAAATGCTGCAACAAGAAATAAGGTCTGCCAAATACCATTTCTAGATCTTATTCAGGGAACAGCTTTACATTCCATAGATGTTCTCCTAAAAATGCACTATGTTGGGTTGCGCTTCTGGTAAAAACGTTATAGACACCAATTGTAATTTTTCCTTGCAAAAAATCTTTATTTTTTTGTGCATCTTTGCTAAAATTTTCATAACAAAAATAACATTTTTCTTTCTTGATTACATTGATTTTCATGCAGTTCACATTTGTATATTCCTCATTTGAATTAACTTTCATGCAATTCTTGGTTTCAAATGTACTTTTTTCATTCCTTATTTTCCAATGTTTTTCTTATTTGCAAAGTTATCCATTTATTCCAGAATTGTATTGACTTTCATACAACTCAAAGTTTTACATTTTCAACTTTCATTGCTTATGTTTAGATAGATTTTCTCTCTCTTCCGTAGATGTGATTTCCCTCATGCTTTGTGAACTTAATAATTTACCACAAGTTACTCATTCTTCAACCAAGCATGATCTTGAGCTGCTTATGTCCCTCTATCACACAGCCTGTGGGCTGTCAACTGTGCCATCCACAGGACCAATTCACAGTTTTCTCCATTGTTATGTTTACATAATCTGGCCTATATGATATTCATCATATACATGTTCAGTTGGTGAAGAGGGTAACACGTGTCTGCCAATCATGACACCTAGAGGCCTTGACATTGAACATATCTGTTTCTCTGTGAGTATTATCAAATGGGATACTCCACACTTATTATCCAGCCCCTGATAATATAAGTAGACTCTTCAGTTGTTTGAAACTGTTTGATACTCTTAGGAGGTCTTATTAAACAAACGTACACCAGGGTTCAGTGCCTTCCTTTCTTTTTCAGAGACTTGTTCTAATGTTATTTTGCCTTTTAGTGTTGTATTTGAAGGAAACTAAATAAAACATGTCCATGATGTGCATTTAAACAGTGATTTTTTTCATCAATAACATAAGGATGAAATCTTCCATCAACATGTCTGGTGGGTTAGAGCTAGAATTATTGTGGCATGGTTATCACAATCCCTCCAGTCGGTAAGCACACTGAGGGGGATTCAAAAAGCAAAATGGAAAAAAAAGAAACAATGTGTGCAACAAAGTATTCACAAATTATCATTTGATTGGAAGAACACATATTTGCACATTCAAATACCTCTTTTTTGTAATACTAGTGAAATCTTGGAAAGTTAAGCAGTTGTGGTAGGAAAGTGTACTTGCAATTGGAAGCCCATTGCATATTTACACATCGAATGGACTCCCGAATATCAGTAAATGTCTTCGCGTTTACCTTTCACTACTTGATACAGGAGCACGCAAATTGAAAATGGGATCATGTCTGACCCTTCTGATCATTGCCTTAGGATAGGCCAACTCTGACATGAGCAACAGCCATTCCATCCACAGGTCAAAAGCACAGGCAATTAATATATCACTGTGTGGTTTTACTAGCATGCTATGAATGGGAGCCTTCCCTCCACCCATCTAGATGCAAGTTAAAAGATAAGTATAACATTCATGGTGTGAGACTTCCAGTCAGGGGTGGACTGGGAACCAAAAGAGGCCCTAGAAATAATTTACAAAGTGCCCCAATATTGCACATTTTCCTATGCGAACATTTGGAAATAAGACACAAACGAGGCCCAGGATGTAGGGGCTAGTGAGACATCTCTAGAGTTCCCTGCAGGCCAGTCCATCTTTGCTTCCCATATATCGTACAATGATCGGATAATCTTTGGGAATGAGTCCACCTTAACAGTTCCTAAAAGGTGTGTTTCAGAGAAATATCCAGCTTTTCTGAATTCACTCCATTTCATCAACTAGATTTCACTAAAGTAAGGGGCTTGCTGTGTAGTTTTCACTTTATTTTTTCAACTCAACAGGATGAACAATGTTTCACTTTATTTTTTCAACTCAACAGGATGAACAATGTTTCAGCATGGCCAATACTTATAATGTTCTACTTACTACAGGAGACACAAATGATATATTTCACCATAATATCGTGAAGATAGCAAGTCCAGACATATGTGTCCTAGGTCTGTTTGAAATATTACCAGCCATAGATGTCAAATTGATAATTCATCTGCCACTTCTGCCGTTGGCAAGTTCTTTGTCCTTCCAAAAAGAATTAAAAAAAGAACACAGTAGCATTCAGTACTGAGATGACTTTCCAAAGCCATTAACTTTCTAGAAATTCAAACCTTTCTTTCGCCTACTATCCAGCCGCATGCCTCTAATTGAATGGGCATTTCTTCTCATGAGATGGGAAATGCAGTTAAAGCAACAAGAACTATGGTGTTTCAGCAATAACTCAGTCCATCATGCCTCATTAAAAACTGCCATGCTGTTTGAGTTCAGAGTATTCTGCCTTCACACATATTCTTTATACAAGCAAACGCTACGATATACCTGGGAATTGTAAAGTGATTTGTCAGCTTAAAAAGCAGTGTCCTGATTCAGAATTACTGGACCACAATTATCCTCTCCATTTGTTTAAGATTTTGTAGAAGTTTGTTATATGCTTTTCACATTGTATCTATAGTAGGTCCGTATAATCATCTTCTCTCTTTTTTGAAATATAAAACTGCAGTATGCCTCTTTGTTGAGTCTGAACAACTCGTCATGTTTTAAAACTCGAAGTTGAAGATTTAAGTTAGGTCCCAGATCTGTTTTTGTACAATTCATATCAGGATAAACTATACACATGTTCATTCTGTCCTTAACCTGTGACAAAGTAAGCGAGGTACCCTGCAGTTGAAGATATTGGGCATCTTATATTGTGTTTGCTTTTGTTATTCCTGTAGTTTCATGTGGCAATGTCTTCATCTGAACACAGTCTGTGCCCACAATTACTGGTCAAGTCAATAGTGCACATGAGTTTCATTCACTTAACTGTGCCTCTGACATGCAACTCTCTTACTTGCGAAAAGGTGTGCCAAATATGTGTGTTGTCTAGCATTCACATCATTTTACCGTTTCCATGTTATTGAAACTTTAGAGAAACAAAACACTCTTTCGGTACTTGCAATTTTCCGAAAACGGTTCACCATTACACTGTTGAACGTTTGGGATTGTTAAGCAAATGTTGTTTTATAATCATACTGCCTCACATACCGTAACATAATGCAACAGACCACTTCTGGTCAAATCAACAGGCTATATTGTAGGGACAAATACTTTTTGGGTTGGTTTTTTTGGTTTTTTCATGGCACCAAATCATGAATCACTGTTCAAAAACTGTATATTTTCCATGTACCCAGAGTACATGGAACGGATGAAGTTGATGGAACTATTGGAGTGAGCTTGATCTCAAGCACCTAAAGTAAACCACCATATTCACATCTACACGGTTACTCTCTTCCTTACACCACCACTCAAATAGAACACAGCGATACTATGACACCATTCGGTATAGCTGTTCTCATACCATCATCTGCCTCATACCCCCCATCACCCTAACTAAACACGGCTGGTTACACACCCTCCAGCCTAGGCGTTGTCCTCAGGCCTAACGCAGCCAGAATCGGTCTGTATTACAACCTGCCAGAACAAACACATACTCCTGATCTCTCAACCACCACACCTACCGCTAAGAAGCAGCTATCACACGAATGCCACACCAGCTGCACACATATCCGGTGCTCACACGCACCTTTTGACTCTCTCTACTCTCTCTACTGACTTGAACTTCGGTTCCCGAGGGCGTTCAACCTACCAGCGCCTTGAGACTATACCAATGGTACATAAGGTGCTATATAAATGCAAAATAACATAAAATAACATGTATTCAGTAATTTATTTTGTTTTGCTAAATATGCTTATTTTACAAAAGGATTTCATTTTCACAATTGAAAGCTCATTGTATTCATGATTTAAATAATATCATAGGTTTTCTCTTTTTCACAAATTACATGTTTTTGGTATAAATCGATTTTGTTTTTCAAGGGATACGTTATTTGTCAAAATGTTGTATGTGTTTGTACCTTCCATATCACACACACTTTTGTGTACAATGGAAGTTAATTCCCCCACATCATTAGTTAACCACACCCAACGTACTTCACCTTATAAGATCTTGGGTTCTCTTTCTGTTCTCTGACACATCAATAGAAGATAGGCTTTAAGGACATAACCACTTCTGACAAGCACCCATCAACACCATCGGGTTTGCAACTGCCTCCTCGGCTATCCCACTTATAACCCTCACTCCTGTTTTCATATAGAGCTGCACACAGCAAGGCCAGCAAAAATGGCAGAAGTGGGCTTTATAAGTCTGATTTACATTACATTCTTAACTGTGAATTTATATTTTTCGTAACGTTGACATGATTCACTTTGGAGTAGCACACTCTGCCAAGCCTTGCAAGCAGTCTACATTGCTGCGAGCAAGCTGGGAATGTGTGTTTGTAAAGTCCCAACCCAGACATGTTCTAGTTTTTCAACATAGTTCCCACACCAGCAGTACCAGTTATGATAGATCACCATAGATCACCACCAGAATATTGTTAAAAAATAGCTCATATTACAGGTCTGAGAAAGAAGTAGCATAATTTAACCACGCCTCGGCAAACATTCCAAAATACTAAAACAATCTTGTCAACAGACTTCATTACTATTTTCTCATATTGCTTACAATTAATTTGTATGTGTGGAAAGCATAGTAACTGAATTACTTTGCATATTATATATCATATGATTATACTTCAGACTAACAAAGTCATTTATTGGCAAGCTTTCATAATCTTCAAATCACTTAATTAGCATAGGAAGAATTGCGCTCTTGGAATCGCGGGGCAGTTTATGTATTTCCCTCTGGAATGCCTAATCTGTTTATGATGTGTTTCTGATTTGTGGTTCCTTCATAAAGAGCCGCACACCCATGCATTCCAGTCTGATTCATTTAAACTGGGCACTGAAAACTATATGCAAGCAGTCAAGAGGGAAAAATGATCTCTCCTGGTCTGCTCTCAGAGAGGCATGCTGGGATGGGGTGGCGTCAATCATGTTATGTGCAAATCTATTGAAGGCTACCATGTCTTAGGAAAAGCCATTTGTGTGTCCATCTTGACTGGTCTTGCTGCCCACCATGCCCATCTATGTTTAATATTGGGATAGGAAACGCAGTCAGTCTCATGTTGGACAGCTGGAAAAAAACAATCCGGCTGTTGATCACTTTTGCATTATGGCCTCTAAAATGCTGGTCAGCCTGAAATAGAGGAAACTATTTGCCGAGCTGATCCTTTAGCGAGATTAGTGATGTCACAGTTACCCGTGTGTTGGGCTTGTGTCGCTAGAAGGCCAGTAGGGAGGGGTAGAATAATCAATAATATTGTGTGTCTTTGATTTGTGAAGGCTGTTGTGAAAATAATAGTGTCATATTCAGTGTGTGCTTCTCCACATCTAAGTGAACAAAAATACAAAAGATAGTCTGCAATGGAACAAGAACACTCATCACATGATTGAAATTGGTTTATTGCAATAGAACTCTTTATTTGGTTGTGTTACTCAGTGGTTGAAGTGGGCGGGAGCGGTCGGGAGCGGTGCTCCTCTACTTCTTTTAATTAAGTGTAACCGTTCCTAGACTTTTATTTGAAAAATAAACCATTCCGGAACGGTTTCGTTTTAAAATAAAAGTTTAGGAAGAAGTTGAAACTTGCACTTTCAAACTTGAAACTTTGCTCAGCACAGGCTGTTTCCTTAAAGAGCAGGCACATGTGTTTTTGGGGTTTTCTTGTGCATGGGAGCAGGCGGGCGATGGCGTCTGTGTGGAGCGTTGCAGGCCAGTAGGGAACATAATTCCACTACTTCTTTTCGTACACTTCCACCACTGGTGTTACTCATATATGCTTCACCATTCCAGCATATGCTGCACAAAAAATGGCATAGGCATGTCACGATGAATGAAATGTTATCTAGAAATGGAGCTGCCACAGTACTGGAGGGAAATCCTTGTCCACAACGCTAAGAGATGTTGACACCAGAAAGGTCGCCTGTGCTGTCTTATTTGGAGATACATAGCTTTTAACAACAGGAAAATAAGAAACATGACAAGGAGGAGGAAGACATTCAAAGTGCAGAAGCTGCTCTTGGTCCAGATATGACAGATTGGATTATGTTTCCAGCATCATCAGTACTGAACTGGAGATGTGCATTAAACCATCGGACATAAGAATTAACTCTGAAAGCAAGCTTGTTACCTCTGCAGTTAGCTGGATCGTTATTGCAATGTTACAACTGCTTTTTTGTCACGTTCTTTGTGTAGAGATTTAATTTCACCTAATTTATTCATGAGGTCTGTTTTGCAGGAAAATGAATATGCATACAATTACAATTGGAATAACTTTAACATTATAAAGCCAATCATATGCCTGCCCGTGGACTGAACAGCGAAATGGGTCGTGGAGCAGAGCCAGATATCACTTTTTTTTACCTACATTTTGTCTGTTTTAAAAAAAAAACCTACTGGATGGATTTTCACAAAATGTACAAAAGCACGCTTTCGGGACCAAGCTGCCGCTCCTGGTGCACATTTGGTAAAAATCCATCCAGCGGTTTGGGACATAGGCGTGAGCAAATATTTTTCCATTCAGTCCATGGAGAAAAACATTTTTGAGACACCTTTATAACTTTGCCCCCCTTGACGAAACCTCACCAAACTTGCCAGAGCGGGCCATATACCTTTTTTGCAAAGTTTGGTGAGGATTTGTCCAGGGGAAGTGAAGTTATAAGCCACCCAAGAAGTGCTCGTCCTATGGGTGTAGCAACTTAACCATAACTACATGGCCGCTACCGCAGAGCCTGTAATATTTTTTACTTTGCATGCTGGGCTCTCATCCACCCGAGGGATGCGGCTATGCCCCTCCAATGGGGACATGCCCCACAGTTTGAAAATCTCTGATGTAGAGTGACCGTATGTCTGATGCCATTAGTTAAATAATCATTGATGTCATTTATGATGCTATTAACAATGTCAGCAGTGATGTCATCAGTGATGCCATCCGTGATGTCATCGTTGTGGTCATAGGTTGCACAATAGGGTGTGTGAAAGTTAAGGTGGCTTTAGCTGAATTTCAGGGTTGTGTTGCATCCATGGCTGGTGGGCACGGCCACTCTATACACTTGCAACCCATCCACAAATAAGTGAATCAATCACAAACTGATTTTGACCTCTTTTGACAGTGGTATTATGTATAAAAGATGAAAGTCTTTGAGAACTCACAATGTTTTTAAGCAATGCAAAGTGAGATTAAATTATTTGCCATTGACCACACACTTTGGTTAAGCAGCGTGCTACAAGCCGCTTGTTTTATGGCCCGTCTCTTGGTGACGGTTTTGATACATCGCACAACCACAACTAACCACATTTAAGAAGCACAGAAAAGGTAAAAAAATGAGCGGCTGCAAGAATAATATATGCCCAGGTACCTTTGCCCCCATAGCGAAAATCAAAAGCTGGCACCCATGAATGTATGCACAGTAAGGGAACATATATCTTAAATTGAAATATACAAATGTAGTTAATTTGACCTTCGTAAAAGTGTGCAAGACAAAATAGCATTGGGCTGTTTCCTGGTAAAAAAAATCCCAATATGAAACAAGTGCTTGTGGTCTTGTGGGTAAGCGTCTGCACTGGGAATATGACAACCTCACTAAAATCCTGGTAGCCAAATACTTGGGCAAGCTTCCATCTTCAAAAAACAAAACAAGGGGTTGTGTCTATCCTCTGTACTCTCTTCACCCACATGTGTCCTTTACTTGTGACTGTAAAAGCAACCACAATCGGGGGATAATAACTGCTCCAGTCTCCAGGATTGCAAACTCTCTTGACACATCGTGGGCAAATCCTCATGACTTGCCCTCTCATCTTTTCCCCTCCTCGCCCCCATGTCTGGCTTTCAAAAATACTCTGCTTTATAAAGTTAACTTGAAAAGTACACATTCCATAGTGTCACTCAAATATATAAATCCTTATTGAGCTATGTTAGGCAAAAAGTGTACAATTGTGGCATTATTCCCCCATCTTCACTGGGAGACTACAAATACCAGAATGCAATTCAACAAAATGCAAAACATTGTCTCAGAGGGCAATACTTTAAAGGGCTGAGAGTAGCATGGTTTACCAAAAGGAATGGGGTTGCTGTGTGTTTTCTTAGTGTGTTATGAGATATTTAAAAGGAAGAAAACACATGATTCTGGACTGTCTCCCATCCATGCAGTAATGTGGACCAACCCTGCTTAGCCAGGAAGGGGCCAGCTACCTCAGGCCATGTTGCTCTAAGTTTTCACTTATTAGGCAACATGGCCTGAGGGGGCTGGCCTTTTCCTCACTTTGAATCTAAGCAGGGTCTGTCCTGGTTCCTGCATGGATGGGAGACCTGGGTCACAAGTGAATTTTTACCACTCATGTCACTATTGCTTTAAAAACATCTATTTTTTGTATAATTTATAAGAGATTGCAGGCTTTGAAAATTCACAATAATTATAGTTTATGTGCTGTGTGATTACATTATTTGCCACCAATCACACACTTTGGTGAAGCAGGGTATTTACTACAGGTCCCCTGTTTTATGGCTGGCCTCATGGTGATTTTTGTGATAAATAACACAACCCCAAATAACCACATTTAAGCAGTACGGAAAAGGGAATAACATGACCGGCTGCGTCAAAGAAATTTGCCCCGGTAAATTTCCCCCATAGCAAAAATCGAAAGCTGGCTCCCATGAATATATGCTCTTTAAGTGAACATATATCTTAAAGTGAAATATACAAATGTAGTTCAATTGACCTTCCCCTTAGAAGAATGTGTGCAAGACAGAATAGCATTGGAAAAAGTAATGTATTGAACACCAGAAAAATAACCTGAGCGGAAAGGTTCCAGTAAATATGTTGGCAAATTATTGAACATGCTCACATTTTAAATCCAGCCATCTGTCATGAAATATTCCCTGGAAAACAAAATCCCAATATGAAACAAGTACTTGGGGTCTTGTGGCTAAGTGTCTGTACTGGGACCATGACAACCGGATTAAAATTCTGGTAGCCAAATACTTGAGGAAGCTTGGCAACTTCAGAAAAACCTCAGGGGTTGTGTCTGCCCTCTAAAGAAATGTTACGCTGTCCACCCACAGGTGTCCTTTATTTGACCCCTGAAAATCAGCCACATCCAGGGGCAAATAACTGCACCAGTGTCCAGGATTGCAAACTATCTTGCCACATTGTGGGCAAATACACGTGACTTACTTGCCCTCTCATTTCCCCTCCTCACCCACATGTCTGGCTTTCAACAATGCTCTGATTTATAAAGATATCTTGAAAAGTACACATAACATATTGTCACTCAAATATATAAATCATTTTCAAACTATTTGTGCCAAAAAGTGTGCAATTGTGGCATTATTCCCAACATCTTGACTGGGAAACTTCAAATACCAGAATGCAATTCCGCAAAAGCCAAAAGAGTGGCCTGTAAGTGCAATAATTTCAAGGAATGACATTACTATGTTTTTTAAAAAAAAGAATGTGGATGTTGTGCATTTTCTTAGCGTGTTATGAGACTTTTAAAACTAAGAAAACCCACAGCATCTGGAACTGTGGACTCTCTCCCATAATTGCAGTAACCACGACCAACCCAGCTAAAGCGAGGAATCTGTCTGTCCCCTCAGGCCATGTTGCTCTATGTGGTCTTTTAAATTGTGCTAATTTGTTAGGTAACATGGCCTGAGGATGCAAGCCCCCTACCTTACCTTGAAGCTTTGCAATGTCAGTCCTGGTTACTGTCTGGATGAGAGTGTCAGATGCCTACTAGGACACTGGTCTTGGCCAGTGATTTTTCACCTCTGACATCACTGTACCTGTCAAAATATATTTTTTATTTTGTTGAACTTTTATTTTTATAGCCACTGGCACGGACTATAAATCACCTTGGCTAACTGTAGTCGTTTTCATAAATGAACTACTAATAGCTGCTGTTGGTTATCTGTAGTTTATAATAGGTGCAAATATTGAAAAAAAAACTGCCAAAACAAATGCTTTCCTGCCACCAGGCCCTCACCAAGTATCCCCATCATCTGTGCGAGTTCCCCCCACTCCCCAGATGGCCTCTTCACCTCCTCTGCCGTCTGCCTTTCCCCCCACAACACATGCAGTTTGCTTTGATATATTGGCTATTCAAGGTTATAGCTTTGTATTGCAAACTCAGTCCCTCGACCCCCTCCAAATACCTAATTTCACTTGGTGACCACTAGCCAGCCCCCACCTCTAGACTAAATACATTTGAAAATATTTTGACTGGCAAATGGCTTTTTCCCTGCTTTTCATTCATTTTTGGATATCCACTGCTATAGCTGCGGCTATCTCACACATTAAGAATAACAGAACTTGGCGGCTGTTTCAATGCTAAAAAAAAAAGGTTTAGGTAATTTACCCAAGATATAGCTATCTATTTTTGAAAAGGGGCCACCCCCTTTTCAGTCTATTTTTTAAAACATTACTGCACAGAATCATCCCAAACCACGAAAAGGCCTCGTCCAAATTCATCTAGTGGTTTGGACTGTGCAGTTTGGCAAATATGTACCTTGTTTGTCTATTGGAAAATAAATGTGAAGTAGGTTGCAACTTGCAAAAAAACATTTTAGTTGTTTTCTTAATAACTTTAAAACATTTTAACAAATATTTACCAAGCTTTGCAGTCCAGTGTGGGCCACATGTCGCTAATAACTTCCAGAATTTAGACCAAATCCGTTACTGAAATCAAATGTTATTAACAATGGAATGTTTCGAGGTTCTTATAGCACACACCTTCAGGGGTCCTGCAACATGGTGAGGGCCCATGCTACAGGGTGGGTGGCAGAGATGCAGTCTTGGTCCAGCAGAGTTCAACCCAAATTATCCCTGGGGATAGTTAGGGGACAGAGCTCACCTCTGCCTTAGAACACCTGCTTTCACCTCACCACTGGAGGACTTCGGAAATGACTGTCCGTCCAGTAGGGTCCAGTGAAGTTATCTTCCAAGATTGGATTGTAGAGATGATACAGAGAAGTGATGGGAGACCCCTTCTTTTAAAGGTAAAACTCCAGTGGTGATTGGACTAGAGCTAGCCTGCTGTAGGTGTCCAATCTCTGCTCTTGAAATGAGTAGACCTTGCCCTTCTGACATCACACCCAAAGTGTGTTGTGCTACAGCAGGTAGACCGGAATGAAAGAGAGAGAGAGAGAGAGGGGCAGTGAGAAACAAGATGACAGAATCTTCTCCAAACGGTACAGATGTGTCTCTGGTTATAGTAACCACACCCCTTCCCTTCTCGGTAGACTCAATGGCATTTAGAGATGCAGTACACTGGTGTGAGGTCTAGCCCTTTGTAAATGGGTATGCCCTTTGATTCCTCATGCCAGGCCAGCTTCCCGTGAAGTTGCTGTCCCTGGGGAAACAGTGTTACCTGCCCTGAAAAAGGAACACAGATAAGGTTTCAGTCCTCTTCTAGAATGTGTGCACATAACCCTTTCACAGGTGAACTGGGCCCATAGTGCTGACACATAACACATGTAACACATGTGATATCAAAATATGGATTGGATAACTATGCGAGATGTTGGCCTCCATAACCTAGCTCAGCTTAGGGTTATATTTACAGTTTACCATGCCACCAGGATAGAATCCTCAGAGTTATGCAGTTTTTGCAACAGGGGTGTTTATCTTAAATGCAGGCAGTGCACTGCAGAGACTTGGCTGTCACTGCAGCTGTCAAGAAGGCACCTGTGACCTTTCAACCTGCTCTGCACCACTGGTAGAGTCTGCACTACAAATCAGGAAACTTATATACAACAGGGCTCAAACACACACTATGCTTTTGGCATGGAGCTTATGAAAGGGGAATGTGAAGAGAAAATGTCCCTTTCAGAGATGGAATGACCTGCATCATTTGTATTAGCTAATATTAATTTAAAAAGCCATGGCGTCTACACCCTCGCCAGAGAGCAGTTTCTCACTGGCATTTCTCAGATTTATTTGCACACTACCTTGAAAGATATTCTATCTATTAAATGGAGAAGCCACTTGTAATATTCCAACAAAGATTAACTTTGTCCTTTGTCAAGTGGTGGTTTAGCAGTGGATATTATGCATTTAATTAAATAGTTTCACAAATAATACATAACAGTACTGATGATTCCTCACTATTAGAACACCCTTCAGTAGTCACCTGCTTACCCAAGACATCTGAAAGATCAGAAGGTCAAGAAGGAGGGACTTAACTGTGTAGTAGTATGACTCTACATTTCAACAAAGCAGGATGGTTTTCATAAAATGTGATGCACATTTTGCATTTTAAAGAATATTTATTCAGTAATACTGGCCATAAACTACTAGCCGTATGTTGAAGTAAGTTATCAAATGGGCCAACTAGGTCCAAAAAAGTGGCCCACTTTGACCAAAAAAAATGGTCCCACACTAGCATCTTGTGTTTTTTTTTCAGGCATTGCCCTACTGCACTTTAGGTCAGTATGAGCCTGAATGAAGTTCAGTTATTGATAATGACACATATTTTTCATTCATATTTTTGCATTCATGAAATATCTGTTATATCGTAAAATAAATATCTGATTATGGGTTCCTCAGTCTTCAGATTAATAATCTGATCACAAGTGCATATTTAATTCCTACTTTTACAAACATTGAACAGTTGGGATGACAATACTCTTATTGTTTTTACATAAGTGCTACTTTTGGCATTTGAAACACGGCAGACTTTTCTTGTTCTATGTTATCAGGTCTATTTCATTATTAATCACATGTTTGTTAAACTATGGTGTATTGATCCGTGTCCTTTCGTATTGTGTAGCAAAACCTTATTCTGTTTAATTGCATATCAAATCATATTTTCTTTTTCTCTTGAGTGTTGCATGGACTTGGAATGGCACGGATTTGTACCATGTAATTTGCTAATATATCATGTATGGTTTTTGCATGATTTATTTATTTGTAATAGTGAAACCATTTATTAAATCCCAAAACAACTTATGGAAAGGGTCAAACTCAATTAGTTATTTCGCCTTTACTTGGAATAGCAAATAATAATACTAGATGTTCTATTTTCTGTCATAATTGGGTTATTGTGATTGGTACACCTCAAATACCTTTCATGATGAAATTACAGTTATTATTTATTTAAGCAGTAATCATTGGGGGAGGTGCTGTGGTCATTTCACAAGTTAAACACGCTACCAAGTTAATAGCTGCCATGGAAGCTAGCTGAAATCCTTTTCCATGCTGGCCACTGTAGGGGGACAGGAGAAGTAGGCCAACGGGGATGCAATGTAGTGTGGCAAGAGGGAGAAGCAAACAGCAATAACTCAATGTGGCGAAGTGTTATGGGGGAGCAGGGTCGTGGTATGGAGAGATCTGGCTGATGAGCGGGCGGGACTGGAGTCCGGCAGGTAGGATGCCGGTGTTCTTCTGCTTAGGTGGCTTGTAAAGCAAACCGATAGCTTGAGGTAATTCTGTTATTCTGAGCTCTTTGATTGTACGAATGCCTCATTTACATCACCTCCCTGCTACTTATATAATTAATGCTGAAAATAAATGTGTTTTTAAATTGACAGACTGATACGCTGAGAATAGCTTTGTGAGATCGCTATTGGGAGTAATTATGCATACCCCAGCATTGGTGCTAAAGATGGGATCTGGTCAATTAAGAAAGTCGCTATCATACTTGTGATTTACTTTTCACTCTGTCAATGGTTATTCTCATCTGTAGCCTTCCATTAAGAGTCTCTCCATGACATTTTTAGGAGTGAGGGCCCTGCTAGATTTAGGTTGGTTTAAATACCTGAACAACCATCTGCTGCACTAGGAATGAGGAAAATATTGGGGGCGCACCCACTCATGGTCGCTTCTCCTCATTTGGTGAAAGAGTAATTTTGCTGCATTTTTAGGGCTTGCGTTAAGGTACATTTTGTATTTATCTTTATGCTAATGCGGGATGAGTGGGGTTAGGGATAGCATTATGAGGGGCCTATCCGACATATAAAATGCTGGAGAAAATAAATGTGAACAAATGACCCAGACGGCCAGATATACCTAATTGGAGGGAGAATTTCAAATATTGAGAGACACATTTAGAGAGAAATTATGATTATTAGCTGTTGGAAGTTGCCCATAATGTTCAATATTCGAGCGGAAAGAAGGAAGGGAATTTGAGCAATATCTCAATGTTCAGCAATACCCAGCTATGTGCTGGTGTTTCACAAAAGTCGGTGTTGAGCAACACCCAGTGGGTGAGAGAGTATGACACAAGGAAAAAGAAAAAAAAAAGACTTCCTACTTCCCTAGGACACCAAGGGGAAACAATTACACAACTTGTGCTTACCTTTCCATCCTGTAATAGACACGTTTCTGAAATTCCTGTTAGTTGAACACAGCGCCAGGGCATTAAAGTTATTCTTCCTTTGGCTGATGTGAGAATCTTAGGGGTATTCTCCCATTTGGACCCTGAGAATCCTCTGTTCAGGTGGCCAGGGGAGGGCCGTCGCTTTTGGATTCCAACCCTGGGGATGGACGAGCGAGGGAGGATCACCTGGATAGGGGGGAGTCTGTGGTCATTTTCAAGGTACTCGCCTAGGCGAGACATGGTATCCCCCTTCTACCAATTACCCACATTCGCTACCTCGCTCTACCTTCTCGGGGTATTTTCAAACACACAACTTCTCCCTATGAACAGACGAGAGGATGAAGCAAACCCAGGTCTCGCAGGCGAACAGGCTCCTTCACAGAGTGAAATTTCTATTCCTCCCATTGGCCTGCTGAGGATATGATGAGGTTCAGAGGTTCAGTCAGATGTTATCCTGCATGAGAGGGTTTACCAGTAACTCAAACACAGCAGTTGGGAGAGAGGCTAGCTGAACCATTGCCGGAGAATGGTTTGTGAGTCCCCATCATTGTGAACAAGCAAATCCATGGAGGACACCAGAGTTAGGCATTTTCAGCATGAAAACATGCTTTGTGGAGCAATTACTAAATATTGTTGTCCATTTACAACATACAATTATGCTTTACAAAGCAATGCTGGCATAACTTCTTGGGCACCGGCAGCATTCACATTTTACACCTATTTCTTATCATTTTGGCAGGCCTCATGATTTGCTTTGTGCACATTTTATTTTTTATTTTTTTTTACAATGGCAATGTTCTCATATAATGGGTTTTCCAGGGCAATACTATATTTATTATTGGCAGCATGAAAGTGCGGTGCTACTGGCATGTAGCCTCCTGGTGTGGCTGTGGGCAGTATGAAAATGTGATTCTCAGGGCATTTATTAGGCATTGAATGCATGACTTATTCTGTTACAAAGCAACAATGATATACAATTCTGAGCACTGGCAGTATAAAAGTGCATTTGTACTGCCACAGCCAACATCCAAATGCTTATTTTCAGTAGCAATCCTGGCATATATTGGGCCCAGTCAGCAGGATGGCTTAGTTTGCATGCCAATGTTAGCATACATTGTTGGGAGTTTGTCTTGCAGAAGAAGAACATGCATTAGTGATGTATACTGTGGCAATGTGTGCATATATTAGACACAGTGATACTAAAAGGGTGTTTGACATGGCAACGTTTACATATATGGCTGTGGCAGGCCTCATGATTATTCTCTGAGCATTTTCAACATGAACATATTTTGCAAAACACCCCTGTGTGCTGATGGTATCCTGGCATCTGTTGACATTTTTCATGTGCTTTCCTACATAACCTTTTAAGAATTGAGTGCATTTTAAACCCATTTTTCAGAATTATGTCCATTTTTCAGAATTATGTGCTGTGATGCATCACCCTCCAACAAGAATGGTTGCTATTGTGTCAAACTCCACAAGTCGAGGAAAGTTGCTACATGCAATGAAGGCCTCAAGGATGAAACCAGTATGAAGGGGCAGCGAGTCTGTGGACCAATTAAGAAACAGTCACAGGCCATTCGCAGTGGCAGAGGGTGACAATATAGGTCCACTCCACAGTCCTACAGAGACTCCTCCAACACAATGTCCAGTGTCTTATTGAAACTCTGCCTCTATAAAGCAGCGCACCTGCATCCTCTCAAGGGTGAAGAGACTTTGGTAGCAAAGGTTGCACAACAAAACAATGAATTATAATCCTAATTATAAGTATGATTATGACAGTTTCCCATCACTGTAACTTCCTATCAATGTGCTTGCTATGTTTAGCACAGTGCTCACTTCACCGTGGCATGTTTGATGTGACTTTTTCTTTGTTCAATATAACTTGCTATTCTGGATTAACTACATAACCTCGTTAGTCTTTTTTAGAACGCAAGTATGTATAACCTTATATATTTATTTATTATGTTGAATGTTGACATTTCCTGGTAACATTTAGAATGCACCTTGGTATCCTCAGGAATAGGGCATCGTTTCACATTTTATTTATTTTGCTTGTTTATCGTTTTACAGAGATCATGTTCTATTCTCCTTCCTGACACCAACTTTTTAGTAGCAGAGACTTACATTTCAAAGAGCCGTGGGGCTTCTGAGTCCCTGGATATTTTCAGAGTAAAGCAGCCACACGCCTGCCCGAATGAGCTTTCACTTCAAAAAGGAAGGGCACACGCGTGGGATTCAAAACGGCAGCAAAGTTTGACCCGCCACTTTGCTTGCTTGCTGTCGTTCTTCGCTCTCTTTCATTGTGTGCTTCAGTGCATGTTTGTGTGAAAGCTCTTCATACCAGAGAAGCAAAATGATGCACCTGGGGCTTTTTGTTGTATTGACTGATAAGTACATTATGAGATAAAAGTCACTGATTAACTGTTTCATAAGAGTTCACAGAGTCGTTTCAAATCATACAAAACGATTCAATAAGTGGAATGCGTTTTTCCTTTTGAAAACCGTTCTAGGAAAGAACTGGCGTCTTCAAAGTCTCCATTTTATCACTGGTACTACAAATGGCTCGGCTCAAAGGACCCATTATAGATAATACGTTGATGGGTTTTCTCTTTTATTCAACGCCAACGCAAGATGGATAGTGTTATTTAGCATCGTCACGGGGTCTGTAGGCCATGGATATGCATCTAAAGGGAACATTGCACACTCCGAATGAATGGACAAGATTTGGCTAAAGCCTTAATAGTGTGTTCATCAGGGGCTCCAGAAGGATGTACACTTTGTGCCTAAAGACTTCATCAAAGACTTCTGGGCGAGTTGCATGTTATGGCTGCATAGGTATTAATATGGGTTGGGAAGGCTATGGATGTGGATTCCCCAGGGTATCCTTACGCTTAATTAACATACTCATCGTTGATTTCATATGAAGAACTCGGTAATAAAACTCTGACTGCACAACTCAGCTGGCCTTAAGCTTTTGATATGACCCTTGTATATTGAACATACCAGATACCTTAGGATTTCAGATATATATATGAATGAACCTGTGTTGCAAACCTTCTGTATATTCTTTGCAGCCCACCATTCCCCAACGTTAGATATGGAAAACACTTTCAACCGACCTATACACAGCATTTGTCGATTTGTAATAGACCGAAGGACAGACAGCAGGCCTCTGCATTGACACGTCACTATATGTGACTGGAATGAAGAGGTCTCTGATTACAACCGTGCTGAGTTGATACCAGGAGACGATTATTGCAAATGAATCTGGATACCATGCAGGGCCACGATGTAGCAGAAGCACATGGAAACGGTGACTTATTGACAGGGAAGTACATCTGTCAATGTGTGTCTAAGTTCCAGCCTTTGCAGGATGTCGACAGCAAGCCTGTGCCCATGCCCAAGAAAGGATTGGTTCAAATACGGTAGCTGAGCAATGCCAACAAGCCTGGCATTCATTGTTCTGCCGGGTTCCAGTGACACAGAATCATTGTTAACGATTGAACAGAATCATGTGGAGTTCTGCAACCTGATTCTTTTGGCAGATGTTTTGGACTAGGACACCCATGATTTCTAAACATCGACTATGCTGACGAGGGCTGATGGGGCTTGCAGTCCAAGAACATCTGGAGAGCCACATTTTGCAGATGCCTGCCATACACAATTCAAGATGTTAAGTGCCACGACTGGCTCAGGTTGTCGCACATGATTTTGGTCCACAGTTCAGCAATTACATTGAGCAATGGGTGGCACAGCTCTAAACACAAAGGCAAAACTTTTTAAAATTAACAAAAAACAAGACAAATTATTTCTGAAGAAAATAAACGGCAACAGTTTGCATGGGTGCTGGTGTATAAGAAAGGGGACCGGCCCATGCTGGATAATTACAGGCTGCTGTCACTCTTGGATGTCTCTGGGAAAATGTTTTCTATATTTGTGCTTCAGGCCCTGCAGAGTTGGTTAGAAAGTACATAGCTACTGCACTTTACACAAATGGGTTCCACCCTGGATGTAATACTGTACACAACCTGAGGATCATGGATGTGTTGTTTTGTGAAGCTTCTGCCCCTGGGGGGTCCACACTATGTGTCACTTTTGTGGACTTTCGGACAGCCTTTGACAGTGTGAACCGAGGGGAGTTGTGGGCCAAAATTGAAAAATGGTGGTGCCCTCCATGGCTTTTGAATGTCTTTAAGGGATTGCCCCTAAACACCCAATCCAGAGTCTCCTTGGATGACCAGGGTGCCATGACACAATTGGTGCAGACCGTTAGGGGAGTTAAGCAGGGCTGCACTGTGGCTCCTTTCTTGCATGACCTATACATGGCCGACCTCCCCAGGTGCTTTGTCAGGGGCTGGATGTTGCCCAAGAATTGGTAATTGCCTTATGCCATGCATGTTATATGCAGATGGTTTGGTCAAGTTCAATCGCACATTCACGGGTTCTCGAGCTATGCTTAAAACCTTAGTTAGTTATGATCTAACGATTACCATGGGGAAAACAAAAGTAATAATAATCTTGTCTAAGAGAGATAAGCACCTGAGTATTGATACCAGCTTAGGGACCCTTGAAAATGTGGACTCGTACCCCTACCTCAGTTTGCAGATGAGTGCCAATAGGGCATACATGTAAGTTAAAGAGGCTAAGGTTATAAAGGCTCGGCACTTGACCTCACCATTAGAAAAATGTGCCATTAAAACTTCTGGTTATCATTAGAAGGAATAATCGCCATCTACACACAGTGCTTCTGCCCGATGGTGTTACATAGGGTTGGAGGCACTGAGTATGGGTGATTTCAAGTGGCTGGACTGCCTAGAGGGATACTTAAGCGCATATTAAAACTGAGTTTTTCTACCCCCATAGAGTATCTCTGATTGAAATTGGGGTTGGTCTCATTGAAGGGATGTTGATGGTGAGAGAAGGTTTATTGTACATAAAAGGTAACCCTTGCTGTCAGTTACTGGCCACATTATGGGGCACAGACGGACCTCGCTCTAGGCAAAGCAAAGCACAATATGGTAAATTGATGTCCGGGATTGATGAGGGGATTGGCTGGTACCCTGATTTTAAACGTGGCACTAGGGTCCATCTACTAAAACAATTTTTTAAAAACAAACTCCCGAATTGGGATTAGATCACCAACTACTCCCACGTGTATACCCTACATAGCTATACGTGCGCAGCTAATGTGACAGAAACGAACCTACAAACACAAGGATGCCTGAGACAATGTCCTTGCCATGCAGAACTTTTAACTGAGACTGCGGACAAACCAACTGCCTATGCTAATATTCCCCTATGCTAGGCTTAAGATACCGGAAGCAGACAGGATATGTCGAATATGTATGGTACCTAGGGTCTTGGAAAGGCCTAAGCATGTTTTTACTGAGTGTAAACTACTTGGCCCGGAGTATATTACAATAATTGGTAGTTTTGTGTATGACTACGAGGCAATAAAGCAAAATGATTTCTGGAACGATTGTATTAATACTGAGTCTGAAAGAGTCAAGATAGCCTTTTACCGCCTTTGGTGTTATATTACAAAAAAACTACCCGATGTAAATGGAGAATGGACTGTTAAATAACCTCTGCTGCCGGGTTATCTTGCATAGGTGTAGGGCAACGGAACTGCTACCCATAACATTTTAACTACAGTGCTACACTAACTACTTCAATATTGAGTATTTACTGCTTGGCTGTTTGAAACTTTTTAGCAATATTTATAGAGTGTTGACTTAAATGGACCCTCGCTGATTTTAATTGTAAAGCATTTGATATACTAATATCTAATTTATCAACTTTTAAAGATACTAACTTGGTATCTAATTAGTATGGTACATGCACTGGTTTTAAGGCACTGTGAGGTGTTGAACTGTGCTATGTAAGTAAAGTGTATCTCCACTCGTAACTGTGATTGCATTTTTTGTGTATATGTATGTATATGTTTATTTTCTATTATACATTCATGTGTATTGTAAAAGTTCTTTGAACTGTGTACAATTAATGTTTTTCCAGAATGTTTCTGTATCCACTTGTGAAAGAATAGTGGTGACAAGCATAACTTGATTAAAAACATAGTGTTCACATATTGCTGCACTGTAATAGGGTCCAACTCCGACATCCCTCCATGTAAATGATTAGTAAAATTATTTCCATCCCGATGTATTACGTATGTAATGTGTCCCCCTAACTGAATCACTTACAGCTATTAGCCATGACGCCCAATACTAATAGCCCACATTTTTCAATTTTGTAACTGCTCTTTGCTAGTGGATTTGAGCTACATTGTGTCCACTCGTTTTTAATTTTGGTTGTTAGGTAGCGCTTGAGGAGGGACACAACTCTTGTAGGTGCTGTTTGTTTCTTTACCCACCCATTGACGACTCTTGGCCATGGTAATCCTTATGCCCAAACCCACCCACTTCCTGCTCCTCCCCACCCAAAACACATTCTCCTGGGAACTTGTTGAGCTAGATTTATCAAGCCTTGCCAACAAACCACCTGCTCAACGTGCCTGACAGTGTTTGTTCAAAGCAGTTTTTTGAGAGTTAATGACTTAATTGGAGCTATAAAAGTGCTACTATTGTCATAACAATGTCCTAATAAGTCTTCCCTCAGCCACTCTGTGTCCTTCACTGAAGTCCCATTAAAAACAAGCATTGGCAAAGCCAACAGTTTTGGCCTGTGTATAAGTATTAGGCATTTGCTAGGCACTGCTATTATATGCTATTATATGCCCATGTACCCGCACAATTGTACAGCTACTACAATCGATGGCCAAATAATACCACTATGGCATTGCCTGGCAAATGCCTTTCCCATGCCTACACAAAAGACAAAACTGTTGGCATTGCCCATGCTTGTTTTGCATGTTGTTGAAGCTTTTGTTTTAAAAACTCCTTCTATCCAGGAATTCAGAAACTCTCCTCTCAAAGGCCTACTAGAGTGGCATACACCAACATGATCTCCACTCCCAAAAGCAGGAGAGCACTAGCTTCCCTTCTATGGCCGCCTCATTCTGGAACTCCCTTCCCGACCACCTCAGGATGATTGACTCCCATCTGGCATTCCGCAAAGCCATTAAAACCAGACTATTTGTTTGATCTGTCAATCTTAAGCCTCATGTTATCATCTGCTTACTTAACATGCCTGTAACTAAGACTGTATCACTGTATTAACAATTAAGCTTCCGTTCATCGACTTGCAAGTGCCGCGATATGTGCGCTCTACAAATACAAATAAAGTTAAATTAAATTAATGTACTTTCTTTTCATGTCCACCAGAGAAAGGAATAACAATAATACAGCACACGTATACGTGACATAGATGCCTGAAATGCAGTTATTGTGTCCTGCTGCTTTCAGAACCAAAGAAGGTATACAGACTGCCAAAGTAGCTGACCAGATTATCCAACCATCTTGTTATAGTTCCCTTTCTTCAACAGTGTTTATGCACATGTTACCTAAGGACAGGAGTGGTCTTAACAATAAGAATACAATGTGAATATCGTCAAGCTGGATTTCATTCAAATTCAAATGTGATCTTTTGACTTTGTCAACTTATTTAGTGTGCCTCAGTTGACAAAAAAAGGTCCATGAAGACAAAATGGAAACTGATTTCAAATGTCAAATACAGTTCAAAATGCATTTATGTGACTAATTCCGATTGTAGTGAATCATCCAGTTCAAAGAATGCAGTAGCAGCCGCTGCTGAACCCTAGTCTGGGTGAGGGGACCTTGGCGTGCTCTGAGTCCGAGGAGGGATTCCCCACGCCAGTCCCTAGCTGCCAGGCTGCCATTTTGGTTCTGTTGGGAGGGCCCCCTGGCCAGCCTGGCAGTGAATGAACTCTTTCTGGCAGATGTGCCTAAAAAGACAGTTGTCTCCTTTGGGACATCCGGAGTAGCCCAATCGAATACAAATCAAATATTCTTTATTTCGAAGAATTTTAACACCTTGGCACTCATAAAAGGAACTTGTGCAATCAAATTAGCAGGAGCAATATACAAAGAAACTACACATAATGATCAGTTCAGTAGTATAGCAAAACAAATTTATGATTATAAAAACTGACCAGTTATTATAGATCCAGAAGGAACCGAAACAAATGCATTGCATCTTCCTTGGTTAAGACTTTGCAGAAGCAGTTATTGCCCAGTGGCAGACAGCCACTGAACTTATTCATTAAGCTAGTCACAGGCAGCAGCGTAGTCCTCTTATTACACTGTGTTTATTTCTGGGGAAATAGTAATGTGCTGACATCCCTGCAAGAGGCCCAAGTTGGTCAATGTGGGCTTGCTGTAGCCCACACAGCCAGTACCTATGCCAGTGTCCATGTTCATTATATCTCCAACAATGTCACGTGGAAGGTTATGGTTCTTATTTTTCCATAAATTAAGCCAGTGGGTTAACATCATTGTACTTTCTTGAGTGTGAAGCAAAACCCGGGCCGCTTTCTATGCACATTTGAGTGCCATGAGAAAAATCTAAGAAAGGATTGCAGGAATTGACTTTCCTTCGCTTGGATAAGGCTGATTTTAATCTTAATCAGAACCTCAGACTTCCTTGTCATAAGATGCCCCCTCGAACAAATTGTGTAATATAACTGCAAACAGAACTTTCCATCAACAAGTTTTCTTTTGAACTTGAGCAGCACTACTCTCACCTCCACTCCCCAGGGATCTTCGCAGGTGGCCAGGGAAGGGCCATCGCTTTGGGATCCCATCCCTGAGGGTGGACAAGCGAGGGAGGATCACCTGAGTGGAGCGTCCATGGGGAATGGGGAGAGGGTGCCTGAAAGTGAGACATGGAATTCCCCCTTATTCAACACTGATTTACCCTACTCTCCCTCAGTCTTTATAGGATATTGCCATTAATATCCTGTACTACCCATTCTGGAACGAGGAAGAAGCCTCAAAGACTAATGAAGTTCTCCCTTAGGAAACACCTGTATAGTACTGAGATAAGGAAGAGGGCTATAGAGGAATACCATTACTCAAACCAAACACGTCCCAGGCAATTGAGTACAATACCTTTTGACTTCAACCTGTTATTTACTGGCAGCTGTATAAAAGGAGAAACCCTTGAGAGCGAGGAGAGCGCATTTGGAGAGAAGCAGAAAGGAAGACAAGCTGAGATGTTGTGGAGCAGAAGAAACCAGAATGCGAAGATGCTGTCGTGAAGCAGAGAGAAGCAGAGAGAAGCAGAGAGAAGTTGTCTGCAGGAGCATGGCCGGAGAGCCGGCAGCAGTAGTAGGGGTAAGCTGTGCGGGCAGGTGGACCGTTACTGCTGGCTTCCGAATGCTCTACCCCCTGGGTGGAGAAGCGACCGAGGAGTGCATAAGGGAAGAACTCATGGGAGCAAAGAAGCGGCAAGATCCTATTGAGTGACCAGTGAGTTTCATATGTTAAGGAACATGGTGCACGAGTAAATACAAGTGAATAGATACAGTGTAGCGGAGTGATCGCATGCAGGCGGCACATTGTCGAAAGTCTCTGAACAAAGGAGAGAAGCCTTAACAAGAAGATAATCATGTGTAGACATGAACAATTAACTAAATGGATACAGTCTAGCGGAATGGTTGTTTGCAGTTGCACATTGTCAAAAGTCTCTGAATCAAAGCGAGAAGCCTTAACAGAAGACAATTGAGTGTAGAAGGGAACAATTACCTAAAATATAAAAGTGTGTAAAACATTGCATCAGAGTAGTCGCATACAAAGAAGGACACATTGGAAGGTCTCTGAACATGGGCAAACCCTTGCAAGTATCAAGGAAAAACATGTGCAACAGAAAAAGAGATCACAATGAAGTGTGAGCAAAACTTGAACAAAATGAAGAGAGTTTGGAAAGCTAAGGCATATGGTTGTGCGACCTGTAATGGGTGGACCGTGTGGTCTATCAACTGAGCCTCGACCAGAGGGCTCCATTCAATAATGAAAGTGATCAAGGAGACCAAGAAATCTGCTGTTTAATATTGTGAACTATTCAAAGTGCTTTCCGCTTTGAGAAAGGAAATCCAGAGCTCCTGACAAGTATAGTGAGACTCTTGAAAAGCATGACAACAGACTTTTATCTTTGGGAAGGAGAACCCAGAGCCTTGGTGAATACTGGAGGACAGTTGTTGAACCTTGTGAATCAAAGTACTTAAAGCTTGGGGAAAGGAACCCTACAAAACCTGGATGAACTTTGTGAACTAATATGCTTTGAACTTGGAGAAGGAAGCCAGAGAAGAGCTCCAGCACAACTCAGTGTTTGCATTTTACTTTTTAACACAATTTTTTGTTTGAGTA
This sequence comes from Ambystoma mexicanum, assembly GCF_040938575.1. Lineage (NCBI taxonomy): Eukaryota > Metazoa > Chordata > Amphibia > Caudata > Ambystomatidae > Ambystoma > Ambystoma mexicanum. The sequence continues at coordinate 1,178,126,279 of NC_090929.1, forward strand.
AGACAATCCCTATACTGTTAAACGTGAGGGCAAGCATAGGTTTTGACACAGACAGAGTTTTGTTTTGGACTTACAATCTTTGACTTTCCTTAGTTACATCAGTTGAGGGAAATCCCAAATTAGAGGTAGGTAGGACAAGCTAGACCTTACACCACCCTGATGTGAAATAAATATGATTATTGTTTAAAACTTAAAACCTTGTTGTCTGTGTCATCTCTTGATAACATGCCTGTTTCACAGGCTCCATTCAGCTATTGAATCTATTAAGCTTGTTTTTTCTTTGCATTGTGAGAAAATGTAACTACTAAGTGACAATGCTACTTGACCCAGTCTAATTTTCCTCCTGCTACCACTATTGGGGATAGTCTTCAAATGGCCTAGCCAACACACATAACATAATTTAGTAGAATTCAAATTCAGATTCTGAATAGCCACGAAAATCACATAACATTTGACTAGATCCTGTAAAGACGATGGTGTCCATGCCAGCAAAACCAAATCATTGATAGTCCAGTATGCAGATGTTCTGTCCCCCATTTTCCAGCTGCAGTGAGTTGACACATTAAAAAGAAGTGGTGTTGACATGTACCCCCGTCCAGCACCATTCACAGGCAGGAAATTAGATGAAAGATCTGGCTAAATTGCTGAAATGAGCCGTGGCAAAAGGGTTGTGGTGCATATCAAGCAGTATAGCTAATAACGAGCAAGGAATCGCAATTGAGAATAATGGGGCCTATGGTTTCAACCAATGAACACAATTAAAACTGCTGGAAGATCCATCAACTGCAGGTATATTGTAGTCCTATACAGCTGCACATACTTAAAGAGAATTAATCTGAGGGTCATGATCTGCTCAGTTGTACCCATGCCTTGTTAAAAACCATACTGAGAATCGAAGAACATGTGTGTCTTACCCCAGTCCATGACCATGTGATAAACTACTATCCTAAACCATTCACCAGATGTATGTATATGGAAGATATGTTATACACACACAGGGCTTGACCTATTCCCCTTTTTGGAAGTGTGTTTAATGTTAATTCTGTGATGTTTAATGGCAGCCCCAGAATCAAATGAACTGAAAGGACATGTTAAACCCAAAATGTGCAGAAATACCTTCTTGTCACGGGAAGGCACACTCACAGACTGAAAAGCCACCAACAAAAACTTCAGCACTGCTAATGTGCCTAGTGATTTCAAATGTATGTGCTTCTGCAGTTCAAGCAAGGAACATGTGAAAAATGAAGCCAGGCTGCAGAAAGATATTGGAAAGGCACATTGTGAGCTGATAGACAAGAAGGCAGCATTTCATTTTCAACTGCCACATAAAAATACTGTTTTCAAAGAAAAAGGCATACACTTACTAAAAGGTGCCTTGCAAGCAAAATTAAAAGCCATTGATGTACCTTTCATTACATGTAACTAAGTTCTAAAGGGTAACTCTGCAGAAATAAAAACAGTTACCTGAGAAGTGTGTGAATGTTGTATTAGAATTATGAGCACATGAAAACCGAATTTCCATTTCCAGGATAATGTGAATACAAATCATGATGTCAAATGGACACTTGATGGCAAGATGCAAACATGTTAAAGATAAAAGTAAGGCTTTGTGACTAAAGAAAGATATTGAGACATGCAAAGTACAGAATTTCGGTCATTCCAGAGGACTTCAATATTGATATTCAAAGCCACCTTCCTTTCCCGATTAGATGCACTGCTATGCTGTCTATCTGAAAGACAATTTCTTTGAAGTTTCCGTACCAGAGAGAAGAGCTGTATTGATGCATGACAGAAGAATGTATTGGTGTAGTTGAATCTACAGATAGCCAGCCCTTAACCCCTTAACTGACAGGCTAGTATGCAGGTCTATGCAAAAAGGACAGGCATACTCGTCCTTGGCACTGTGAACTCTGAACAATCTTAAACAAATATATGTATTTAAATTAGTTTCATGGTGTAGTCCAGGGCCTAACTGACAAGTGATGGGTTACAAAAGATGACCCAGGGGCATGGATGTGGAGATTGCCTGCCAGCTCTCAATGATAAGGATCCACATGAGCATGTGCTCTGGGAAAAAAGAATGTTGATACACGTTATTGATGGCCAACGTCGACACAGGAAGCCAACAGCCATATCCCTTGTTCAAAGAGGGTGCAATATGCATGCATGCAGAATCATACTTTATTGATTTTCTAAAGAAATGTGACTTTTGGGAACCAGGTTACAAACTAAAATGTGTTTCTAGCTCCCCAGAAAATGTCATGAAGGAGAGATTTAGTAAAGTGAAATCTCAAGAACGTAGATATCTGTTTGAAAAAGTTCATATTGATAACTGTCATATTTTTTACAGTAAACCACGAAAACCTCTCCCTCGAACCCACAACCTTGTGCCGACATATATAACTTTGTAAGTGCAAAAATTTAAAGGTGGAGAAAAATGAATTTTAAGTGGTAGAACTAGCTCCACAGAATTTGGGACCAATCGAGAAAGGGGGGGCCTTGAATAAGGTGATGTAAATAGTTGACCAATGAAAATAAAAAAACAATGAGATGCTGTATGATAATTTAGACATTTTTGTTGGTGTGGTGAAGGATTGATAAGGACACGAACAATGGAATTTAGGGAGTACTGCCTAAAAATCACTTGGGTGGAATAATGAAAAATGTATGCTGAATAAACATTGCCTGGGAAATAGGATATGGGAAAGGTTAAAGCTGGTTTAGACCCATACAAGGAGAGTCAAACAGAGGGATGAATGTCGGATGTTTCCTTGACTGAACCTGGAGAGGCTGTCTAATCAAATCCCTGCATTTTCCTGTAATGCCTTCCGCTTGATTAGTGGGTGGGGGGCAAACTGAGTAGACCCTTAGCATTTTACAAAATAATACTTTAATTACCCTGTAGTCAAATAACACAAAAGCATCATTCTGTAGGAATAGGAATCTAGACTATGCATTTCAACATTTTGACTGTGTGTTTCAGCACTTAGACTCAGCATTTCAGCATTCACATTTTAGAAAAGGTTTGAGTTTTAACTAGGGCCAAGGGTGTGAGACTCAATAATCGACTCAAGACTATGAGTCTGAGGCTGAATTTAAATAGATGGTAATGCACAGAGCACATGCTAGAAAATGATCACTTTGCTCCAGGATCATATTTGTAAGAACTGAGCTGCACTGAATGTAATACTAACATAAATCTAACATACTAATTAACCCAACCCAGTTTAAAATGTAACTGATTCCCATAACAACAATTAGAGAAAATTAGCTCATGAAATAAACTGGATACAGGCTGATGAAAATGCATAATGCTCTGAAAATGGAAATCAAAAATGAACTTTAAACATGCAGGCTGAATCTGTACTATGTGATAAGATGAAAAGATCCATTCTACTAAAAACATGGCATTGTTTTATAACAGGATGCACAAGAAATATGTATCACTTTGCTCTTCAGCAATGCAGTTAGCACAATGAGAGGCACAGAGGAAATTCTGTGATGTGGGTGGATGTTGTCAATGGGAGGCATGACCTGTGGTTTCATAAACAATGGTTTGGAGGCAGAGTAGGGGCATTCCTCTTCTGGCACTGATATACAAAGGGAGCAGAGGGCTGGTGCTGGATTGGCATCTTTAGAAGGGCTGGGAAATCTCAAGCTGTGGATGACCTTGGAACACTGCCAAGTTGAGTTAGAGATTCAAATTTAAATGTAAAATTGTATTTGTACTTCTCAAATTCTTGCTGTTTTTCAAAGGGTATTTGTTTTCTTGTTGTTATGAAGCAAAGGTCGATTTAGCAGAACTTGACACAGATAGTGTTGAAAGCCACTGCAGAAAATGTTGCTCTCTTTGTGGATTATAACATGGGTGTACATGCCATTCTGTGTAACTTGCATAGTTCTATTTTATGATAAAGAACAAGTTCAAAAAGTAATTTAGTCTCATTATATTTTTTCTGCATTCAGTCTCTTTGATTTGACATGCACATGGAGATAAACTTGCGGTAAGAAAAATCTCCAAGCAAAGTAGCCACAGTGAATTGTTTTATTTCGTGAGGCTGAATTAATGTGTTGTTTTTCAATTGCATACATTTGTTGAAACACAGCCACAAGGGCGTAACAGTGATGTTGTACATAGAGCATGGCACATTTATTCAAAGTGTATTAAATCCAGTGTTTGTATGTTGTTAATGACGTGTGTAAAATAATTATTAGGCAGTATTTTGAAATGAGTCTCACCACTATAAAAATACCCCAAATACCACCATAGCAAAAATACCACAACATACTAGATATAACCCCAAAATATATCAAGCAGCTCCCAGTGTGAATAAAGAAAATGTGATTTTACATCACAATTTACCCAGGCTGGCTGATGCTTTATGCTCCGCTGAGTGGGAACTGCCAAAACACAGACTCCGCCAATAAAGATGTGGAAAACTAGAATAATAATATCACCAAAACACTGTTCCATTTGACTACATCATAGACAATAAAAAAAAGATCATATCAAAAAGAACGTGCTGTTGGTAGAGCCAATCGTAATCTTAATATTCAGAAAGAACTAAAAGTTCTTATAATCCTGTCAACTAAATATAATAATTGGCTCAAACAGCACACATTTTCTATTAGAGGTACAAATTGGCAGCGGCTGTTTAATCTTCTAAAAATCCATAATGCATGCAAATTTTGGTTGCATTTTAACAACTTTCATAAATCCTTATCTCTGCAAGAATTGAACCCTATACCTCAGGAGACATTGTTTACACACATTGGGGAATGATGTTATACTCTGCTTGAACCATCTCCCAATTCTTTTTTGACGGATATAGAACCTCATTTGTTTATGTAACAGCGACAAAGTATTTTTCTAACTTGGATTTAGAAGGGGAAAACTTATTTAGACTGGTTTGTAAATCTAAAGCATCACGGGACCCCGGCCCAGATGGTATACCTAATATAGTCTTCAAGAATAATACGGAATTCTGGGCAAAAATATTGAAAGCCCTTTTTCTGCATATTGTGCAGAGTGGTACTAGTCCGGAAAGTTGGCAACAATCAATACTGGTTCCCATTTTTAAAAAAAGGTAACAGACTAGAGCAATCAAATTATCGACTTCTGGCAATGATGGACTCTAGTCAAAAAATATCACTAACATCACTCACATCACCACACTCCAATTTCTTCTTTCAGACTGTGCCAATATGAAGGGTTGCAGTCTGTTTTGCTGTTACGCAAACTTCACAAGGCTTTCGACCTTGTCTCCAGACCCAAACTTTGGGAAAAATTTAAACAATGGGAAATTGACCCAATATGCTTTATTTCATACAGCAATTATATTCAAACACCTCCATGGCCATATCGCTTAGCCCCAAAGCAGGGGTGTGTATTGGGCCCCATTCTTTATAACGCCTATACTGCAGATCTGGAACCTACCTTCCATCATGTCCGAAATTTCCCACAGCAGATAAACGGTACTAAGATCGGCAGCATGTCATATGCTGACATCATTCTCTTTGATCACACTCATATTGGTTTACAAAGATCAATCACTGCATTTGCAGCTTAAGCAAAGGAGAATGACATGATAATTAACAAATCAAAGTCAAGGACGATGCACCTTTGAGGGGTCTACACAGCTACAGATACATTTTAAATGGAGAGTCGATAATACTGTTTTGGAAATTATACAGGAGTTCATATACCTGGCCTTCCCGGTTAAAATTAAATCATCCCCCTCTTGCTACAAGGCTATTGCCAATGAGAAAATCTGGAAAAAATTGCTCATTATTAAGAACTACATAGAACACTATGGGTGGCATAACATTGAGGGGTTTTTTGAGATCTACAAAATGAGCATTATCCTCTCAATACTGTACGCATTGGAAGTTCTTCAAGTCGCGCAGGTAAACTGGCTAGGGAAGCTTGAGGCAAAACTACTCCACTCTATTATCAACCTCCACATGGTCTTGCCTGTCAAAGCACTAAGGCTTGAATATGGTTTACCATCTCTCTACTCGTTGTGGTGCACCCGAAGAGTCCGGTTCTATGCTAAATTTCGAAAACTGGATTGCAGCTCTAATGCTTTGTTACATCTCTTGGGTGAAGGGCTGGATTCTGAGTGTAACATTCCATTCATAGAAGAACTACAAATGTGTACCAAAAACCATTTGTAAAAACTGGGTATTGAATTAGAAGTTTTGACATCAGCCCCTAATGAAAGGATAATTAAACTCAAAACCCAGTAGTGGGACCTTGCCTTTAATATTGACAAATTACATAACTACAAAAGGTATAGATACTATTCATGCCAGAGTTTCACGGGTAACAGGCCGCATAGCTATTTAAATGTTGCAGCATTGAGTTAAAGTGATTCATCATATAACTCTGCTTTAAAATCCTTCCTACTAAAGAATATGTCAGCTCATGGCAAACTTTTACCCTGCAAGACGTATCTTGTAGACTCTGCCGGATAGAGGTTGAAACTTGTCGGGATGTGTTAACCTCTTGCCTGGTTATGAAGGATTACTACTTGAGGGTCTATGTGGGCTTTGTCAGCGGCATAGATAATATATGCGAGGACCAATTTTGGTTAACACTGTTGGAGGCACAAACTGTAGTGATCAATGTGGCTGCTTTCGCAATTTGGAACCTTATTTTAAAGGAAGTAGAGTCTTTACAAATAGATACATTATTAATTTACTTATTCCACTGATTGTTTTTGATGTATTGTTTACTATGATATTATGTATCTTATTTATATGGATGAAATCTTGTATTTGTATGCATATTTTGTTTTTTAAATTTATGATAAGGAGCATTAATGCTAAATTGTGTATTTTAAATATTTTGATATACAGATATGTGCTTAGTTTTGTAATTAAACTAAAAGCACAGTACAAAAAAAGAATTAAGACATATAGACTGTTAAAATGCATTGAGTGCACCCATTCTATTTTTGCCAACCCCAGAATCCCCTAAAGGAAAGGTGTGTCCTCGTAAAAAAGGACATTCCTAACTGTTCACCATTCCTCCGAGCTCCCTTTTAAGCAGAGAGGTGCTGTCTGTATTTTCGACCCGGGGCAGAAAGGTGTCTTGCTAAAGAAAATGGAGTGAAATGTACACTCTCCACATAGAGTGAGAAAGTGTTTCTTGAGTGATAGAAGATTTTGCATTGAAGAGGAGTGAGGAGAAAGGGTTTCAAAAATAAATCAGAAGTGTCTGTTTTGAAAAGTGTATTGTGCAATAGGACTGTCAGCTTTAAGGGCACAACACCAGACAAAATGTGGTTTGCAAGTGATGCAGTTAAACCATATTGTAATGCCTTGCTAAGCGTGCATAGGCATAGCCATCTAGATCACTGCACCACAGTGTTGACATTTTGTTTTGTATCCAATCTTTTTTTTTTTGATGCCATGGAGAATGGTGTGTCATGTGAAGTAGTGTAAATATTACATTTTCCATAATATTTTATAAAAATATGTTCTTTCTATGCACCGGCCTGAATCTTGGCGTAACATTGCTCAAAGCGGAGGGATTCACTGGTTCTAGATGAGCCATAGACAGGGCTAGATAGACTACTAGGTCTATATGTGTTGCACTGTTGATTGGGAGGAGGGGGAGTACGAGTGATCCCATACATTTATCTCAAAATGTGTATCTTGTTTCTCATGTCAATTTTCCCTATATACAAGTGAACTTTTTAATCATGTCTATGAACATCCACTATTACTGAGTCAAAATGTGGGTTATTCAAAGCACTCAGAAAGGTGATCTTTGCTAATTTACAATCTACACTATACCAACCTTTCACTCAAGGAATGATTTTTTGGGTTTGTCACAAAAGTTATAAGGTTAGATCTGGCTAGCTCGATGATGTAGCAAAAGCTAAGGATTTAGATTCTGGGCTTGCACCATCTTTCAAGCAAATGTGATGTCTGCAAGCACAGAATGTGTGATTTTAAAACTTGTTTGGTTTTAAGTGTTCCCATTTCCAGCACCTATGAACTTGGGTTGCATCCACTATGCTCTCTCCCCTGAGAGCTTCCACGGAGAAAGTGAGTAGAATGAAAGGAAGCACTATTGGCTTTTGGCCCTGACTTCATTGGTACCAGGAAGTAGTATGTTTTGGTACTACGAAAGGTAAACTGATGTGGGATTTTAGGGGGCAATCTCCCTTTGACTGACCAGACCCCTTGTTCCATACAAAGTCGAAAACACGATTGCCAAGCCAAATCCATACCAGTGCGAAACATCACATGGGCAACTGTCATAGTCTGATTTTTTTTCCATAATCGAGAAGTCATAAACCAAGTAGTTCTCGAATGTATGATCAAGGTATTCCCTGCGAGAACTGAGAGGAGTAGGCCCTCTTCTCTAACACAGATACTCTTTTCATAGCTTAAATGCACTATTAAAGGTACACCTTGTGGATCTAGATCATAGCCAAAATTAACATTATACAAGTTTAACAAGAATAGCATATCAGCAATATCAATAATGTATCCTGTGGTATGCCAGGCATAGGAGTCTGACCACTGAACATAGTTTTACAGAAAAAGGTTTATTAATGTAAATACAACATGCTTAAATTAGCAGTACAGCTACAGTGAGATTCCCTATTTTCAACTGAAAACCTAAGGTGCTCATCAGGATGCCTCGTCAACATAAAAAAGACTGTCCGTGGCACAAAATGTAATACAACTATATGACCCTGCCACTAAACAAAAATTATAACAGTAAAGTAAATGCCTGCCAGGCTTGAACTCTTGGGATCTCATTGCCCACCCGCGTGTCTGTTAACAGACCTTGAAAATAAATATTTCTCAGGTTATAGTGGACCCCCTCCTCTGTTAACAGTTCTCAAAAATAATTATTTGTCAGTTATCTGTGTTTGCCCTTTGCCAACAGTTGCTTGCTCAACATTATTCAGTTGTGATGTAGTCCGTAAAAATATGATTAACCCTCTTCCAAAGAGCCAATTTTACCATTCAGTCTTTCACAATATTAGAAATTTCATTGAGGCAAAAAACATTACTTTTCTAATCTGCTTGCAAATACTGAGCATATATATCGACAGCCCCTTTTCCTGGGCCACTACACCATTTCTCTGGGTTTTAAATAGTACTTTCTCTCACGAAATGTACATGATCTGTCTGGCCCATGTCATTATCCGTATCTTGGCTTGTTTATTTGGACATTATTTGGACCCCTAACCCCTTGACTTAGACCATACTCGGTTATGTCCTTTCTTTTAGGCTGGACTTGAATCTCTGTTATTTTGATGTTTATATGCATTTCTTCAGGGGTTTAGGAACTAGCAGAATCATAGATGTTGCCTTGTTTGGATATCATTTGGTTTGCACTTCCCCTGGTTCATTGTGGAGCTTGACTGCCCACCTCCCTTTCTCAGGCCAAAGCCCTGTACCTGTTACTCCACATTATTTTCTCCAGGGAAGTTTGGTGGCTCCTGTAGCGGTAGAGTCCCTTGCTGCAGGCTGTTTTCTAGCTTTCTCCAGTGTCATCCTTCCTGTGGTTTCATCTGTGTTTTTTTTTCTGGTTTTCTCCAGCAGTATCCTTCTAATGGGCTTGGTGGTGCTTTCTCTGGTTATCTCCAGTGGTAGGCTTCTTGTAGGCTCGCTGGGCTCATTTTCTCTGACTTTCGTTAGTGATGGCCTTCTTGTGGGCCCGCCTTGCTCTCTTTCTCTCTCTCTCTCTCTCTCTCTCTCTCTCTCTCTCTCTCTCTCTCTCTCTCTCCCTGACCTTCTCTGTCGGCAGCCTTCGTGAGGGTCTGTCAGTCTTGCTCTCCAGTTTTCTCTGGTGGCAGCTTTCTCATGGGCTTGCCAGTGCTCCTTTAAATGTTTTTTTACATTGGCAGCCTCCTTTTGGCTTGACGACAGCTCTTACACTGGCTTCCCCAGCAGCAACCTACATGCAAGCTCGCCTGTCTCTCGTCTTCTTCCTCTGTCAGCATCTCTCAGGATATGAGCGGAGACCCTTGTTTGGTCAGTGCTCCTGGGCTTGGAAAAGTTATCTAGGCTTCTCCCCCACCATGTACACTTTGTGGTCACGCCTCAAGGCAGCGCTGATACCATGTGGCCTCAGTCCACCTCAACTGATTGACTCTATGTCAGCTGGTCTCGCCCTCCTCCAGATAAGGATCTTCTGTTCACTGCAATGACTGACACTGTTCAATTGTTCCTGGGGTTTCAACTTCTAGGAGAGGTCAGAAGCGGAGAAGCAGAATTAGACATGTAAAAGTTTTTATTATATTATCAGGACCATTCACTCACCTGTAGGTTGAACACATATGGGAAATTGGACCTCAGGGAGTTGATAAATCTACATTCAACTGGGAATTATTGTCCCCTAAGAGGGAGGCGCTTCCAGTGAGATCCTTCTTTCCCAAACCCCTACGATGGGTTTTGCATAGTGGGCTCTCATCCATAGTCTTCTTATGGAGAAGGGACAAATACCTTTGATTTGTCACAACCCAGACAAAGAGAAACACTTAAAGCCTGCCAAACACATATGTTGCCAAAGAAGTACTATTCCTACATAGACCTTTCCTTTTAGCTGAAACTCGAACACAGCTACTGTCTGTCTTCTTCCAAATATCCTCTCTTTTCCACACTCTGATTACTTGAGGAGCATTGTAAGGTTTATTTCAGCACATAACCTGTGCCAAGTTAATTAGGCTACTAGAGCTACCCACCTTTCTCATAAGAGCTCTCACACCATTTGTGTGGATGCCACTGATAGTCAGAAATGTTAGTTACCAGTGACTTATCATGGATTGCAGATAGGCTCAAACAAACGGCCCTGAGTTCTTCAGTAATATTGGGCTGTATAGTATTTCATTATTTTTCGATATCTTTAAATGTTGCACATGTGTTAATAGAGGTGTTATCCCAGAACTTATATGGCAAAGTTTGCGTCTGGCAGTTGGTCATTGCATATTGTCTCTCTAAGAAATGCAGATAGGAGCATGTGTTCGTTGGGGTGGATTGTGGACTTCGGGAGGAGTCCCAGATCTCAGTAAACGAGATAACATATTCACAGCAGCGAGGGTAAGCATTTCCTTTCCGTGTGGTTTCAATAGTTGCTGGCAGGTGCAGTACCTATTCAATAGGTCTGAGTTGGGTGCCATAGCATTGGGCTGCAGCTTTCTGCAGAGTGAGGTTCACTCTGAAGGTGACTCAATGTTATGGTAATTTAGAATGCACTGAGTTCAGTGATGATTTATAATTTTAAAAGCTATTACTAATTGACTCATATTGTCTTTGAGAAGGCTGACAAGATTTGAAGTGAAATTCAGGTGCTGATTTATTTTATTTTATTTTGAAGCAAGTTAAACTGCTTTCAATCTTCAGAGCGGAGGAGGAGATGCAGAGGGGAAAGTACATGAGAGGGGTGGGCATTCATCACTAGTCAACGACTGGAAGCAAATTCATATTAAGAAGAATAAACCTTACAGCAGGAATGTGTATCAGCTAATGTCAAACAATTCAAACACAAAGCAAGTGATGTGATATTGAAATTATACAAGAGGTGGGAACAGAATGAAAGCTAGCAAGTGCAACAATATAGGGAAAAGTAGGCGAGAGACTCTAGGGGAGAGAGGGGCTAGATACAAATCAAGAAGTCAAGTGAGGTGAGATACTACATTTAACTGGTGGCTCCATGAAAGTAGGTAGGTGACAGAAGGCCACAGTGATGAGTTGGAGAGAAGAGAGACAAATTCCAGCCCTAGACTTGGGAGAGATTGATAATGACATTTTCAAGACAGATGTTTCTTTTCAGGTAGAGCTACTCAGAGTTCTAACTTAATGTTGTTTCAAGTTCATTTAAATTGAAACAACATTAAACCTTCAGAGTGTATTAAATCTCTCATTATCCTCCATTCTCCTTAAATTCGTCTGTTTCCTATCCTCCATAGGCCCGTTGCTTACATGTTATCCTAAATCATTCAACCCATCATCTTCAAACTTTACATGGAACCTCTGGGGGAATTCCTCACCAACCAACATCAATATTAACACTATTATGCAGATGACAAAGTTTTACCCAAGGATCAATTACACGAACAACATCCATTGACTCAAATCAGGCAGTGTGAACGCCAAGCACCTATCCGAAGCTCAACATGACAAAGACCACATTATTTCTCCAGGCAACCCCACCAAGCATGGCTAAGTGTAGAATTAGCTGACAGAAATGAAGCTTGATGGAACCACACCTCCATTTTCACCCGGTGCAAAATCTAACATCAACTGTGATCTCTCAATGAAAACAGACATTGCTAAGAGCAAAAAAGTGTGGTACCAGATTGTACTCCTCCACAAAAGGCATTATACCTCAATGTACGTCAGCTATGACATCATTCTACATGGCAAATAGTAAAAACCTATCGGGCAGAGGGATTTGGTTAAGGGAACATATATACCTCTAATTCATTTATGTGTTAATGCCATCATTGGCTGCCCCTTATCTGGTAGGCACAGCTTGAACTATCTCTAAGTATGTATAATACAGATAATAGCAGAATAACAGCTGTGGATTGGCTTCTGCAACAAAGAATAGTCCATCATTACATAAGCCCTCATGAGTGGTCTTCGAACATTGGACACTTGGATCGCTAGCAGCACATAGCAAAATGAAACCCCGGTGCAGGGAACAACATCAGACAACTGCCATTTTGGCCAATTAGCCTACCACCTTTCATCCGATAGGCCCCAAGCGAAGGTTTCGTCTTGGTATTTAACCTTGCTGACTGTGCTCTTTCTCAGAATTTTAAAGGGAGTGAATGTACATTGATATCTTCATCTGCAGATTTATGAATAGGCCTTGTTTTCCGGTCTTGCACCACATGTGAGGAGACCATCATGTCCATCCTGTCCTTCTATTTACATTAATTAATGCTTATTAATGCAATTATACTAGGTGCTTTTATTCTCCTCAGCCTCTGGAGACCTGGTTGCTCCGTCTTGCACATGCTTTTCAAGTTTCTAGCTGCACAATACTTGGCACACACAAATGTCCATCCTCTTCAACTCCTTTCAAACCCTGCAATTGCCTCTTGATGTGGCATCCTTGATCCCAAGCCAAACAAATATTCTTTGTTCTTGCACAAATCTGTATTCCGGTGGCTGTCAGCTCTGCAGGATTGGATTTTCACCTTCAGTAGTCTTGCTTACTATTATACGAAGCCAATGTCCATTTTCTCATCATAGCTGCTTTACCGGTGTTCTATTTTCTTCATTTAAGCAAGCTTCAATATGTCTTATGTACCTTGTATTTCTGTGTATATACATCTACTACATCTCTTCTCACTTATCTTGTCAGTGTATATGATTTCTTCGTATTCTCATAAATGTTCACTTTGTCACTTCAATCACATCTTCCTTCTTTCAGTATTTGTATATTGTTTCAGTGCACCCTTGTCTCTTCTCTTCATGAGATCTCTTTACACTTGTCAGACTTTACTTATAGCTCGATTATGTTCAGTGGTGCGTGCAGACATCCTTCTACCACATCGGTTCAAGGGTACATTCGATATGGGTGTCTGCGTGCATACCATCTCTCATATCTTCAATGTGGTATTGGGATGATACCAGCTGTCATGCAGTGTCTTTTTGCTATTCTTCCAACATGACGGAGGTGAGTGGGTGGGCTCTATAGAGATGTGTACATCTGCCTCTCTACACCAAATACCATATTGACTGCTCCCTGAAAGCACTCCAAAATGCTGCAGATCCCCTCATCTCAGGTATAAACAAATGTAAACATACCCCCCCATCATCAAGTAGCTGCATTGCCTTCAACTTCAACAACCTTTATTTATAAGACATCATGCTTCACCTACAAAGCAGGCACAACCAAACCATCAGTAAAGCATCTCAGCATCTCTGGAGTCCTTTGCACCATGGGGAGCCATGCCATTGTCTTACTGCAAATAAAGAATTGCCATAAGTAATAAAACAAGAAAACAGGCCTTTTCCTGCTTATGCACCCTGCTTCTAGAAAAGGTTCCCATGCAGATACGACTGACTCCCTCCTTCCTACACTTCAGGAGAGACTTGGGGACCCTTCTTTCCTAAAGAATATCTTGCCAATCAGATGACTAAAACCTACATCTCCCCTCCACATCACCCCTTGCTGCTGCTCCTGCCCACCCTAACTAGTACTGATACCCCTGCACCCACTTTGTAATCCCCTTAGTGTTTCCCCTATGTACAGTGCCCCATTGGTTACCGGCTAGGATTGTTGTTTATAAATCCCATAAATACATGTTTATTGAGGGGAGTGTGTCAAGCTTTTGAGGGACTCATTTCCCTAAGTGGGCACTGCGCTTCACCAGTGTGATCCAGGCTCTGACATCCCATTACTCCCCCATTATCCCACCCACCCTTCAATCCCCCCTCTCTCTCTCTCTCTTTCTCTCTGCCTCCCCTTGTGCCCCTTCTCTCTCTGCCTCTCCCCTCCCGTCTCTTTCCCTCTCTATTCACGCATCCCTCTTCCTTTCCCTCTTCCCCCTTTCTAAATATGTCTTTTCTCTACCATTCTCTCTGTACCCTTCACTTCCTCCTATGCTAACCCTTTCAACATCCTTCCTCATCCATCTCTCACAGCATCCCCTTTTATCTCTCTCCTCCCTACCTACTTTCCCAGTGACCTGCTACACGCAATGTCTTTCTCCAACTCACTCATCCCCTCCTCATTACTCCTCTTTTCCCACTCTCCACCGTTTGCCTTCTCTTCCCTATAAATGTGTTTCCTTCCCACACACCCTCTTGCTTGTTCTCTCAAAACCTATGTTCTCCCTCTTCCTCCTTCCACTTCATGTCCCCTGGCCCCGTTTGCCCCACTTTTTGTATCCCAAACTCCAGTGCTTAATGTGTGGGGGTGTTTGCCATGGCTCAACTCTTAGACTTATTTTTTTGGCACTGACATGTATAGTCCCAGGCTCACTTTAATTAGGAAGTGGTAATAATCAGTGCACCCATCAACCACAATGAGTAGGGGACAAGCTGTTATGTATATTGACACCGTGTGGAGCAGCTATGGGTGCTGGCAACAGGGGCGAGGAACTTCCCAACTTCAGTGTCACAGGAGTGCTACAAAATATTTGGGTCCTGGCACTTATTCTTTTTTTACAAATTAAGCGCTACTAACTCTAGCCCTCTCCCTTTAGGTATTCTGCGTATTTCTATACAGCTTGCCACCAATGAATCGTAATAAATAGGCTTGGAGTTTGACTTCAAAGATTTCCAAAACTTTTTAACAACATGTTAACACTCAAGAGACATTATCACAGTTGTACTGAAAGGCATTCCAGAAATACTCGCACAACTTAAAACCACGGTGCGGGCCAAGTGTTCTGTAGAACTGCACAGCAGGCTGCGGTAAAACATACATTAGAACTTTAGATATTAAACATTTCATTTTTTTACGGGAGCAAATCTGCCACAGTGTTCCAAGCGGGCAATGTGTAAAGGCCACTCAGTTCACAATGTTACATCCTTTCCCTGTTTATATCTCTGCTCACTGTTTTTTTTTTTTTTGTTTGTATCGGTGGGGTCTTTATAGTATCATAAACTAATTGATGCATCGATCCGCGGTGGCTGTGTTGGCACAGGATTCTGGATTTCCCTCGTGCCTGCAAGGCTTGTCAAGCGAAATGTCTGATCGCTCACGCAAAGTGTACACCGTTCACCAGGTTTGCCTTTCCCCGCTGGAGGCTCTCTCCAGCCTTTGTTTTGGATGATTGCATCATGCCTCTTACCAGCACTTAGCCGTTTTATATTTTCAGTTGTGTGCTGAAGCATTGCTTGTTCGCCGGCTCATTAATGCACCCCTGGCCTTCAATTATCCCGGCCATTAGCAATCAATTTGACCTTTTTAGTGTTGTATGTCTCCACTTTACTCCTGTTTGAAAAACGCCTTTCATTTGTGTCTTTTGTGTGGCTGTTTGCTGCCCGCTGAGCCAGTCACATTATATTGTGTAGGGCTGATCTGGGGAAATGAAAGTAAACGATTTGCATGATTTAAAAAAATAAAAAACATATGCATAAATTAACCCCTGGAGCATTGCACAGGACGCAATATATGTGTATTATTCAGAAATACCATTACATATCAAGAAGCGTGTCGGTGGAAGGATGGGGATGGGATATGCCTTGTGCTACTCTCTTACCCCTGGGACCTCAATTAGACTTTTGGACGCCATTATGTGTATATGTGTAGTTCAGCCCTCACACGAAGAGAACTCAAAGGAACACACGAGATTTCAAGACCATTCATATTTCATAGACCGTTAAAGAGAAAGCTATAGAAATGCAACACTATACATTGCTCCATTGTGATTCAGCTTCATCTCTCCCGGAAAGCATGAGGACAATGTGTCCAATCGCTGCTCAGGCGAGTGCATTGTAAAAAGGGTCAAGGACTGAGACAAACACACACCGATGCAGAGCGAGACCTTGAAGTTGGGAGGTGCATTAGAAGGACCTATGGTGAAGATGACTTCACAGGCACAGGGTTGTTCATCAACAACTAAAGATAGAAAGCACATTACACATGGCAAATGCCACAAAGTGCAATTAACCAGTATAATCAATGCGCAATGCTTCACCGTGCAATTTAGCATGTATGATGTAAAATATCACAGCAATGCAATAACACACACTTTTTATCATGCCAAAAAAACATAATGTGGTGGGTTCTATACAATTACCTACTTAAATGTTACTCTTTATGTTTAAATTGTGACTGTACAACACAAAACCTCTATAGCTGCATGGAAATGCCCTTTAGGTTCAAGGATTTTGGGGACATTCAAGGAGATTCAAGAACCGACACAGAGCTTCTTGCAATCAATAGCATAGGCAATCTCACAGTTCCTGAAGTACAGAGCCAGCTATCCAGTCCCAAATGGCTGCCTCGATGCCACTGAAGCACCCCCTTAATCCAACATGGCTGGTCCAAAGACACGTCCCGATCACGTCAGAGCTAGGTTAGTGGAAGTTAAGGTAACCATTGCATTTGCAAGCATTGCAGTTGTTTGGTTGATAACCTGTCGAGACTGATATAACGTTACCCTGTATTGTCTAAAGATGCAATAGATGTCAACCTTCAGTCACCTAACATGGGATTTTCTGAATCGCTATTGGAAACAATTGTTGGTCTTTCCCAGCTTGTAAGCCTAATTGCATGTGCCAATTCATTTGTTGTGTAGGTAGGTAAATACTGCCATAGCTAACCAGCCAACTGAAGTTCTTCTGTTCTAAAATTCTAAAATAACATTTTTGCATACAAATGCATGCTGGGAACAGGTAAAACACTCTTGGTAATGAATAGCACACAACTTTTTGCTTCCAAGACTACACCATGAAGCTTGCCCTTAAGTACTGGCATAAATTAGTGTTTATAAAATGTTGCCTGAAAGCAGCCCAGTGTTGTTAAAACAATTATATTTGATAGATTTTATTTTAATCCATTTTCAAAGACTCTCTTGTGTTTTATCTGAACAACAAATGCTAGTTTAAATTAAACGAACAGCTTCACAATACTTGTTATAGAGTATTTCCAGAACTTAATAAGGAAATCAGCTGCCACCAAATAATTTATTTTCAAATGACTTGTTTTTTTATTAAAGTGTATTAGTTATAAAAAAATCTTTAGCACTCTATAATATTACAGATACGTATTAAAAGAATCTACTGAGTGAGGAACTTCTTGAGTGGGGATCTCATAAGGTGTACTCTCGCGACCCGTATGTTAGTGCTATTAAGGTTGGCAATGGTTTTCTTATTTTATTATTTTATTCTTGTGTCGCAAGGATGTAGGTCAACACGGAGACATAGAGTCCCTCAGCTCCGTTTGTAAAGTAAGCAGTAGTTTGTTTGTGCCTACACCTCTTTGCGCCAAATTTCTGTTGTAAATGAATAAAAGTACGTAGTCAAGTTTCTTCAAGTATATTTTCTTAATTTATTTGATATATGTTCTGCCCATATGGATGACACGTGTTTCGGCGTTTCATTGGCGCCTTTTTCAAATCCGGGCTGAATGCAAGCGTAACATGTAATAAAACAAAACACAAAATATAACATATGAAATAGCATTTTAGCTTATTTTGTAACACATTTAGTAGTTAAAATAGTGACTTAGGCTGTGTAGTATATCCTTTTAGCATTCTCAAATTGCATGAACACCTAAAAGTGCAGCACCTCTTAGTTACCTCAAATGGTTAAAAATAAATCCATTACAGTGACTATGTTAGTTTTTTAAAATTAAATTTGTGCAATCCGAAAAAGAAGTAAGTATGGGATGGCATGGACCTAACAATTTTTGGCTGTCAGAAAAGCATGTAAATTTGTTTTCTTACCCTTATTGAATGTAGTGCGAATCTCCCTTTCCTTATTTCCGGGAATTAGTTTTTAGTTGAAGTGTATCACGGTAGTTCCAGGGTTAAATCCCACCTAGAACAAATTTGGTTGTTCTATTATGCTAACATTAGCCTTTTAACCTTCTATCGGATTGATTCTTTATGCATGATTCCCTGGCATATATTTAGACACATTTTAAACTCTAGTAAGCATGACTAGTAACATCTTTCTCATTGCATTTATGTAAAAAGTGCTATTCATATTTGCAATCCTCCAATCGCATTACATATCCTTGGTCTCATGCATTCTGTTACTCTAGCGGTCACTAGGAATTACTTTTTCAGTTACAATGACTGGTAACCGATTTGCTCCCCATTTGTGTTTACCAAAACACCCTTTCGCGTGAGTTTGAAATCCCAACCAAAATATATTTTGTTTATGCCATTCGGCATCAAGCGTGCTGAATTCTACATTGAGCATGCTTGTAGCGGTGGTCTTTCCACCCCTTAAAAGCGCTTACCTACAAAATTCTCTTGCTCATGCCTCAAGCATCGGGGGTCCTGTTTTGGTTCTGGCAAATCCTTGTTCATAAAGAGTTACAGATTGCTAGTCCCTCTTTCCTTTTGTTCATTTACAAAATTCGGCGGCCATACTTTGGGCTGAGTTTTAGTACGTAAGTCCTTTTTTCCTTTTTGATGTTTAAAATGATCTGTTGCATTTGTGTTTAGTGTAACATTGATTTGAATTTAAACTTCCGTATTTATCTTGCGCGGCTGATCTGTTACTTATTATTATGTCCAAATTTACAAAAATTAATGTTAAAGGAGTAACTAATTTTTCACTATGTTTATTAGTATTTTTTTCCTTCCCCCCCCGCAATCTCTTTATATTATGTATACCTAAGACAGTTTCCTGTTGGGAATGGTGCATTATGGTAACTCCAAGTCAATGCTTAGTCTGGGATGCCCGATGGAAGCCCTTATTAATATATTTTTATGTCACATTCTTTGAATCTGGATGATAAACCCTTATATAACGCCCCTCTCTTTGAATCCCCCTGACCTCACTGAGCCAATAAGTAGGTTTGTTTTGCAAATTAAAAGATTTATTTGAGGAATAAAACAATATATATATATATATATATATATCACACTTTTATAAATAAATTAATATTTGATAGCACACTTATGAATATAACAGTGATCAGCAATGGATAATATTACAATAGCACAATTCTTTAATCACTTAGGAGTTGGTATAGAAATAATAAGGTAAAAGAGAATGCTTTGTATGGTTTCAAGGAAATGCAACATGGGAAAGAATGCAACACAGAAATAAACTTGATATGAATTCAAACGGAAGATAATATAATCACTTTTTCCCCTGTGACTACTCACTCCCCCCCTATGCAATATGAAGAGATGGAAAGGAGGGCACACAGGTTTCCAGAATACAATCAAATGCACTTCAGTTCCAGTTCCCCCCAGCAAGTTTAGAGAAAATCAGGATGATTTTAAACAGGCAAAATACTTTTAAATGTGATTGCAATGAAGTGAAAAATATGCTAAAAAATGTTTTTAATTCACTAAAGGAGATTCAGGGTAGGTGGTAGTTAGTTTGAATTGGTACTGGTCGACACTAGCAATGATTCATGAGTGATTATCAGGTTGAAAACGAAATTCAGCAGTTTCAAGCAAAAGACAGCCAGGTAGGAACCACCCACTGATCATGACAGCATGGGATTTCCTTACCAACAAACCGTCTTGGATTCAGAACATTTTTGGACATTTCATCAACACGCTGAGGTCCTCTTTCCCAATGTAATCGGAATCCGTCAGGGGAAAGTTCTCAGGGTCCTCAATGTGTTGGTAAAACTGTGATAAATGGAATTAATCTAAGAGTACAACACGAGTATAACACGGAAACTCCTCCCTACAACATGGGGGAGGCTCAGTCTGACCGCAGCAGTCCAGTGTTCCTGACGCCCAGTGACGTGCCGGGAGTCCCGCCCCCCGTCACGCACAATGCTTATCTGGATACACGGAACATCCTTCAATGCGTTGCTACTCTCCAGCCACGCTCCGTGAGTTTGTCTCTATTCTTCCTGAATTACTTTTCAGAACACTTGGGGAATAGGCAGGGATTCTGAATTTCTAGCCCTCATCTACTGTTGATTCTATTCTATTCTCTCCTTAGTCCAATCCTGGGAGAACTCAAGATCTATCCCGGCTGTCTTCCCTTTCAAATGCTCTGCATCATGGAGACGCCACTTCTGACACTCAGTGCACAGTAATCGGGTAGGTGCCTCTGGGAGTTCTCTCTCTTAGTATTCAGGGCCGTTGGGATATTTCGTTCTGATTCTCCTTTTCTTTATGCTTCCAGCAGTCAGATCGACCCCGGCTAGGAGAATAGTGTCCTCTTCATTTCCAGTCCCGGCAGGTTTCTGGACCTACAATATCTTACCTCCTTCTCTCTCTAAGGGTAATGAGTGATTCTTACTGATCCTGATAGTTTCATTTCTGTGCTTTTCCTTTATTGTGTATCTTGAAGCTATTGATTCCTTATTTCTTAGTTGCAGTCTGGTGCCATATTTCTTCTTGCATCCCATTCCCTGACCACTTCCTCCGTCGTTTGAAGCATTTTGAGTAGCATATCAGGGTAAGCTACGAGCCCTAGTTTAAACCACTCCCATTCCTTTAACATCGGGGAATTGGACTCTTTAGTGCATTCTATTACTCACTTTTCATCTTGTTCTTTGACTCTTACGTAGCAGTTAACAACCAGTCCTCCTGGAGATCAGAGCACTTCAGATCAGAGGAAGAAGGAGTTTGACTGGAATCATCGAACTCTAGCAGCTCTTCCCTGCACAGGGTTTTTCCCCTTTCGGGGGGTTTTCCCTGGAGGTCTCACCGCGGGCCGATGCCTTTGGTTCGGGCCAGCAGAGGGATTTTCAGGTATTTCCCCATTTTCCTCTGGCTTCGAAGAGATCTGCGCCGGAGAAGAATACAGGTGGGTGAATCTAGATTGTGGTTGAACCTTGGCAAGATGAAGATATTTCTAGTTATTACAAAAACTTACCAATTATTTGATCCCCTTTCTGAGCCGTAATCAAATCATCATCTGGGGTCTCCTTACTCCATTGTGCAGTTGAAAGATCATTTTGAGCATTTGTCTGGGACCTACTGATAGCAGTGACCTGGATTTTCCCCAACAGGGAGTCAATTTCTTTGAGATCCCCTTGGATGGCCCCGGTTTTGGCCAGGTGATCAGCTAAGTAATTTCCAGTTTTGTCTGGTCCCTCTACTTTGGAATGACCCTTGATCTTTTTCCAGCAGATGCTCATCCCATTTGAGGAGACCAGATCATCAATATTTTGGATTAACTTCCCATGTTTCAAGGGTTTGTTATTAGCACATAGCATGCCTCTGGTTTTCCAATTAACCAAGTGCTCCACGAACCCGTTCCGTACATAATCCGAATCTGTGATTATGACCAGTTCCTGGAACTGATGTTGGACAGCAGTGAGGATGGCTTGATGCAATGCCATCAACTCTGCCACCTGACTACTTCGGGACCAATCTTGTACCCGGCGGAGGGTTCTGGGGACTCATTCACCCATGGATTCCCTACGCCGGCCACAAGTGCTTTCTCCCCGTTATTGTCAACATGGTAAGAGCATCCATCCACATAGACAGTGGGTATTCCCTCACACTTATCTTCTTCAAAGACTTTATGTGGGGATTTAAGGTATGCCTTCATGTTGTCCTTGATTTTTAGACTTTCATTGTCGGGACAGTTTTCTCTGGCACAATCATGCAAGTCAGCCAGACCTTGCGCGAGGGGACTCTTCTTGTTTTGGCCATATCTGACCTCCACAGGAAAGCCTTGCATTGACATAATCCAGGAAGTAATTCGGGAATTACTTACATTTCCGGCCCGGATTCTGTCACTTTGAAGATATTGCAGAGGCTGGTGTGGAGTCTCCACTATGATGTTTTCCCCCTGGATAAACGGGCGGTAATTCTTCAATGCCCACACCGTTGCCAGGAGTGCCTTCTCACAATCGTTGAATTTTTCCTCCACAGAGCATAAAGTTTTACTCGCATAGGAGATTACTTTATTGACGTTGTCATGCTTTTGATATAATACTGCAGTCAAGCATGTATTAGAGAACCCTGTCTCCAAGAAAAACTCCTTGTTTCTGACAGGGTAAGCTAGGCAGGGCGCTTGTGAGAGGCTTTTTTTGAGTTGTCTTACTGCATCGGCTTGTTCTGGACCCAATTCCCACTTGACCCCCCCCCTTCAAAAGATGAATCAGGCGTCTAGTGATCTCTGCGTAGCCGTCAATGAACTTTCTGCTGTAATTAGTCAGTCAAAGGAGGCTCCTTAGTTCCCGCAGAGTTGTGGGGTCTTTCAGTTTCTGAAGTGTTTCCACTTTCTTTTCCTGGGGACAGAGACCCTGAGGAGTAAACTCATGCCCCAAGAAATTGACACGGGTTCTACACCACTGTGCTTTCTGAAAGGAAAGTTCTGCTCCGGCGGCCCTCAACTGTGTCAGAACATAACGGATCTGCGCTATGTGTTCCTCCACAGATGAACTTTTGATGAGGACATTATCTACATAAGCCAGGTTGCCCCTTGCACCCAGGTCGGGCATGGCCTTGTGTAGGAAGATGTTGAATTCATTGTCGGAGTTGAGGTATCCGAAGGGAGTCCGGGTCCACATGTACTGCTCGGCCCCAAAGATAAAAGCCAGCTTGTATTGGTCCTCTCTACTGACAGGCACGGTCCATTATCCATTGGTCAGGTCTATTGATTGCAGTGAATACCTGTGACCCCTGCATCTGGGCCATCCCTTGGTCAATGTAGGGAAGAGGCCATCAGGAAGTATGGACCCGTTTGTTGAGATCCCTAAGGTCGGCGCAGAGTCTCCACTGGCCGTTTGGCTTCAATATTCCCAGCACCGGATTATTGAAGGTGCTGTGTACTGGACAGATTATCCCCAGGGACTCAAGGTTCTTAATTATTTCAGTAAGGGACTCCATGGATGCGAGAGGCAAGCGATATTGCTTCACAAACACTGGAGTTATGCCAGGGTCCGTGGGAATTGTTGTGTGGATGTCGGTGCGACCACAGTCATATGATTCCACCGCAAAGAGATCTTGAAAATCCAAGAAAACTTGTTTCAACTTTTACTTCTGCTCCAGAGTCACACAGGCATCAGCTAGGTTGACTCTCTCTTCAACCATCTGCCTGAAGCCTGGAAAGCTGGGTGGAGAAGTCCCTGGTCAGAGTGCTGATTTGTACTGGTGGCTTCAGGTGGGAAAGGCAGCCCTCATGGACCTGGAAAATCACCTCATCCCCTCTGAAGTCACAAGTCACATCTTCCTTACCATAAGGGCAGGAAGTGTACACCAGGAAGTTCCCCCCCATCCCGGGTAAAGATCCTGTCTGGTGTTGTATGGTCATCACTGTCACTCGCTGTCAAAACAGTCCTTGGGGATTGGTCCTAACAGTTCATTTCCTAAATCAATGGAAAAATGTCAGTCATCAACCGCCATTCCAATAATGGTGCCTGCGGCTAGAGTGATACTCTTTAAGTCGCTCTTCTCCACCTATATTGGAATGGTGTCATGTTCTATATTAACTAATGGTGTTGGGTTTACTCCCAACCCTTGCTGTTGGAGAGGAGCATTTAGATGAATATAAGCATCAGGGTTTTTCAGTTTTTGTCCTCTTTTAACTTTCACTTCCAGAGAAAATTGTCGGGTCCTTTCTGGGATGGTGACTTCCTCTGTGTGCTAACAGGGACTGCATTATGCATGATTACACCATCCTTTCAATTTAATAGAATGGTGGGTATCCTGCTGCCCTATTACGGTGTTCTGATAGACTCAAGAGTACTGTAGCTGTGTCTTTTTTGGGGTGCTAATAGGATGCACATTCTTGTGGGGTGAAATTCCCAACCTCTAGAGCCCTACATTTCACACAAGCACTTTTATACATGATTCATCACTAGGTAAAACACAAAACCAATAGTTTGGATTTTTGTATAGTGTAAATCTTGCTTGTGTTCTCAGACAGTCACACAAAGGAACAGAGGCCAGTGGACCAGTCAGGAAATTAAGCATTCTATGGTATCTTTACCTCAACTGTTAACACCTGATCGATACTACTGAAAACGAGAGGCAGCTGAAGCCAGGGGCTGTGCCACACAGAACAATCACCCCAAGATTAAAATATAGAATAGGGGTTTAATAATGCAAAATCAATTGTGATCCGAGAAAAGACCATTCAAGGCCAGGGCCCAAGTGCCCTGCAGACTCAGTGTCAGAGTTGCCTATAAGAGACACATTTGGTGCACTGCTATTTCCATTCCAGGAACTGTGGAAGGTTTTCTCACATAAGCACAAACTGATCTTTGGCGAGTGTTTAGTCACTTTCTCTAAGAAGTATGACAATAAAGCGTTTACAACTACACGTTTTACGCCAGGAAAGAGTTTACAGAGTGAATCAGTGTTACAATGAAATCATGTTTATTGCCTTCTGTTCGAAGAAACAATATCAATAAAAATACCAGCTGTTCTCAACTGGAATGACAGTTTTCGGATGAAGCTTTTCTATTTAGTCATATTTCAAAAAGAGACACACTTGCCCTTTTTGTTCCAACCCCCAAGCATCACACGAACATGGGTTCCCTTCAAGAGCGTTGCTTGAAGTGAGGGAGAATAACAACATCACGTTTCTATACAGTGTTTCAAGCGAAGCCTGCACCTGCTTCGAATCACCAAAGGAGTAGCTACTGTTCATAGCTTAAGGAAGAACACCACACTTTATCAACCTGGAATTAATAAGGGCTGATTTAGCATTGAAGAAGTGCCTACCGGTTGGTCCAAGATCTCAAAAGCAAGAGCTTAACTCACTGAGCTATCACAGTAGCTCAGTGGTCTTCAAACTTTTTTGGCGTGGGCCCTCCCATAACATATCAATGGTGGTTCACGATGGTACACGACACCACATTAAAAAAAAAAATAGTGGGACAAAATTTAGCATTTTAGAGCATACTGTACATAAAAAAAATTGCGGAAACTGCCAAACAGGCTGCAAGTGGTGCTGGGAGTGCAGGGGACCGGCATGGTGCCCATGCCGGTCCCCTGATCACCACAGCGCCTAACACACTCACACAATCAACGTAGCTAATTGTTTACAAAACGGATAATGGGCAAGTTTGACCTATGTCTTTTAATCACACACTATAATGTTGTGTGTCCTGGAAATGTTCACCTACCCAAATCTATATCTCATATACTTACGCCTAGGTCTGACGTCTTGTTTTCAAGCATACTCACCCCAAAAAGTTTTACATTTGGTGCAATGACGTTTAGTGCAACTGAAAGACAGTGATGAAAGTTACAGGACAAGTGTAGGTGGCCGCATACTAAGTAGTCACAAATCAGTCCCCACATAGTCATGCATTAATTAAAGGGACACGCTAGCGACAGCCGTAGACTAATCTTTATATAGTTGCATCTGAAACTGTTCATTACAGTGATATAGCACAAGGGAGAAAGAAATGTGTGATTTCTCCTATTAACAATTTTAATTAACTTTTAATTGATTTCTAGGAAGATAAATGGTTTCATTATAACGTCTCACACTGAGCACCCTGGCTGGGTATTAAAGATCCGTGGGAACTTCCTGACAGTACTGCTGATATTCAAAGATTGGTATGCGTTGTTATCGTGCGGGATATCTGCAGGCACATTTTGGAGAAATAAAGTAATGAAAGATTGGCCGCGCGCGGCAAAGTGCTTAACGGCCACAGTGATGTGGCTAATTCTTCCAGCGAGCACCTACGCAGTTGAAAAAAGGAGGATTGCAAGCGTGTGCAGGATTGTGATCACACCTCAAAAAAATGCTCTCAACCCCTGCCTGTTCCGGAAATCTGTGACAAGTAAGGCATGTAGCCTGTAAACACCTGTAATCATCAATGAAAAATGATGTTCTTTGTACAATAAAGTGTGTGTCTGTCATCTTATGATGCCATGGACAAGGCCAATGTCAGGCAACATGCTGTTTCAGATTTATTTTTACTTTCAAACAACATGGCTCCCTTTTGAAGCCGTGGACTCTGGAAGGATGGCTTTATCCAGGTCATCCCAGTCACGCCCATCTGTCACAGCATGTATGCACTATCTTCAAACTATTTTGTGTTGGATGTCTGTTTGTGCTTAGAAACTTCACTGAACCAAGACTAGACAACTTGGGTTACTGGGAAAGAACTATCCTTTAACTGTCCAATCTTGCATTGAAGACCTTGCCAGAGATAGTTAAGTATATATAAGTTTATGTTTATTACGCATAGGATGAGTATTTCTGTTTCTTACTGGATGCAACACTGAACCTTGAGACATCTATACCTTCATTCTGTAAATATTCAAACAGTAATTATAGTATTAATGTCACATAACTATATAGTTATCAGGACATATTCCTACCATTTTCATGCTCAATAGTAGGTATTATTTTTTCTCCAACTCAATAATATCTAACCAATAGATATGGGGAAAATAGTGAGACACCATGAAGTATGTATAGGTTGCAGCCTATCATGTACACATCACAATTTCTATTCATAGTTTCTATAAAACATGTGCCTGTACATCACAGTAATAAAAACAAGCCTTGTCAAAGCCATAAAGGCCTGGCAGTTTTTCAAAGGCGTTAGCGTTTGTATGTCGACGAATTGAAGGTTGATAGATGTGTTGGATTTTGTGGATGGATGGGTTCATGAGCAAGATTGTTTAGATGGATGCCGGATGTTGGGTGAATGGAGGTTTTTAGGTATATATGTGGGTGTATTGTGCTTCACATGACAGTCCCTTCTACCAATGCTAGTGGCTGAACAGACCACACAATGGCACTGCCACTACAAATCATTTCCTGAAGCTGTGCTTGCAATATATGTCAGCATTCAAACTGAAATTCATTTTGTGGTTACGTAAAAAACATATGCCAAAATTTTCATTTTCATGAAGCTGCTTTCACAATACATTTCAGCACTGCCTTTCAAAATACATTTCACAATGCTGTACCTACAATTTCTGGCAACATTGTCACTGTAAATCATGCTCATGAAGCAAATGTAAATCACTTTCATGAGGCTGCAGCCACAATATATGCTAGCATTTCCCATGAAAATCATGTTTTTGAAGTTGCACGCAAAGTGTATGTCGGCATCGCACCCTCTAAAATACTTTCATGATGTGGGCAGCTAACAATGCAACAATAAATGCATATATGCCACCATTGACAATTTACATCTCTTTCATGAAGCTGCACCCACAATGCCAACATTGCACATGTAACCGACTTTCTTAAACTGGCTCTATAATATATGCACGTTTAACTACTATAAATAATGTTCATGAAGCTGGCCCCACAACAAATATTTACATTGTCCATGTATATCACTTCAATTAAGATATGCCCACAGTATTTGCCAGCAATCAAACTGTAAATCGTGTTGGCGATCTCACGTTAACAATATATGCCAACATTTCAGGGTATATCAATTGAAGCTGGTGTGGCTGCCCTGCCACACTAAATCCTTGAACCCATCACACTTGCACAAATACCCACTCGGGTACACCCTGCAAATGAAAAGAATGGCAGATCATGATGTACTTGTCTTCCACTCTATAACTCAGGCAGTCATTTACACACACACTTGCAAAAACATGCACACGGACTTATATGAATACACTCAGAAACACACAAAGTTACATTTCATTCAAAGCTTGTCGACATAAAAATACTGTGAAACATACCTTCAGATGCACACTCTCCTATCTCTACTCTGGGTGACTGAGGAACGGGAGAAGCTGAATATCTCATTATTTGCTACAAGAACTGGAAGAAGGACACACAGCACTGGGAGGCAATCATAGCACCGTTGCAACACAGTCACACTGCTCAGAAACCAATTAGCAGGCCAGATTTGGGGTGGCTGGCTGCTTCTCTATTTAATAGATTTGTGATAATGGTTTTTGGGCAATGCTTAGTAAGCTTAAAAAGCACATTGTCATGCAGAGAGGGAAACAGTCAAGGAATAGTGGTTCTAAAGGATAGAATGGAAATCGAGCAAAGACTGTAAAATTGGCTCAGCCAATGGCCACCATTATTCATTGTTATTTTAGTTGTCTGTAGTTTGACAACACACATATAGACAACCATAAGCAACAATACAATAAGCAACACATCCGTAATGTAGAACACACATTAATGTACCAAGAAGCAGAGAAACATCCCCTACTTTTAAAATGTTTATCCAAACTCTCGTCTGCTTAAACCACACAATTAGCTCTTTAATAATGGCTGCATTTAAGACTGAGATTTGAGGAGGATCATGCATGATCAAGTAGCAGGGTTTCCTATACAAATGTACTTTCAATAGGCTGGGAGAGGGAAAACTCTCTCTCCCAACATAAATACAATGGGAGGCCATGACTCAAAACAAGCAAAATCAACTCATAAAGGATTCCCTCTAGTATGTTACATTCTCCTAAGTGTATACAACTCTCAACCCGATTAAGGACATCTTTTTATGATTGTGGTGAGTCCAAAGAATGTGTTCCTTCTCCCCAAGGGGCAGTATGCCCTTTGGGACTCGTACTCCCTAGGGGACAGAGCAAGCAGGATCTTAATGGGATAAACCCCTCCTCTGGGAATAAGGAATGCCCAAAGAAGGATAACAGCCCACCTTCCCTCTCCCATATGTCCAACATATACATTTGTTACATAGGAAGTGGGCAGGGCAAGTATGTGCCGGGCCGTTTTATTATTGATGGCTCAGTTTCTGACCTGTATATGCAATCACCTTCTTGTGGAAGCTAGCACCAATCAAGTTGCTTCTTTCATGTCAGGGAGAAACTTAAAGACTGATTTACAAACAGTAAAAGGGACAGCATCCGCTGTAGAGCGAGAAAACGCGAGCTTGCAGAGACACGGAGAATAGCCGAGTGCGAAGAAAACACCATGGCGGGTGTATTCCAGAGACAGCGCAGAGATGTTGTATCTTCAATGAAGGCAGAACAACAAGCAAGAGAGGATACTATGAGGCAGGAAGGTACACCAACACTAAAGGCAACAGGTACTGACGCCCAGAAGCACAAAGACCAATGCTCCCAGCAGGACAAGACCGCTTGGAGCAATGCCACAGAAAGACCAGAGCAGCTTGTAGACTGTGAGGGACCAACTCAGAGTACACCCAAGGAAAAGGTGAGCCAAACCGAACAAGGTATTATTTTTTCTCCATCTCAAATGACCAACCTAGATCATACTCCATGATGGGGTGAATGGAACCCAACAAAGGAATGGGCCAGAGAAGCCCTTAGCCCATGAGGGGCCAACCACGAGCATGCCAGAGGATGAAACCCAAACAAACGAAGGGTCAAGAGCAGTCCATGGGAGGCAAATTAGAACAAGCCTCTGGATGTAGTGAACAAAACCAAAAAAGTTAAAAGGGCCATAGAAGCCAATAGCCAGTGGGAAGCCAACTGAGAGCATTCCCCAGGACGGGGTGAATTAAATTGAAAAAGTGAAAGGGTCAAAGAAGCCCATTGCCCACAAGGGAACAACCACAGATATATCCTAGGAAGGGGTAACCGAAGCTGAACAACAGACAAGGCCAGAGCTGTCCATATCCCTCCCAGGGCTAAGAAAAGCACCACAACACTGGAAGGTAAAGACACAGTGACCTACACCAAGGAAGCCAGGTGTCTACCTGAGGACGTTAGGCGCGAGAGGTGAGCAGGGCCCACAAATGAATATGCTTGGACTTGGGAGTACCAAGACTACCCGTGTAAATCTGCATATCCCTGGACAGGGATAGAATCCTATGGTTGGATGAAGACATCATTTTGAGCACAACAGGAACTTGGAGAGATCTTTTCTTTCTGAAACATTCTTTGATTTTCAGACACAAGAGACTCTCCAAACTCTGGGGTGAAGGTCAGAAACCAGCCCCACTACTTCCCTTATCAAAGTAACCCTTCATGAAGCAATAGCTTATGATCCTTCTTTCCTTCTTCTTTTCTGTAGAATAGAGTAGTGTTAGGTTAGTCTAGGTTTGGAAGAGATAACTGCCATTGTGTGACACCCTGACAAGCACCTTTTTGTTACTTTATAGCATAGGGAACTCATCTTAGAAGCAGGGACTAGAATCGGTTTTCTTTACTTAATCAAAGAGTGTTGGACTATGCCTCCTTGTCTGCCTCTGTCAGACTTAGCACATAATGGCTGAAAGTTCATTGAGGCATTGAGGATAATAGGGATTAGGAAATCATGAATACCTTGTGAAGAATCACCAGCATGCACCCAACAAAGCTCATTCCCATAGGTTGTATTCTCTTAAGCAGACTCTCCCCCAACTTTGTTACTGCAACCTGAAGGCTTAGGTAAAGGCAGCAAATTATCTACACCTAGCATGAAATTAATTATTACTGTTATCAAAGTAACACAATGACACATTAAACCTTGTGTGTCTACCTCCACCCAGGGGTTGCACTCCAGTACGTGTGTGTGTATAGTTAAAGCAACTTCATTAGAACAAAGTAAAGATGATTGGATTAATCACAGCAAAGCTCATGAAATCTGTCAGCTGTAATAAGCGATGATTGTTATGAAAGATTACTCCTTTAGCAACTTTCCCTCCATAGTTTCTATTGATCCCCAATCTTGTTTTTTTACCCTATTCTGACTTCTTGAGGGCAAGTAAAGCCTTCAGCTCCACTTCTCCAGCCTTTTGCTCATTTTGTTATGAGGAAACTGATCAGTCCTTTAGAATATCAGAACTGGTATATTATGTTTCACTTTCGACTTTTACACGTTCATAACATTTTAACCTTGCACACAGCATCTTGCAATGATCTGCAGTGGGGATAGATTTCTATCACCCTAGCCTTTAACAGTTTGGAATTTTGGTTACTTTTATAGGTGCCTAAAGACAAGCTGGTGTTAGCAATTATATTTTTGCATTTTTTGATCTTTCTAGTGTGCACATTCTCATTTACTGCATATGGCTATTAAATGTGGCTATTGCCCTAAAATGGCCAAACCACAAGATGTTTCACAGACAGACAGACAGACAGACAGACAGACAGACAGACACGGACGGAGACGGACTGGTCCAATTTCACATTCCTGGACCCAGAGAGTCTAGGTGTTGGACATGAGTGAAACCAATAGTTGTCCATGATTGGACAACTACTAGCTGTTTGAATAATACAGATCCTTACCATTGGTGGCGTTGGACTAATTTCCAGGTTGGATTTTGGATGAGGAGAGAACTCCTGCAGCTATTTCTTCAGATTCGCATTGGAACCAAGAATCTGAAAAAGACACCTGAAGAGGTTCAGCCTCCCTTCCTGCATCTTCCCAGTGAAACCCTGTTGTATTAGCCAATCTGCAAAGGCCCTGTGCAGTGCTTTAACACCTGGTCTGGGGGGACCAACCAGTCTCAAAATGTTTGCGAGGATCCAGCCATCCTGAGCTTTGGAAGTGTCCCTGGACCACCCGGTGGACTGTCTAGCTCTCAACGGTCTACCTCTTTAGATCTGCTGCTGTTTCACGTTTGCAGCCAGAACCATGGGTGGTTGCCAGCTTTTGGTATAAGTCACATTTCTGGCAAATGTTAGCCTCCCTGCTTCAAGGGATCCTGTCCTGAAAGGACTTCTACAACTGCAACTAAAAGGAAACCTCTGTCGTCTGTGTAGAGTAGCCGCCACACAACCTCTCCTTACCCTGAACTGTGAAGTGTCCTGTAGAGGAATGCATTAGTGCATTCTGCCTTTCTCCATCTCCAAGGGTTGCACTCTGCTCCTGGACCCGACCCAACTGGAATCCTTCCAGTTGCAGCTCCTTGCACCTCTCACCAGAACCAATGTCAGAAAATCCAACCGCCAGCTCTCCCAGTCAACCCAACCAGTCACCTGGGAAAATCCGAGTCAGGGGAGAATTAAACGCAAAGCATTTGTCTAACCTGTCCTCCAAAGTATTATATTGAGAACATGGAAATGGAGGAATGCAACCTTTTTGCAATCTTATATGCAAGCTCCTAATTTAAAGCTTACGCTTTGTGCTGTGTATTCTCTGTGGCTGCAAGGTAATAGATTCATTGAGGTTGCCCAATGATTGGAAACATTGAAGTACATATAAATTACCTTTGAATTGTGACTTCAGGCTTTTAAATAATTTGTGTAAACAAAATAGGAGAAATATCCTTGATTGTGTTGACATCACATTAATAACCCAGTATAGAGTTCAAAATCTCCATTTTAAGAAAGTCCTTAGTATTTCTCCATATAAATTGATAAATTGCAATGTTATTTGTCCAAGAGTTTCACTCAATATTGCTTCACATTGAGTGGTTGAATCTCCTTTGTGAGTATTGGTACTTAATGTTGCTTCACATTAGTGGATTGCTTATTTGGTCCTTGATATTGATTAGCATTCGGATAGTTTCAATTTTTGATGACAATTGACATAAGTTGATACAGCTTTGATTTTCCTCGACACGTGTTTTCCTCAATGTCTTTTTATTGGTTATTCAGGAGGGTTGGCAAAGCTATATTTTTTTGCTGTTAGAAGAAAGATAAGGATGAATTGGTTCCTACTTCTTGAATATTATGTCTATTAGTTAAAATAATATATTGTTCATGCTTTAAACATAACATTTTTTTGAGAAAGTCTATACACGGTGCTGAGGCTGAACAAATCGTGGAGAAATAGTTCATTACACTATTTGGATCTGTAATATAGGCTACTCTGTGTTTACTTGTTTGTGCACGCTTTGTTTGCTTTGATAGTTTAAATTAAAGAAAAAAACACTTACTTAGATCTGTTTGTTTTCTGTATGTGGATTAGCATGTTTGTTACATAATAGTTTGTAAATTGGACTCAATATTTGCCAGGCTTCCCTATCTTCCGTGGTTGTCATCTCGATCGAGTATGCGAGTCCTGAGTTAATTCAAAAAGTCATCCATATAAATTACATGCTAGTATATTGTTTGCTAGGCATTAGTATCGCTAGTGACATTGCTTACCTTGATTTCGAACGCTGTGAGAGTGCCGATGTGATAGTTGCGAGCATTGGTTTGTTACCATGTTGCCATTGTTATTCACACTGTTTTTTATTGTTGTTAGACGTGATCCCGTTTCAAATGTGTAGGAGTGCATTATGACGTAAATTCCGTCAAGCGCCATCTTGGATTGGGCATATTTTGTAATTTTTGAGAATGTGCACTTTAAATTAGTTTTAAATATGTAGTTTATAAAGCTGAATAAATATATGGCGGTGGCAGTTTTTTGTTAAGGACACTCATTTAGCTAGATTTAGATTTTAAGGTAAAGGGTACTATTTTAGCTTTCTATTATTTGACCAATATATTGTTTATTGAATGTGGACATTTCAATATTCCTGAACTTGGACATTTTCTGGCAACAATCTACTTCCTGCCCAAGATACACACACCCTTAAAAAAACTGCCACCTACAAGACCCATAATCAATGGAATAGGTTCACTTACCGAACCAATCTCAGAATTCATAGACAAACATTTACAGCCATTAGCCAAACGCATGGCATCATTTATACAGGATACCAAACATGTCATTCAGCAATTAACAGCAGTAAATTGGGAACCCAACTTTCATCTGGTCACCTTTGATGTCACGTCACTTAATACAAGTATTCTCCATAACAAAGGACTAGAAATCATCAGTCAATTTTAGAAAACCAGATCTATCTCGTATTATCAGCAGAACCTCATGATACTGGAAATGTTAAACTTCACACTTAGCAACAATATATTCTTTTTTTGTTAATGAGATATACAGACAAACACAGGGAACAGATACATTCTGGGGAGTGCATTTTGACATTTGGGCATGAGACACCACTCTTCTTAGGGATTGGGCTGTTAAAGCTAGGCAACATCACGTGTGACTTGTTCCATCTTACTGCATTACTTTACTTACTTCCTTTGTGGATATACGTCATGTAATGCATTTTAAGAAGTTATTGTGGCTGTATATATGTTTATTATAGAGTGTGGTGTGACATCCTGTAGGTGTCACCCAAGATGTCATTTTTATGTATTTTTGATTCTACTGTGATCTCATATATTTGTACATGGGATGAGGAAGGAAAGATGGTTGTCATTTCTCAGAACCACAGCATTTCCTGGGTTTTATTGCAATGACTTGGATCATCTTTACAATCTGCCATATCTAACATATTTTCACTAAATTTCAATGTTTGTGTTATGCTACAACTTTTCCTTGAACAAAAGCCAAAGGCCTCCGTCCATGCCAAGTGTTCATGTTGAACCAATTATTAAAAAAATATCAGGCCCCACTGATCATGGCCTTCGACTATGGGCCAAATCACCCTGCCTATTAGCTAACCATATCCCACAAGTAATTGCCTCTGGCTGTATTCAATGCCCCATTGTAGCACAAAGGTAAACATACTTCAGCCAACTTCCCCCTCACTATTGAATGATCAGAACCACTGGGCACTATCCTGACACACTAATAAAACTAAAAGTGGATGGGCAACTGAACATTGGTCCATAACACTTCCTCCTACCCCTACCTTTAATTTCTGTAGTATTTTCCCAAGGGAAATTCCAGGAGAAATATACCACAATCACCTCAATCCCACTGTTTATCACAATGCAAATCATTACTAGTAATCATTCTTCAAGAAATCCATCATTTGCTGATTCCCACGTTGTCCCCATTGCTTCCTCTTCATCTATAGGTCCCCCAGTTTGAAAACCTTTGTGTAAAACCTACCTGATCCTCTCCTACTATCTCCTATCAGTTACCGGTTCCTGTGAGCCATTTATTTTCTGAGTACATCATTCAACATTTCCGTGGTAATCCTGTGGGATTCCCACAATAAAATTAACATATTCTGCCACAATATGGGCCCTACAGCCATCCCCAAACTCTCCAACTACAAATGTGGTCCTCTTTTTACTACCTATCATGCAACTACTGTGAAACCATTCTTCACCTTCAAATGCTTTTTTTGTGCACTTTTATTTTTTGACTACCCATGAGATTCCCACAATAATTGCTCACAGTTAGCAAAACAAAATGGTGACTTTATATTATAAAAATCCTCATGTCTGCTATGCATCATGGAAGATATATAAAATACTTGAGTTTTTGCACCCCACCCTCATCACACGCTATTCCTTTCCTCCCCAACCTAGGTGTCGCACAATAAACACTTTAATGTTGGTTCTTTATTCAGCACTATTTCTGATGCACATCATTTCCCTTGGATCCTTCTCCCTGAGCTACCGATGAGCCA
Organism: Ambystoma mexicanum; assembly: GCF_040938575.1. Classification (NCBI taxonomy): domain Eukaryota; kingdom Metazoa; phylum Chordata; class Amphibia; order Caudata; family Ambystomatidae; genus Ambystoma; species Ambystoma mexicanum. The sequence continues at coordinate 1,178,162,052 of NC_090929.1, forward strand.
AGAACCAGGCCGGTGTACAAGACATAAATATGTATTTATTTTGATGATCGGTAACAGAAAATCATGCTGAAATGTCACACCACTGTATCCATGGCACACCACAAAAAAATCTCTCTACATGAATAACTCACTCAATGTGGTTGGGAAAACTCAAATTACAATATTTTACTTTATACCAATTTCAAAAGGAATGATCGTCAACACTGGTCCCTGAATAAAATCAATTTGCAAGGCTGTACAATTTCAGTTTTCCTGCATGCTTAAAAGCAGTAAGTAAACATAACATTGATTTAGCAGTGGTTTGTTTTCAGTCCTCCCCCTACTTTGGTTTGTGTTGGTGAAGTCAGACAAATAAATTGTGATGATTTGAGAATGTTGGATTTCAATCCCCCCTCCACTTAAGGGCCTGTGTTGGGGGAACAATTGGGATGATTTGAGAATGTTGGATTTCAGACCCACTCCACTTAAAGACCTGTGTTAGGGGAGGTTGGCCACATAGGATTGCCCAAATAATTAGTCAATAGTTTTCAGTGTAGACTGGGAATGAGCTTTGTTAATTTAGAATTTTAGCAACACTGACCCCATTGTGCTCTGCCAAGGAGAATTAATTTAGTAAAATAGGCCAAGGATCTGCACAGTTTTGCACCCCCCCGCCAATCTAAAGGGAACAAATGTAAGACTTGCAGACTCCCCCACCTTTTGGATTTAACTAGTGTAATTCTACTTACCCTGAAAACCCCTGTTTAAAGTGCAGGAAAGCCAGCTGCATTGCAGGACCCTCTTGGAGCACAGGACAGTGATCTGGTAGCTCCACTCTCAAGGATTATCCCCAGCTCTTTCCCCATAAGACCCAGTCAGCTTTTAGGCCTTCCCAGCTGCAGACATAATCTCAGCAATCTCTTCTAGTGTTTCTTTGTGGCTGTCAAATGGTAATTTTCAGCAGCTCTGTCCCTGTCCCATAGTGCTTCACTTTATATACCAGTGACAACACCATCACACTTTCAATGTGAGCAGTTCCCTGCAAGAGTTCTCACAGCCAGGATTAGACAGTTACCCTTCTCTCCCCTCTCAAGTCCAGCCTCACTCAATGGATTGGTTTAGGATTCTGGAACTGACATATGGAAACTACCATTTGAATTCCCCTTTTGTTCCCATGTCAACTTTTTGGCAAAAATGAGTTATGTGGCAAAACTTCAGAATTTACTAGTAACTACCATGATATATATTTCTGAGGCTTGCGGAATCTGATTAGATCACATGCTGTGCATAGGCCGACATCTAGTAGAGCTGCAGAGTATTACAGTTGTTGTTTTCGAAACTCAAAAAGGGACATTGTCAGGGCGTGCCAGTAATACTATCCCTAGTGTGGCATCCACTGTACTCATGATCCCTCACACGTCGAGGTCCCTCAGATTGTTTTTTTCCACCATGCTAGACGCACACATATAGCGGAGTTCCTTTTGGCGATAAGCCATTGACTTTATACAATTACAATGGTTTTCCTTTCTATCCTTTCATCGACTGCCGTAACACCACGCTGAGGAAAGAGAAAGAAAACTGCCCGTTGGAGACCATGGCGACAGACTTTACAGCCTCAGAACGCCGCCCCAGGCCTTGGCCCAGACAGTAGGGTGAGAGGGGGGAGGCCATATTAGGAGGCAATTTTAGAATGCATATTCTCCCCTTCCTACACTTTGCTCACCCAGCTGCCATTTCCATAACCCACAATTATGGAAAATACACCATTTAAATTTTGCCCCAAGTGTAATCGCAAATTCTTCTGGGTCGACAAACACTTAGTTTGTAATCTGTGTCTCCCAAGAGACCACGTCGAAACGTCTTGTCGAGTGTGTAGGCTCTCAAGCCTGAGATGTTGAAGGACCGCTCTACCAAGCGCTGGGCCCACTACGCCAGGCAACTCAAGACCATGAAAGTAGAGGGAGCCTTTAGCGATTGCAGCAATGCCGCATTTTCGGATGGTGAGGGCATCGGAGCAGCTTCGGCTACTGAAGCGCAGACCCCCGACCCCGTAGGACAGGCCAGTGGCCATGTTGTGGGGACTACACAGGGTGATGGCAGCGCTACAAAAGCACACACCACCAAGCACATAAACCCCAGTCGACATTCAGCAGATGAGTCGAATACTCAACAACGTTCGACAACCCGTGAAAGGTCCACCGAGTCCCAGTCCTCTGGGCAATCTCGTTCAAGATCACAACACGACAGGGCCCAACCATCAAAAGATGGCAAGGGGGTCGCACGAAAACTCCCTCCGAAGGCCGATCGTCCGCGGACGAAGCCTCGGCTCCCAAACCCGAAGAAAGACGTTAATTGTGTGATAAAACGGCAGGCCCCAAGAAGTCTGTTAAACACTCAGCTGGGACCCAAGGTCGGGAAAAACATCATAAAAAGTCATCTAAGAAAAGTCATCTAAAAGTACTACTAGGGACACGTCATCACAAAAGGATATACTGTCCAAGCCCATAGAGAAACCTAAAGACTCTAGGCCAAGGGTTATACCTCCCACTAACGAGGATATGGGTATTCCCACTCAACCCATAGTAATCCCAAGTTCCAAGGAATGGTATTCGCAAGATATTGATAGGGTTATGCAAAGAATGACCTTTATAGCTAATTTTTATGAAAATAACCCAGATTACATTCAAAGTTTTCAATCCGCTCCTTCCAGCTCTCAAGCCTCTGCCTTACCCTCTCAACCTCCTGCTAAGAGATTTCGCCCTAATGTCCCTGTACAAAGCAGGGTTATGGATCTATATGGCCCTGAAATAGATCCAGAAGACCAAGATGACCTTTCATTTATGGACCCTCAATTTATTGAAGAGGAAACAGATGAACTTTAGTATGGGGATGATGAAGAGCCAGACGCAGACCAAGAGGCGAACATGTACTCCATAGATTCTCGTATTAATCAAGACCCTCCAGTGGTAGATTCTCCTGTCGACAATCAACCCCTACTCAATGAAGTCTTAGCAAAAGCAGCAGAACACTTCTGTATTGATACACAGGAAGTACAGGAAGATTGACACTTTGTTGAACAAATGGACAAGAAGACAGTAGTCCAGTTTATCCCACTGCTAAAGTCGGTACAACGCATAATACAACCTTCCTTAGAGGCTCTAAATCTCACACGGGCCATTAATCCGCATGTGGAAAAACTGTTTAGGCCTGCACCTTCAGACCCCTTAGACATAAGGGGCCAGTTGAAACCAGACTCATTGGTGGTCACCACCAGAAGGAAAAGAGCAGGCATGCCCCTTGCTTCCTCCACGGCACCACCGGATAAGGAAAGCAAGAAAATATATGCAATGGGTAGAAAGGTAGCCTCTTCAGCAGTCTACAAGACGAGAATGGCCAATGAGGCTACCCTTTTGGCAAGTTATAAATGCCATAAGTGGGAGGAGGTTTCTGCGTTACTTACGTCTGCCCCGGAGCCACTTAAATCACAGTTAGCTCAAGTGGCTGCAGACGGAAGGGCCGTGTCTACTTGTCTCCTCAAGTCAAATTCCGATGCAGCTGACAATGCCGGGAGGGTCATTGCAGAGGGGACTATTAGGTTGCTGATTTTTGCAACCACTCCTTTGGCTCAGGATCCTTCCCCTCCCCTCTAAAGCACTCCCTTGTGCATCCTCTTCTCAAGAAACCCACAGCTGATCCTTCCTGCCCAGCTTTTTATTTATTATTATTTATTCTGCTCTCATTTGCTCCGCACTTTCTACTATCCCCCTTCCATGCACTTTTTCCCTTTTTCCCTTTCCCATGCACTTGCGCATTCTCAATGTCACTGGGCCTAGTAAGATTGTTGTTGTGTTGTTCTCCCCTGTTCCCCTACCTTGCCTAGTCACGCTCTGAAACCTGTGCGTACATCGCAATACAAATAAAATATATCATATCATATTACAAAAAGACATGGATGGCTTTGGCACCCCACCTCAGAGCAGGTGACATTCCGCTCCAGGTACCCTCCCATGGATTTTCAGTAGGAGGACGCATTTCCAACTTCACCCATGCATGGGAGGGTATCACCTCGGACAGATGGGTGCTGTCCACAGTAGCAGGGGACTACTGCATAGAACTCCTTCAACGTCCTCACGACCACCTCCCACGACAGAAGGTCCACTCGGAGGAACATCAACGGATCCTTCTAGAAGAAATAACAGCACTTCTATTAAAGGACGCCATAGAAGTGGTCCCAATCAACCAGGTAAACAGGGGTATTTATTCAATTTATTTCCTTGTGCCAAAAAAAATCTAACAATGCGCCCTGTATTAGATTTGAGGCCTGCAAACAAGTATGTCAAGCCACAAAAGTTCTGCATGACTACGCTACAAGAGATAGTCCCCCTACTAAAAAGGGGGGATTACATGGCAAAACTGGATATGAAAGATGCCTATTTTCATTTTCCAATGTTCCCAGCACACAGAAGATTCTTGCGTTTCAAGATAGCAAACAAGCACTATCAATTCAAAGTGCTGCCCTTTGGAATAGCCTGCATTGCAAGGGTATTCACAGAGGTACTGGAGGTAGTGGCAGCGCACCTGCGCAGGGGAGCAATCTCAGTGTACCCTTACTTAGATGACTGGCTCATAACAGGGAAATCGCCTCCGATTTGCAGATAAAACATCCAAACAACAATCAACCTCTTCTTTCAATTGCGCTTCTCACTCAACAAGAAAAAATCAAGCCTAGTGCCAAGCACTTCCAAACAGTTCTTAAGAGCTATCCTAAACACAGAGGAAGGATTGGTCTTTCTCTCAGAGGAAAGAATAAAAAATGTGTTACTGCAAATACCACATTTTCAGGCCGGCAGCCAGATAAGGGTGTGCAAAGCAATGCGTTTAATTGGCATGATGGCAACTTGCATGTACCTAGTTCCTCACGTGCACCAGCACATGCGTCCCATACAGGAGTGGTTGGCGAAACAATGGTCTCAGGCAAGTGGTCAGTGGGACAATCTAGTGGTCATTTTGCCAAAACTGGTACAAAATCTTTGCTGGTGGACGAGAGAAAATCTGACTAAAGGGAAACCCTTCCATGACCCACAGATACAGAGAATGTTCACAACAGATGTCTCACTGGCAGGGTTGGGGGCTCACTACCTTCACCACACAGCTCAGGGTCTGTGGTCTCACACTGAAGCTCAGAACCACATCAATGTGCTGGAACTTCTGGTAGTATTGAAAGCCCTTCAGGCATTCAAACCCTATTTAACAAACCTGTTGGTGCAGATCCTAATGGACAGCAGCACCTCAGCAATGTTTTATATCAACAAACAGGGGGTACACACTCTCCAAATCTATCCAGACTTGTCCAGAAAATCTGGAAATGGGCACTCAGATGGAAAATGTTCCTGTCATCACAACATGTTCCAGGGGAACTCAACGCTCTCGCAGACTCATTGAACAGAGATCCCCTAGCAGAGGAACACGAGTGGCGTCTACATGAAGAAGTCGTAGAACACCTCTTCTTTCAATGGGGGTTCCCAACGATAGACTTATTCACAACAAGCAAAAATCATCAATGCCTAGACTTTGCGTCCAGGTTCCCCCAGCCAGGCTCCAAGGGGAACGCCCTATGGATGAAATGGTCAGGGAAGTTTGCTTACGCTTTTCCCCTGACTCCTCTCATGAGGAAGGTGGTGAACAAATTACATAAGGAACTGATGACGTTGTTCCTTGTTGCTCCTATCTGGGCAAGACAACCGTGGTATCCACATCTGTGCAGACTGGCGTGCGATCCCATCAAACTCCTGTGCCAGCACAACCCACTCACCCAGCACAGAGGACTAACAGTGCACCCACAGCCACACTCAATGAACTTGGCAGCATGGCTCCTGAAGTCATAGAGTTCGGACATCTCAATCTACCACAGAGATGCATGGATATCTTGAAGGAATCAAGAAAACCAAACACTAGGCACTATTACTATGATAAATGGAAACAATTCATAATTTGGTGCCAGAATAAGCAAATCAACCCCATTGATTGTACTCCATCCAACATTCTAACCTATATGCTACACTTACTATATGCAGGGTAAGTGTTCAACTCCCTAAAAGTCCACCTCGCGGCTTTGTCAGCCAACACCACTTCCCATAACAAGGTCTCATGGTGGAAGGTACCAGTCATGAAAGCATTTATGGAAGAGGTAAAGAGACTCCACCCTCCAATCTCTAAACCACCACCAGGTTGGGACCTTAATGTGGTACTCGCTAAGCTCATGGGACCCCCTTTCGAGCCCATGCACAAGTCTAGTCTCAAACACCAGATTCATAAAACTGCCTTCTTAGTAGCCCTCACTTCCATAAGAAGGGTCGGTGAAATCCAAGCTGTGTCAGTGCAGCATCCTTTCTTTACTATACATAAGGACAAGCTGGTTTTACATACTGACTCTAGGTTCTCACCTAAATTCATCTCCATATTCGATGTAAACCAGTCTATTGAGCTACCAGCTTTCTTCCAGAAACCCAAAAGCTCTACTCAGGTAAAACTCCACACAATAGATGTGAGGAGAGTGGTCCTCTACTACGTAGACCAGACCAGACCACTAAGAAAGAGAGATCAACTGTTTGTCTCCATCTCGCCAGGCAGAGAAAGAGATTGCATCTCTAAAAATGCCATCTCTAGGTGGATAGTCAGATGTATCCATCTGTGCTATTTTCTATCTAATGAAACACTGCCTTTTATGTCCCCTTAGACAGTATTTGCAAAGCAGCTACATGGAGCTCAATACATACTTTCACTCAGCACTACGACATTGGCACTCATTCCAAGACAAATACACAAGTTGTAAGACATTTATTTGCTCATGAACCTTCTCACATCCCACTTCCTCCTTCTTCCACTGCTCGCTAATCTATGCACAGCATGTGATCTAAGGATTCACATGCAGCCCACTCTTCCTCCCCTCAGGGAGAAGGCGCATGGATGCGTATTAGCTTGGATACAACTGTATTCGCGCAACACCTCATGCTACCTCATGTCAGAAAAATAACAATCTGAGGGACCTTGACGCGTGAGGGATCATGGGTACAGTGGACATCACACTAGGGATAGTATTACTGGCACGCCCTGTCAACGTCCCTTTTCGAGTTTTGAAAACAACAACTGTAATACTCTGCAGCTTCCACTAGATGTCGGCCTATGAACAGCATGTGAATCTAAGCAGATACAAGCATCAGAAATATGATTACGGTGAGTAATGTATCATATATATATATATACATATATATATATTTATTTTACGATTTAGCTAAACATGGGCAATTAAATAAAACGACAGCCATGTCAGCACCATTTTGAATGGCTTTTTGGTATTTTTATGCTGTTTTTACAAAAAGCATAATTGTTTGGAACATGTCATTTACTCCCCACCCTAAATTTACACTCCAGCAGTTTGCCAGTTCCCAAATTTGGAACATGTTCAGAGTGGCCAGGAGCAACTTTTAACTGGTCATTACAATTCCCTAAATCGCAGGTGGGTGAATTTCAACCAATCACCTTGAATTTATCTAAAAAATGAAACATACATCTATGCAGTGTGACTTGTAGTTTCTGATAAAAAACAATTGTGACAGTCCATTTAAAATAAGGGGAATCTTCATATATACAAACATAAGCTTCCCTTCCTCCAGTCCATTTGCCACCCTTAGCCAGCCTGTGGCTATGTTTTGTTTTTTCTTTTATCATCCTCTTTTTTTTTAAATTCTAAGTTTGTAGCTACCGGTCGTAAACACCTGTGAGGCCTTGGCAAGACCGAGATCCCCCTTCCCACAGTCTGTCATGCACTGGCTAGAACATTTGAGCTGCTCAGAACTGCCTTCAGAGACAGCAAGTCTGGGGAAACTTGGTTGTCAACAACATTCAGGCTGTTCACATGTTATTTCAGTTGTTAACAGTTAGGGTGCATGAAAGAGACTTGCAGTAGAGGAAGCCAGTTGCAAATTCTCCTCAGAGACCCACTATTTGTCCTTGGCTGAAGCAAACTGACATATTGCATTTTCTGATATCAGTCTTGATTCTTTGACATATGGTGTGAGTTACTGTTAAGGGTTCACTTTGCTTTTGAACTGAAAGTACAGGGCTGTTTATTTCAGTCATTGATAAAATACACTTTTAATTATCAACTGTTCATTTTTCTGCTGCAAAGTGGGTCTGAATTGTCACAGTGCACCACCTTTTTATGGGTGGCAGTTTCAGTGAAATGCTGTATTTATTTCTCAGGCAGCAATGTGATGTGCTCTTCCAATCTGCACGTAGATTACATGTGTGTTTAAGCTTTCTCTCTATTTCCACTGCAGAAAGACACTCGCATAGTGTGCCTCAGGCCTACAGGAACTTTTCATGGCAACAAAGTGGGCTTTTCTTTTCAAATGTTTGTCAGTTTTTTGCATGTGAAGCATAATATACATTACATTTTGGCAGCACACTCACACCATATCATTTTTCTTATGTATTTCTTTAAACTGCAAACACACATGCAAAGCCGTTTTGGTGTCGGTGTTTAAAAATCCTGTTTTTCATGTGAAAGGGATCTGTGAATTTCTTCTGGCAATGTGAATTGAAATGCTGATTTTTCTTTTTGTAATGACAGGTAGGTCTTGCTCACATGGTACTTCATTGTGTTACTTGCAGAAACAACAGAGTTTGACATAATAGGCCAGTTCTCATTTTGAAGATGTTGCTATAAATGCTGCCAGGTCATTTTTCTCTGTGGGCCCTTCAGTTCCATTGGTTTGAGGCCTTTGATTACACCCCACAGTCCTCGTCATATTTTTAAAAAGCTACTGTGAGGATTTGAGCCATACTGAAAACATGCAATATCTGTGACACTTGGTTCCCAAATTATTTAATGTAATTTGGTCCACCACTTTTGGTGCTATGGTTGCTCATTGGAGGCATCTTTTTATTTAAGGGAAAATGAAGGGCAGTAGGTAGAAAAGAGCTGCTTGTTGTTTTTTCTAATAACTTAAGAACCTTTTAATGATTGTCTAACAAAATATCAATTGCGGAGGGCCCTGTAACATAAAACGATTTTTCAAACATTTCTTCCAATTCTTCAGGGAGTCTAAAGTTATTAGCAATAGAATTTGGAAAAAGTCAGGGTAAATACATTTTATCTAAACTATAGGGCATCAACCGCCAACTTATTATATACCTATTACATGTATAATAATGCCACTAGCTCATGGCACACTTGCAGTTGCGTTGAATTGTCACATGTCATATATGGCTCAAGGAATCCTCAGCGTCTCAGAGATGGTTAAAGATTGTTTATTAAATTATTTATCACGACCCAAAGGCTCTCCCTTTCTCTCCTGTCTATAAATCCTCAATATCCCAGGCTTCCCCCAGACTAGTATATACAAATTATTGAGACCTAACGTCTCTGATCTGACTTATGCTAATGGTGTAAAATAAAAGGCCAAAGACCTCATCTGTCTAACCTTCATCAGGGACTTCCAAGACAGAGCTTACATTATCCAGTGCTTAGTTGACTAAAAAAAGAAAATGATATGCGCCTTTCACCCACTGCCCAATTCAGTCTTTTTCTTATAACACCCACATACTCCTCTCCCTCTGATATTTCCCTTTTACTACTCTCCTTATTTCAACTTCCCTTGACTCATCCTTTTCTAATCCCTGCTTCTTCCTACTCCTGTCCCTCCAGGTTCTCACTGCTTCTAAGCCTCCGCCTTTTAATGTTACTACTCTCACCACCACACTACTACTTCATCCTCCACCCCGCTACTCTTCCTCCATTCTGCTGCTTCTGCCTCCATACTGCTCCGCCCTTCTCCACAGAAATACTCCTTCCTCCACACTAATAATTCCGCCTCCACCCAACTCCCTCCTGAAAACTATTTCAGACCACCTTCTATTTCCTTTCAATCATACAAGCACTTTTCATTCACTCCTTACACTCACTCTCCTAATCACACTCACCAATCTTTCATGGACACCCAGAAGTAAGTATCATTTGCACTCACTAACCACTCCAACTTTCTTCCTCTGTCTGATCTATTGGTCTGCCACCGTCTCCTACTCTGACCTCCAAACAATCCACAACTTCCTGCTTCCAGGGGTTTCTTTTAATGTACTCCCTATCCTCTAGTTCATCTGCTGTCCCTGACAATTCTGTTTAACATCATCCTCACCCTGGATATGTTTCATACAACAGTATTTTCATGTAATGCTTTAAACCACCCCCTCCTTTCTCTGTGCCTGGACTTCAAGTTGCAACAATAACATTTCTTGATGTACAGTGTCCACTCTCATGCAAGGAGGGTCTGGTCTGGAGGCCCCTCAGCTAAGTGCAGTGCCTACTTGGTGGAGATTTGCTTTATGTTCCTGGTTATTTCTGGGAGCTGCACCAGTCACATTACTGGGCAGGCTGAGGCTGGTGTGCGATGCATGGCATAAGCAACAGTTGTACAGGAGTTCTGGCTTCTCCTGTTTATTCCCTTCACCCAGCAAAGTCTGATGACACTCATGTAGGGTTCCTGACAGGTGAGCAGGGCCTCTTGCTCTATTCCCACTAGCTCTCTCTTTTCCAAATAAACAGCAGATATGGGAGAAGACCACCCACAAGACAGACAACCATCAGTACACCATTACAATTCAGCCAGAGAGAAAGAGAAAACTGGGCCAGCACTAGGGTTCAGAGGAATGGGTTAAGGCAAATTGGCACTGGACATATAGAGACTAACAAATGAGGATGGGACAGGAAATCAGGGCCTCCCAACTGCCAAAATACCCCTTTGGGGGTAGGGCTGGCTCTGTTCTAGAGTCCTGCCAAGTAGGCATCCCACCCCAGGCAGAGAGAGGTTTCCATCCCTGATTGACAAGGTCATGGCACTGACCTTGTCATAAAATGTAGTTACACAAAATAACATCTCTTAACAACTTTTGAATCCTTCCATGAAAAATCTAAAAAATACACGTTTACTTTTTTACGCCGGTGCCCCATCACAGGAATTTTCCACTGGAGGTTCTCTTTTTAAAAATGTTTTAAAGGCTTTAAATTGAGTTTTGAATGTTTTTTTTAACATGGGATTTTTGTCAGCCCAAATACTTCAAACTTGGCCACTCTGTTGTTTTCAATATTTTTGCCACAAACCTAGATGAATTGAAGTACTGAAGAAAAATTGAAAAAATGGAGCTGGCATTTTTGAAATATTTCAGTTCAAAGATATATCTACATTATGAGTATAATGACTGTGATTTTCTTTACTTACAATGCACTGTACATGTATGCATAGAAGAGATACATTCCTTATATGTACACCACTGTAAGTAGGAACATTAACATCCAAGTGAGGCATCACTTTAATGTGAGCTTTCTGAAGAAGTCAGCAGGTCATGCAAAGAATGAATGAACATCTTTTATACAAACTCTACACATACGTGTAGGAGATGGACATTTTGTAAATGTTCACTAATATATTTATGGAAACTCACATCAAGTTATGTTTAACTAGGTTTTCTGTTTTCATATGTTTAATAGCCATTTATGAGATTTAAAGAACGTACATGTACGAAATGTAAAACTCATATATGCCCCCTAAACACACGCAAACTCATATAGAAGTGTAACCTCACTTTAACATTAGCTTTCATATAGGAGGTGTATAAGTCACACACAAAGTGAAGGTACACCTTTATACAAACTCTACACGTACGTGAGTTGGACATTTCATACATGTGCACTAATCAAAGTCGGGGCCTGACTGATGTGTTTTCATTTGAACATGTTCTGTACAGAAGGTGTAAATTGAATTTATTTATGAAATGTAAAACTCATATTTGCCCCTCCTACACGTGTACAGACTGAAATCAAAGTCAAACCTCACTTTAATGTGAGTTTGTATAGATATCTGAGGCATATGGCACATGAGGAGTTCACATGATATTATGCCAATGACTCATACACTTCTTATATGGCATACACTCACATCCCGGGCACGTTCATATTCATCTCCTATATGCCTTGCAACACACACTCTTACTACACATACTCTTATGCCACATGCTCTTGCACCACCCATGTCTGCACCTCATATGCTTATGCACACACTTTTACAGCACACACTCTTACACCACATGCTGTTATGGCACAGGCTCTTACGACACACACTTACAACACACACATGACACAGACCTATGATGCTCATTTTTAGGAGAAACCTTGTTACACTCTACAGTGTTACTACACACGTTCTTCATCTGCTTTAATGGCATGTGCTCTTACGGCGCACTCTCTCTTCCAGCACACACTTTCACCCCACCCTATTATGACATGCACAGTAAAGGCATGTGCTCATATGCCATGCTTTTTACGCCCCACACTTAGGCCACATGCTCTTATCCCACATCCTCTTACTGTATATATACAATTACAAGATGTACATATATGTTTCTATATTCATGACAATGCAAATCATAGCCAGGACTGGCTTTCATGTGAATTTTCATATGAATATGAGATTTATAGGAGATAGAAATGCTGCACATATATGAAATGTAAAACTCCTACAAACCTCCTACACAAATAGAAACACATCATAGTTAAACCTCACTCTGTGTGCTTGTATAGGTATCCGTGCATATAACATATGAGAAGACAGAATGTACATCTTCCATGTTAACTGTAAGAGATGCAAAATACATAAACGAGGCCTTTAAGATGTGCATTTCATATGAATTTTACAGCCAACAATATAATGCTAATTATATGCTATACACACACATGCCACACACTCCTAAGACGTATGTTCATACACAGGACATGCATACACTGTAAACTCAACACCTATTTGCCACACATTCATATGCCCGATGCTCACATTGCAAACACGCATGCACCACTCCTACACCATATCCCATGATGTTCAGTCATATTCCATACATATATACAACATGCAAACACAATGCACATGCCATATACTTGTATGACCTATGCAAGCCAGACATACATCATTCATTTCTAAACCACACACTCATGCGATACAACAACACATAATACATTCATATGACATATATAGAGCATGCACCCATTAATTTCCCCAGGAGAAAAAGTGCATCTATTGAACAACTGAACTGTGAAAACTGCTCGGACCATATAAAAACAATATGGGCACAAAGTGTGACAGAAATGCTTTTTGTTGGTTTTGGGTAAATCCATCCAGTAGTAAAAAGCCTTTTTTTTTTGCTTGATGCAAGTGATTCCTGTAATAATTCAAAGGGAACCTGAACATGAAATGTGCTCAAAATGCTATTCAGAGGAGTAAAATGTGTGTATTCGCATCCAGCTAGAGGTTCTGAGGGGAAAGAGGACACCATGTAAATCTGGGGATTTGGAGATGGGCTTGGGAGCCAATTTGGAGTAGAACATATTTGGGTTATCGGGGGGAATCTCAGGGTAATCTTGCAAAATGACTACAGTAATGTCACAAAATGTGCTTGGACAACAAAACGCATCATATGACCAAAGAGTGAAAAGGCTTAAAGAAAGAGGGGCAGGCAATGAAAACAATTTAGTGGAGTGGGAGGACCATGAAAAGAGGAGGGGGACACTTGGTGAGTGCCAATGAGGAAGGGGAAAAGTTTTAATTATTGAACATTCTCTCATTGTCAAAGTCGCCTTACTGCTCAAATGACATACTCCAGATTACCAGGACATCATTGTGGGGCTTGGAGGAGGGGGAAAGAACATAGCACTGAAACCAACTTTTATGCCTCTACAGATCAAATTTACTATGCAGGGGGAAATGGGTATTTGGGAATAACAGATGCAACATGTACTATGGGCAGAGCCAGTGCCAGAGCATTACAATGGACACATGCTGTAGCCAATGGACCCTCAGGGCATCCTTCATTGCTAGTGGGCCACTAGAAATGGTCGAGGGGCAGTGGAAACTGCAGTTGCTAGGGGATTCTGGGCCACAGCCAGTAGGCCGGGTACATTGGTCATGCCCAAATCCCATAAACAGTGGCCATCCTTCTTTTACAATCAATAGTGCCACCTGGCTAGTGGGCACTACCAATGGCACGTGGTCCCTGAATAAACTATAGTATGACAAACCCTTTAAATTCATTGAAAAACCTTTGGTTAAGAGAGATTTCAGGCAATCAGATGTATCTCAATAAAACACTTAAAATTCAGCTGATGCACGAAGTGTGATGATCCTTCAGATATCGTCATTTCTCCCCAAGGGAGAATCCATTCCCATGAGTCTAGGGGGGGCGAGGCCGCTAATCAATAGTCCCTCTAGGAGTGGTAACATGCAGGAGGATCTCGTGGGGAGGGTCTCCTCTCCTGGTAATAGGGACATAGGTAGGAGGCACAACCCCTCTTAAATCCCACTACGTAGTCTGACAGTAACACCTAAATCTTACCAACATAAGATTACCTCTGAAACTATGTGTGATAGTTAAATATCTAACCCATCTGATGACAAAATTACTGAGATGGAGAAGTGCTAATAAATGCTAGATTTGAGCGGTACAAAATCTAAAACAGCTGCTGTCAAAAGGAAGGGTGTTATGCTGGGGCGGTCCCTGCTATTTAAACTGAACAGCAAAGATGGACTGTGTTCTTCGCCATCTTCTGACATATCTGGCAATGGCCTGTGTGGTTCTGGTATCAGGAGACAGCAGCAAGGCTCATCCCCAAGGCTGAGAAGAGAAATGTTGGAACACCCAAGAAATGTCTTGTGAGTTGGTTGGGAACCGACGCAATAAACTTGTAGATGCTGAGATGTGGTGGAATGACCCGTAGAGTGTGGACCGATAATGGTGCAGAAACTACCTACTGCAGCCTACACCAGAACCGAGTCGTGACTATCATGAGGGAATAAGAGACCTTGGAGGAGGTGTAACCTGTCATGACAGGACCAAGAAGTCTGACATCTATGCTGAGGTGGTCCACAATAATTTGAGGTGGAGAGAAATGAGACGCAGCAAACTACTAATGGAAGAAGAAGAACTAAGAAATGTGGACCCAAGACCTCTGGCGAAACTGGTGAGGAGTTCCCTGTGAGAAGGCAATGAGAACACAATCAAGTCCCGGAGGGGCCAGAAGTTACGAGACTATAAACCATAAAGAAGTAGAGAAAAACACTTAAACCATTTTGTAATACGTCCCCAGGCCAGTTCCACAAAGGTGTGGAGCTGGAACATCAAGAGGGATTCCAGGAATAGTTTCATCATTCCAGTGGGGGTGAATCAAGAATTGTACAAAACCAAAGAATCATGAAAACCTCCCTCAGGTAGCTACAGACGTTCTTAAGAAGGGAGTCACACTGCTAGCCCCATGATAACTTTATGCAACTGTCTGTTTTCTGTTGGGTTGGGAAGAACTCAGAGCTTTTGTGGAACTTTTACTTTAAACAACCTGAGAGGCGTTACATACAGGAGAAGAGAGTCATTCCCCTGGATTATGAACAGTAGCTGGACTTTATGGTGTTTTGTTGTAGTGACGGGGATAGAGTAGGAGCTTTTGTGACCTGGACAGTGCCTTTTTGTTTTGACTCACACAAACTTCCTGATGAGCAACCAAGTTTCTTTAGTTTAGGTAGTGAAATCCTCTGAGATTTAGGGATAGCTATGTTTTAATTATTATTGAATAAAAGTCTATAGCAACTACTATGGCATCACTTGGTCTCGTCATTCCTATTTGTCACAGAAGTGATGGCCATTTTAACTCAGCACAACCCCCACAACTCCCCATTACAAAACAAATGTGCACACACATAATATCACAGAAAGAATTTACATTCAGATGGAAAAATACATTTTGGGGCATCAACAGCAGGCAAGTTAAGATGGTCATCACACACTAGCTGAATTTGTTGCGATAAATCTGATCACCTTAACTCTCTCTTAACTAAAGTTATATGTAAGAATGTGTGTTATCCCATCTTTAATACATCCCTGATTTACAATTGGTCTTACTGTGAGCATTCCATTTGTCTGTTTGAGAAGTTGGCTTGTACCTGGATTGGCCTGTCAGGGATGTCATTTAGGGACACCAAGATCCCTTAGGTCTCCCTTGCTATCCGTAAATATCTTGTTTTTAAACAGAGGGATGTTTTATTTATTTAATTGTTTTTTTTATAACAGCCTAATACCATACCTGAGTTTGGTTTCTAAGCACAGATCCTGGACTCGAACCTCTGTCGCTCTGTGTGGTCTTGCTTCCAAGCACGTTGCCCCTGTGCTATCCTCCATTCACAAGTATAACACGTTGAGCAGTGACCCTAAATAAGAAAGAATAGTAATAATAAACAATTTGTTTTCTGGAATTCTATACAATAATTGCTAGACGCATTCAAGTTTTATTTCAGGCACAATTCATGGGGCGAGTCACTGATTTAATCTGTTCTTAAACACCTCAAATTCACAATGCAGACACAAACATCCAAAAAGCATGTACAGTAGAATAAGCATCCATTTTGGACTATGTATTTTGCTCTTCACAAGTTGCAGTTCTAACATTTGTTCTGCTGTTGTGTCCGTTACGATCTTCACAAGACATTCCATCTTAGTGTCCTCGGTCACTTGACAAAATCCCTGCGCCTATACGCTTGTGTATAGTGTTAGAAATGTTTGACCATAGCACATACAGTGGCACTTGATTTCATTGTGCCACAATAAATGCTTTGTTGCAATGTGTCCATCATTCCTACCTCCATGGCATGCTGTTCAGGTTGTTTGTATGTATGCAGCAACGAGTGCCCAGAGTACGGGATGCTGTCTGAGTGCTTTCCCTGTGCTACTCTAAATTCTTTAATACACAGTTACATACCCTCCAAATGGTATGTATTTTGCCAAACTCTGAAGCCTGAAAAGTAGATTCACGCAGGCTTGACATGTGGTCAACTTTGCACCAGACCTGCAGATGAACTGGCCTGCTGTTGGTATCCACTACAGAGTGTAATTTGCTTTCTGACTTTGAGAACATTCAAACATGTAATTGCTCATTTTACTATAGCCAGTAATATAGCTACAGCCGGTAAGATAGCTCAGTGGGTTAAGCACCTGCTGATGCAATGTGTGTGTGATCTGCAGGTTGCATATTCAAATCCGCCAAGGCCAACTCAGCCTTTCATCCTTCTGAGGTTGATCAATGAGTACCAACACAGGTTGCGTGATATTGTATGTTGTGAAGGCATCATGAAGAAGGACACAGGCAATAGATTCCACATTCAAACATTCAATTATTATTAACTTGAATGTCAGGATGGAAAAGGCCTAACTTGCCCTATGCTAAGGAGGGATTTCTCTACCTAAATAACACTTAGGGGAGGCTGAGTCAAAGAGTTCAATTTGTGAATCTGTGTCCAAAACCTATGCTTGCCCTCACAACTATAACTATACAACGTGTAGGGATGTCAGCAATCAACCGAAAACAGTGTTCAACACAAAGTCCTGAGCTTCTTCAGCTTGCAGCTTCCTTTTAGCTTCCTTCCCCAAGTACAATATAGTTCAACTAAGTCAAGTCTCAAAATCCCCTTATTTAGAATTAGAATGCAAAGAAGTCTCTTCAGGTATCAGGGTTTCCTTCCCCCAGGTTAGGACTTGTGATCCCATTCCCCAATTTCCAAATCACACAAATGACCTTGAAATGAAAGTCTTCTAATTAGGACTAAGGATTCCCTTCCCCAAGTTCAGAAACACAATTCCAAAAGAAACACAACATGTCTTTGTCTTCCACAGTTTGGTTAATGTTGTTTTTAAAAGCACAGATCAACTGATTTTGTAATTTTCCCACAGGTTGAAATTGTCTCTGTGCTTCAGGCTCCAGTGTCCTTTGTCTGCTTGTTTTGATTTCAAAGCTTTGGTTCTGTTTAACAACAAAGTCTTAATTCAATTTAAGTGTATAATTCAATCTGCGGAGACCTTCGAAAACATTTTTCTCATCACACACGATCATTCTGATGCAAGATATTGGCTTTTGTTTAATTGTAGACTAATATACCTGCTCATTTTTGTTTAATTGGATATTTCAGAGTTCAGGGTTTTTCGAGAACGTGTGCCTTGTCACATGCGACCACTCTGATACAAAGAATTCCCTTTTCATGTATACTTAACATGCAAACATGTTCATTCCACTTTAATTGAGCTTTTCACTGTTCTGAGAACTTCAAAAATGTGCTTTCTGCTGCATGTGACCACTCTGATACAACGTATTTCATAAAATGCATAAATTCATACACATACACTGGGTTTCTTAAGCCCCAGAAATTCACCAGTTGGTTAGGATGTTTGTGCTGCAGTGCAGATCAGACAACCTTCTTTCTTTAGTGCCGGGGCTCCAGCTTCTGTCCATCAGACACTCATGGGGTGCTCCTACACCATAGGGGAATGGGCACTTTAATAGAAAGGAATGGGGCAGCCTTCCAGAATGGCTACCTTCATCTTTTTTGGTCCAATCCAAGGGAGTCCTCACCCCCATGCCATGCTGAACCGTCCTCTTCTGCAGGCACCAGCCTCCTGGTCCTTCTCCCGTCGATTCCCTCAGCCACTGGGTTGGGTTTCATTTATACACCTGCAGCCCCTTGACAGGCTGCAGGTGTGAATGATTATTCAGTTCTGCCTGATTCCCATTAAAGGGACATGCCTGACCTTCACTACTCCTGGCAGGCATCTTCTTCTTCCCAGTACTAGAGTGGTAAAAGAGCATAGTCTTCATTGGTCTTAGTTGCCTCTTCTTTGTCCCAGTACTATCAAGTGTCAATGGTGTAGAAATGAGAGGAGCTGGCTTATAACAGCCCATAAAGGTTGGGGAGCAGTTGGATTAATTGTCACTAGGGAAAGGGAGATACCATGTCTCACCCAAGGGCATACCACTCCCTGTTCCCAAGGATCCTCCACCCAAGTGATCCAACATTGCTTCTCCGCCCCACAGCTCGGGATCCAAAATCGATGGCCTTTCCTTGGCCACCTGTGCAGAGTATGAAAGGGGTTCAGAAATGAGAAATCCCTTAGGTTTCTCCCAAAGTATATTTGTTCCATATAAATCAGTTAAGTGTAAGTGCTAGATAATAACACATTGTTATCATTTGGCCTTGGATGTCTGCTTGCATTCACACTAACTTGGTAATATCGGCCTACACAGATTTATATTTGACTTGATGTGATTTATTGGGCATTTGTAAGGTGCTTATACATCAAGTAGATTATGTTTCAAATCACCACAGGGCAAAGGGAATGGAACAAGGGAAACAGAAGATAATGGAAAATGCAAAATACAAGAACAAACACTTCTACTAGGCCTTGTGAACATTTGGATTGGGCAAGTGCAGACAGAGAACTGGGCAGGGGAAGGGGGGAAATGCTAGAGGATTCACAGGGGGGTGAAGTGCTAGAGGGATTGTTGCAAGGCAACTGGTATGTGCAAGAGCCGGATGTGAGGGACCCAGGTAAGTGCAAGGCAGTGACCACAATATGGAAGAGGGGTCACCAGCACATAGAATAAGTGCAATCCTTTCAGGAAGTCCAGGCCAAGTGGTGCCAGAAGGCAAGTGTAGGGGGAGGGCGGACGCTGCGGGCAATCAGACAAAATGCCAGTACCCAGAAGGACACATGAGGACCCAGGCCACCAATCACAGCTACTGTGGGGTTTAGCAAGGGAGGGAGAAACGGAGGGAGGAGGCGAAGAGTAGAGTTTTGAGCTGTTTGCGGCACTTGAGGAGCCTGGCTCAAGACAGAGGCTGTCCACGAGGAGGGAGCCATCTGAGTAAAGGGAATGGCCAACCCGCTCTCTTCTTAGATAAGTTCTTGACAAAAAGAGAGTTGGAGCCAGAGGATCAGAAGGATCTGGAAGGAGAGTATTTGGTGAGAGCAAGTTGCCGATAGTGTGGTCCCTGACCCCAGAAGGCATTATGGATGATGCAGAGGGATCTAAATTGTATCCTTGCAGCAACCGGGAGCCAGTGGAGATATTTTAGGGATGGAGAGATACGGATGCTGTGCCTAACGCCAAGGATAAGTCTTGCAGCCCTATTCTATTAGCTGGAGGTGGTGGATAGAAGAAGAAGGTAGATTAAGGAAGAGGTTGTTGCAGTAGTTCAGCCTGGAGCGTACCAGAGCTCTGGAGACATTGAGCGTCTGGAGGAAAGTGCGGAAAGGGAGAATGCCCCAGAGGAGCTAGAGAGAAAGGAGTCAAAGATAACTACCATGTTTCTGGTCTCAGAGGAAGGAAAGGGGTGAAAGCCCATCGAGGGAGGCCAATGTGAGGGGAGAAAAGTGCAAACAGGAGTCCCGATAGGAAGAATCCCAGCCTTACTGGCATCGAGACAGAGGTCCTTGGAGGTACACCAAGACTGGATAGTGAACAAGCAATCATGAATGAGGAGTTCAGAAGAGGTGCAGAGGAGGTTAGCCTAAAGAAGAGTTGGGTGTTGTCTGCATAACAGTGGAAGTGTGGTGAAAAGCTGGACATAAGGTGAGCAAGAGTAGAGAGATAGATGTTTAAGAACCAGGGTGAAAGGATAGAGCCCTGGATAATGCCACAAGTGGGGATAGAGGTGGGTGAGAAGAAAGAACCCAGGGTAGTCTGGGGGGTAAGATCAGTGAGGAAGGAGGTCAGCCATTCCAGTGCTCGCTCCTTTAAAGGAGCCTTTATATGAGGATGGAGTGGTTAACCATGTCAAAAGCAGTGGAGAGATCAAGTAGAATGTGAACAGCAGGTGAATTGAAGTCAAGAGATGCAAGCACTTTTTCACAGGTTTTCAGAGGAGCAGTTTCCATGCCTCTGTATGCTTGGAATCCAGATTGATGGTTATGCAAGCAACCAACAGCTGAGTGTGCTGGGTCAGTTGGGGAAGACAAGCTTCTCCACATGCTCACAAGGGAGGGAGTGTGAAAGATGGGGCAGTAGTTAGCCGGACATGAGGGGTCAGCAGAAGTCTTTTTCAGGAGGGGTGCATAAGAGAGTGCTTGAGTGAAGAGGGGAAGGACCCACTGATAAGAGAGTGATTGCTGAAGTCAACAAGTGCAGGGGCAAGGGAGCCGATATTGTTCTTAATAGTTTTGGAAGAATAAGGGAGACCTGTTGGGAAGAGACCTTCATAGAGTGGACAACTCTAGTGACCTTGTTTGGTGTGATAGGAGAAAAAGAGGGAAGAGAGGATGTAGGAGGAGGATGGGCCTAGGCCGCCATGGAGATGGTGGGAGGGGAGGATTAGAGAGAAGTCAGGATGTTCTGAGTTTTGGTAGTGAAGTGGGTGGTCAGTACAGTGCAGAGGGACTGGGAAGGAAGGGGGGGAGTAGAGACTGCAGATAGATGACTAGTTCCTTCCAGTTTTTAAAGAGTACAACCGAGCTGTTTGAAGCTTCAGCGACATGGGCCTGGATGCAAGTCCTCTTCTTAGAGCAAATGGAGAGATGATGTTGCCATTAGAGAAGGCGACAGGCCAGTTCATCAGAGGATGAGCTTGAGGTCTTCCACATCCGTTCAGCTGCTCTGCACTTCCGTTTCGGGGCTGCTAGATCGGAGTCATTCAAAGTGTTTCGCTTGGAGGAAAGTTTCAGGTGGATTCTCACGACCGGGGCAAGAATGTAAATCGTGTCAGTGATAGCAAGAGCTAGATTGTTCAAAGCAGAGCCAGTAGTTACGTCAGAAGTTGGAGGAGTAGGAGGGATGAAGGTGGAAGAGAAACCGGCAACTGACACTCGCTTCATTGGATGGATATCCACAAAGGTGGCAGAGCTGGGTGAGGTTCGGCCAGAGGAGAGAGAGGTAAAAGGTGGGATGAAAGGAGAATGTGGTTAGACCAGGATAGCAGGGTGGAGAGTGGGGTAGAGAGCAAGAGATCTGAGTTGATGAAGGCATCAAGAGTGTGTCCAGTGGAGTGGGTAGGGCCGGAATGGGAGAATTGAGAGGGAGAGAGAGGTGCAGAGCTCACAGAAGAGAATGGAGCCCATGATTGAAGAGTTTTAAGTGTTTGTTGAAGTCCCCCAGAAGGAGGAGATTGGAAGTAGAGGTCAGGAGGGAGGAGGAGAAATCGGCCCATTCTGTAACAAAAGAGGAGATAGGGCCCAGGGGCCTGTAGATAGCAGCAATGGTCAATGAGAACATGGGAGAGATGCCCAGCTTGCAGACCAGACTTTCAAAGCAGGAGTAGGGCTGGGTGGGTATGATGGAGGAAGGGACCCACTCGATGAAGATCATAGCTACACCACCGGCAGTGTGATACATATGGTGATCCATTCTTGTATGCAATTTATAGCACAGTACAGTGATATTGTAACCATAGGTTTTGTAGTGTACTTAGGAACATTGATATGTGATGCCACTTCCTGTTTTGTCAAGGGGTAAAAGGTTGTGCTCCATCGCTTCCCGTGATGTCTCTTTGGGGTGCGGTCAAATGATATCACTTCCTGTGATGTCATCAGAGGTCAATGGTCATGTAACTTCACTTCCGCTAGACCTTTTTGAATGATTCAGTATTCATACATAAATTGCATTAAAGGCAGTGCTCTCATGTACACTTTAATGAATTAGGAGCAAGTAATTGTCAGCCTGGAATGGAATACTCGTCACCATCCCATTACTCAGTCTGTACATGCCCATCGAAACAACCTCTGTTGGCAATATTGCTCATTCTCGCTCTGTAGCAAACAACCTAATGTCCCCTCTGTGCCTCGGCTGATCAGCACAACATGACTTTTCATTAGATGCATGATTTGAAGCACCAATTCATTTTTCAAAGTACACTATTCAAATGACCCTGTAGTCCAATTTCTGAAACATCCCACTGCTTCAAGGATGTTACACTGCCTTTGAAAATCATAATGCTGGTTTACTATATTTAACTTTCAAGATTTCTGAAGTGTAATCAGCAACCTTGTGTTGAGAATCATTGCAGTTTTCAAGCACTGGCAAACTTTTTTTCTGCATTAATTCATAATATACACATGGGGTTCTTGAATCTTCCAGATACGGATTCTAGATAAGCGTGCAACACAAGGTCCGCCTACATACTACAGAAAATGCAGCATACAAATAATGAACCATATATAGTGCAGGTACTGAGTATAGCTCTGTGGATCTATCTCTGTAGAAGCATACATTGAGCTTTTACGAACTGGCAATTTTCTGCTGAAGTGTCAATTTCTTCTTAGTTTGCACCTTGTTGGCTAGGATATTAGACATTGAACTGGAATTTAAGGACTTCTTCACGTGTCTGAAAAGCGATAATAAAGAAAGGCCAGCTTATCAGAGACATATGTTAGTGCTGTTTAGAGAGCAGTGTGTGCACTTGGGAAGTATTGTGAGATATCAGTTATCCTCCATTTGTCTTGTTGGAGACATCTTGTAAAGATGGTGGTCGTCAAACTCTTTTAATCAGAAGCGTACAACACATTGTTTAATTGGGCATTCAAGGCTAGTAATGTCTAACCATGGAACCTTTGGTAGGAACTGAGCTACAGGTTGTGTCAGGGCCTCTGGCGAAAGTGATAACTGGTATGTAGCCTTGTGGTGTAGAAAGAAATCAAGAAGTTCCCAATACTAAATTATCCTGGATGCACCCCCAGGATAATTTAACACCTTTTCAAGTGGGGTAAAAGCTAAGCAGCATGTATGTGTGATCTTCCTAAAACCTTCCGAACACTTATTTAGGCCAATATCATTACAGATCAAAACATAGCAGTGTGATGCTATAAACGTCATACTCCAAATGAAAAGAACCTATACATCTTGGTATTCCATACTGAGCAGAGATTTGATGACAAATGGAAATTCTGAATGTAGAGAAGTCAGCGGCTGGCGTCAAACATTCTGAAGCACCTAAAGAAACATGAGGGCTTTAGGGTCTACTTGAACTACTGTTGCAGGAGAAACTTACATTTCTCAAAACATAGTACTTAAACAAAAGTGTGAGGTATTAATAACCAGTATCAGCACCAGAGGCAGAGGTTTTTAAACACGGCTTAAATCTCTTGTTAAAATTCTGCTTACCAACTAGTACACCTCTCTGAGCCCGGTATTTATGTTTTTTGTTGCCTGCGATGAGCTGCTCAGATACGTCAATGGTGCTGAGATTGCAAATAACTACTTTTGTAATGGCATCGTTTATATGCCATTCCAGGTCTGAAGCACAGGGAATTGGGCATTACAAGTGCACCAACATGTATTTGATGGGGTGCCTATTATGCCCACTGATGTGTCTAGTTAGCTGGCCCTGGAGCCACTACAAAGCACAGCAAAAGCGTTTCATTTAATACAGAACAACCACATGTTAGGCAGGCTGGAAGACCGATAGTTACAGCCACAGAAACTGTCCTACAACAGAAAGTCCCTTCATACTGTACTTTCTTTCTCTCTCATCAGTTCACAATGGGTGGACGTTACTTCACGTGCTTGCTTGTTTGCCAGTAGGTTATTGTTTGCACATTCATCAAACGATTTTCAAAATGGTCACATAGTGGCTTGTGGTCACTGTTGATTTTAGTATAAAGTATTTGTTTAATTGTTAACCATTTAAATATAATGAGGTTATTTTAAAAAAATCTTTTGTGTTTTTATCCAATTTTAATTTATTTTGCTAATTACAGCGCCGATTTGGGATCATGATTTTTGAACTTTTGGCTATCATATTTTATCCATGTTTTTTATCCAACTCACTCTTGTTAAATAACATTGGAATAGAGTTTGCCCTGATGAAAGACCATGCTGGTCCAAAATGCAAATGGCCATTGGCATCTGCTAGTAATAAGTATTCAAAGTGGTCATGTCTCTACATAGTTAAGTTGTGTTCAAGAATCTCTGCAGAATAAAACGGACCATTGTCCTCATAGCAATGTTGTACTCATTATTTTACCAGGTGGTTATAGGGTGTTCAGCCCTCACCGGAGGTTCACAGTCTTGGTCTCTTCCCATTTTATTGAGTGTCTCATGCAGGGGCATTCTTAGAGGGTGTGTACCCCATTCAGGATTACGTAATGTTTTCTAATGTTTGAGTATTAATGTGTGCCCACTCACATTCTATTCATTATAAGAAACCATACTAGCCATTTCTAAAGGACCATCAACACAATTGTACTCATCAATCCCCATAGAGCCAACAAGCAATGATGAGTGATGATGAATACAATTGCTTTTTGGATATTACGTGTTGTGTTGGGTCAGAAATGTGAGGTGGACAACTCTGTGAAGGTTTTTCAAAAGTATCCAACCATTTCATTTAACTAAAGGCAAAGCACCTCACTATCCCTACCGTGATGAGGATTTCCTTGCCTAAAAGAAACTAACGGACACACTCCAACAAATGGTATCTGTTCCTCTCACTTATACATACAGTAATTCAAAAAGGTAATTCAAAGGCTACAAAAATACAACAATTGAATCTGAAATATGACAACAGTCTCTCCTTTATAATCTGGGAGAAATCCCCCTTCCTCAGATTCAAGTAGCATTCTGCTCCACAATTCCAAAAGAAAAAAGGACATCTTGGCTTGTAACAAAGGTTCAACATAGTTCTTTGTAACTCCAACTTGATAACAGAAAGTTCCAACACTTCAGTGATTCAATAAAGAAAATAGGTTATTTCTCTTCCTTGAGCAAGCGGAAGATTCTGAATTATAGTCTTCACTTGAATAATATGTTCTGAGTTCATTAATAGCAACACTAATTGGCTTTGTCAGGATGTTGGCTTTGTCAGTATGTTTTGCCACATATGAATGTTTCCGAAGAAATATAACTCCTCTATACTAGTGTAAGAGTTCTTTCTTCAGCACCATATGCAACACCAGTTGTCTTTGTCAGCAACACGTTATAGCACTTCATCAACTTCTACCAGGTTTACTCCCAGGCCAGACCTACTTCATTAATCACACCTGGTTTACTCCCATAACAGGCCTACTACTTCAAAGGTTTGCCACTCTGGTATACTTCCCTGCCTGAATGGCGATTCACATACAGCAAGTGCTTCTGTAGTGAGAATCAATTTATAATGGCTTGACAACAACTTCAGAATGTTCATTATTTTGCATTATCAAAAACCTGTATGTGCTGTTCAGGTAAAATAAGATTGCTGCTCTTCA
The DNA here is from genome assembly GCF_040938575.1 of Ambystoma mexicanum. Lineage (NCBI taxonomy): Eukaryota > Metazoa > Chordata > Amphibia > Caudata > Ambystomatidae > Ambystoma > Ambystoma mexicanum. Next base: position 1,178,188,122 of record NC_090929.1, read on the forward strand.
ATACTCCCCTGCAGATTATGTTCCTCTCCTGCTGAGTAACCTTATTCAGAAGGGCAGCCATCCTGTCACTCTTGGTTCAGGGTAGTGTCTTATTCTACTTCCTCCTTGGCTTTGGCAATGTGGGTGTGTACCAGCTGTTGTACACTTTTCAGAACATGGGCAACAAGCTTCACAAACCTTGGACCTTTTATTAGTTCCCTTCTACCTTTAGCAATATCTGATCATTTGAATTGTCTGGGTTTTGGTTTCTCTTGGCTTGGGGAATAGTTGCATATATTAGCTTCTGAATATTTTGCTCCATCAGGTTGCTAGGCTTTCAAGAAACTTGATAGATAGTCTTTTTTTTGGCAGCATGTCGGCCGTATCTGGAAACTGAGTAAAAGAACAACCTTTTTAAGTGTTCAACCTTCACCGAGTATAAATAAAAGGCACATTTCTTTCTGTCATCTGTGTATAAGCTACCGCAATTTATGTGCTCTGATATAAAATACTATTGGCCGCATACTGCTGCTGAATAGCTGACGAGAAAGGTTGTGTACTGCTAGGCCTAAACATTGTAGTGGTCATACAAGTAGTACAAATCTGTTGTGTAAAAATAGCACGTTAATAAATCCATGTGACATATTTAGTCATACAGCACTACAAACACACCTACAACGAAAATATAAAATTTGATGAGATAGATAAACCTGCCAGATGCAGTATATCCCGGTTTTGCCCAGTATTGAACGTTGGCGAACTAACTGACAGGATTTAACTTTTTTTCAGAGTTACCAGTTATTTATTTTATGGTTATTTTGAAGGCTTAGCCTGAAACAAAACACAACGGAGCGCTGTACTTAGCAAGAGAGGATCAAAAACAAATATGAATGCAGCTACAGAATTATAGGTGTGGCAATTGTGGGGGAGGATTATTGTAAAAAGGCTTTTCAAATACTGGAAACCAGGTCAGGCTGAAAGTGAACACGTCCTAACCAAGCAGGCGTGCCACAGGGATCAATACTTGGACCGTTCCTCTTCAACATCTTTACCGACAACTTCCCCATAAAACAGACCTGGCACTGTACTCAGAGGACGTTGCAACCATCCCACAGTCTTTCAGGGAAAAGGAAGTGGTGAAGAACCTTAAATAATCCTTGGACAAGATGTCGACCTGCAGATTGCAGTGAACAGGAGCAAGACTACTGCTACACTGTTCACCGGAAAGAACATCAAAGAGCACCTGTGCATCAGCCTTCATGGAGAGAATATCAAATGGGAGAGCAGAAGCCGCTACCTAGGAGGGCAAACTTACCTGGAGGAGCCACATTCAAAATACTCAACAGCTTCTAGCATTGTACCCACTCTTGAAGTCAAGGTCCATGCCTATCCAGGGTAAAGCCAAAGTCTACAAGGTGATTATTAGACCCACCCTGACCTATGCCTCCCTGGCAAGGGGCACCTGTGCAGTAACACACCAGAGGACTTTTTCACATGGTGCAAAACCAAGCCCTGAGGATAGCGTTTGGAGCCCCACTTTCTACAAGAACAGCAGACCTGCACAGAGGGGAGGGTTAGAGATATTGAATGAAAATGTTGTGAAGCGTACCAGGAATTTGGACTGGATCATAATGCAAACCCACTGGTCAAGAAACTTGCTACGATTACTACAGATCCTTTTGACTTCTTCCCATGGCCCATCACAATGCTGGCCCTCTGAAACTAACTCAACTGTGGCAAGAAAACACAAAGAAGCAACCCAAACTGGGACTACACTTTTAACCAGAAAAAAATGAGTAATGAGGTTCAGCCTCGGTATCCAACAACACTACCGACAGATCAAAACTGTCAGCAAGAAAAATGAGTGTGTTTGAAGGTGAGCAGCGGCCCATTTCATAGTTCTCCTTGGGGCCCCGTACCAAGACCAGGGATCACAACCTGCTGAAGATGTTCATCGGTTCATGGGAGCAAATTTAAACATTGTTTGTGCCCTTCCCTGCTTAGAGTCCCATGGGGTGTATACATTATAATAGAGACAAAGAAACAGATTATCACGAGACGGCAATACAAGAGGTAGCTGAAACACTAAACGTCCACTCAAAAGCTATTAATGCATCTTTGTCAGCAAGGGGCGGACACAGAGAAACTGGAGTAAAAGGGCAAGGAAGTGATAAGCCCATTCTGTATACCCCGAGGGAGGAGACGGCCTGAAGGGCTACATCAAATGCAGCTTGTACCAGGTGCACTGCAAATCTCAAATTTAACACTGTGAATTAACACAATGTGCTGCTGTGTTAGAAGATTGCTGCCTGCCAACATGGGAGCAGTTGCTGCCCCTGTCACCCCTCACCAGGCAAAGGGTTCCTTAAATTTGAAAAAGTTAAAATGCCCTGATGCTGTACCTGTGGCAAGCATAGGTTCTGCAAGACAGGGTGTTTCTTTGATTCCCGAATGGCACGTTATGTCCCTGGTCAGTTAATTGGAACCTCATTCACTGATAAGTGCCCTGCTTCAGTGTCACAGTTTCTTGACCCACTGGTCAAGAAACTTGCTACGATTACTACAGATCCTTTTGACTTCTTGACAACCCCTTCATGATGCTTCCTTTGAGAATGGTGGAATGTGCTCTGTTTAGTATGCCACTGCAGTCTCCAACTTCAGGTAGCAAACCGCTCATTCACTGAACCACTCAGCCAACCCCCCTCCCTGCTGGGGCTCCCTGGAACCAGTACTGGGCATGCGTACATTCAAACCCACATAGGAGACAGCCGGCCAAGGCCAGGGACATCACCCCCAACCATCCTGGAGCTCTGGCTGGGCTGTGTTACAGAATTTCACTTGGGGGAGGGAAGGGGACCCTGCCGGGGCTCCCTGGAGCTGCCGCTGTGCTTGGGCTTGGTACACCCACATGGTAAACGATGTCCAAGGCTGGGAACATCCCTTCCAACCATCCTGGAATTCTGGCTGGGCTGTTACAGATTTTCCCTTTGGGGAGCTATTGGCACACTGCCGGGACTCCCTGGTGGGGAAAAGCTGTAACACAGCCAAGCCAGTGCTCAAGGATGGGCGGGGGTGATAGCCCTGGTTTTGGGCAGCTGTCTCCCACGTGGTTTGACCATCCCCAAGCCCAGCAACGGTTCCAGGGAGCCCCAGCAGGGTCCCTGACCTTTCCCAGAGAGAGAAGCTGTAACGCAGGCCAGCCAGAGCTCCAGAAAAGTCGGGGGTAATGTCCCTGGCTTTGGGTGGCTGTCTCCCATGTAGTTTGACCATCCCCAAGCCCAGCAGCAGATTCAGGGAGCCTTGGTAGTGTCCCCAACCTTTCCCAGAGGGAAAAGCTGTAACGCAACCCACCCAGCCAGAGCTCCGGGGCAGTAGGGGGGGGTCATATCCCCGGCCTTGTGCTGGCTGACTCCCATGTGGGTTGAACATCCCAAAGCCCAGCAGTGGTTCCCGGGAGGCCCGAGACATTCCCCGTCTTTTCCCAGAGGGAGAAGCTCTAAAGCAGGCCCGCCAGAATACCAGGATGGTTGGGGATCACGTACCTGGCCTTGGGCACCCGTCTTCCATGTGAGTTGACCATCCTCAAGTAGAGCCCCGGCAGGATCCCCATTCCTACCTGGAGGTGACATCTGTAATGCAGCACAGCAATAGGTGCAGCCTGGGCTTGCGGACGGTCAACCCACATGGGAGACAGCCACTCCCAGGGAAACACCAATGTTATGCTGGCATGGGGGCCAATTTGTGGCCTGACCCTGCAATTGTGTCCCAGCCCACCAAAATATCTTCCCAGATGGCCCATCCACAATCCAGCCCCATTCCCACCCACCCCACTGACAATGGGCCCTAACCATGGAATAATAAAAAACAGCATTCACGTTGCAGCTGTTCGTGTAGAAAAGGGTGGGCAAAGTTTACTGCCCCATGCTTTGGGGGGGCATTCCAATATTTTCTGGTGGCCCTCTCCCCCACCCCAAATGTATGGGGGGGCATCTCATGTATTCCTTCCTAGGGGCAGTCTGCCCCCAGGGAGGGCTACATGAGATGGCACCCATCCATTTGGGATGGGGGGGCAGGGCCACCCCCTTTCCACTAAAAAGCATCTGTGATGGTTTAGTGCCCCACTAGCCCACCCAAAACAAGTTTTGTTTTTGTTTTTTGATTTGCCCCTCTCCTAGGGACAGCAAAACGTAAATGGATTGGGGGCATCTCTTGTACCCCTTCCTAGGGGCAGACATCTTCCCCCAGGGAGGGCTACATGAGGTCCCCCATCCACTCAGGGTGGAGGGGGGAGTGCCATGCCTCTTTCATTGTAAAAAAAAATCCTGGTGGTTTAGTGGCCCCCACCACACCCCACCCAAATCAAATTTTTCTTTTTGACCTGTTCCCTCAGGGCAGATGCGCACTTATGCTTTGGGGGCCAGCGGGAGACAACCACTTACATAATATGCAGCTCCCTCTCGCCCTCCACTTCACAAACAGATCCCTGGTGGTCTAGTGACATTGCTGGGTGTGGATCGAGCGCTCTGCACCCAGTCCACTCCCAGCAATGCTTCAAAAAAGGTGTTGTTGGAAAGGGGAGAGGCGCCCTTTTCCAACAACACCTCCCTCGATCTGAATGGCACAATAGTGCCACAGATCGAGGGAGAGAAAGGTGGAAACTCACCTTCTCTTTTCACTGCGGCAGCCGAAAATGGCTTCCGCAGTGAAATTTACTTTCAGTTTCACGACAACACGCATTACGCATGCTGACGTGAAACCGAAGGAAATCCAACCGCCGGGACGTGAGGAGGAACCTCGTCCTCACAAAACCCAGGGGTTGGATTTCAATTTCACACAAAATGAAGTGCCAAAAAGGACGAGCCAGGAACGTAATGCCAAGGACGAGATAGCTTGTCCCTGCAGTATCTCACAGTCAGCCTCCCTGTCACTCACCAAACATGAGAGTTGGCACCAGACCCCTGTGGTCAAAGTGGAGCCCATCTCAGGGGATTTGCCACCACCACCACCACCAGCCACGGGGATTCTGCTGATATCTGACTTTCAGAACAGGATGTTCTGAACTACGTTGGGGTCCTTCTCCATCCTTATTGCCACAAGATGTGATAACAGAGACTCAAACACAGTAAGATTGGTATCACAGTACGTTTTATTGAGTTGAAAGACCCCAACACAGGTCCGTCCCCCAGGATGTCAAGTTGCCTCTGTCAGGTCAAATGGTAATGGTTCACAACTGTCAAAATAGAAGCACACAATGGCAACCCTAATACTTAATGAGGAAAGAACCTGGCAGGCACGCACCAGAAAAGGACATGAGGAAATGGTGTGCCATCACGTGACAGTAGATACAACACTTTGTTTGACAATCAATTGGATGGCAAAGATGGTGGTGACTGGATGCACATTTCGATTTGGGCAGTCTGATGCAGTGTTTGAGGATCGTGGTTTGATAAGGCCACCAGGGTTAGACAGATTGTCTATGAACAAATATACTGGTTGTTCAAAAAGTGGTTTGAAGCAGCACTCAGTGAAGAGCAGATAGGGAAGGCCACCAGGTTTGGTTCCACAGCTGGTTCCCTAGTGAAGATTGTCATCAGTGAATGCACAGTTTGAGTCTAGCAGTCTGATGCAGCGTTCGAAGGTCACAGTTAAATGAGGTGACCAGTTTTGGTTTGACTGTCAATGAAGATCATCAACAAAGATGCTGGCAGTCCGAAAAGCAATTTGAAGAAGCAGATGCAACAATGAGCTTCAAGTTTGCAACGACATGCTTAGCTGGCATGGTATGGCAGTAAAATGCTTCAAGAGTGCAATGCACGGGATCAAAGTTCAATTGAGTGCCAAAGGCAGCTCTGAAGGATACTGTTGGTTTGACAGGCTCATACAGGTGTGAGTCACTGCCCAAAGGGGTTCAACAGAGAAAACCAGGAATTCTAGCTTTCTAGGTTTTCAGGTGCTGTAGTGCCACTCCAGGCTCTATGGGACAAGTGTAGTCATTGTTCTTGGGCTCCCATGTACAAGAAAGGCTGGCACACACATCGTCAAGGTTACTTCAATGCTTTGAGGTCCTGAGAGCAGAGTGGCCTGCAGGTCGTGCTCCAGCAGAAGGTTGACCCCAATGTGCCTTGTGGATTGGTAGGGACCAGATCATGTATCTGCTTGGACCCTCGATCTTCACTGGCAGATGGCTATGGAAACTTAACTCTCCTAACAGAGATCCAATTAATTCTTCCTCAGGTTTTTGTTCAAGTGTGAATCAAAGAAGGAGCAGGAGACTCCCTTTTTATAGGCAAAAAGGCACAGTTGATTGGAATAAAGCAAGCCTGCTGTAAACTGTTCAATTACTAGACTTCAAAAAAAGTTATCTTTACATTCTGATATCATACCCAAAGTACTTAAGGAAGTGGAGGGTTCAGGATGGATATATGCAGATGTATAGAGAAATACAATGGTGGGCTTTCCCCCCATCTATGCTGTGCTCCCTCTGTCTACACTAAATTTACCCGCCCCTTGTCAATTGCTGCAAAAGCCCTTTTGTAATGCAGCTCCCTGATGTGCAGATTCCTCATGTCAGGTTAACCCTTTTCGGATGAGTGTGCCCTCTGATCAATATTTCCCAGCACAGCTCCAGCTGGTAGGCTACCAGACCTCACAACGGATCAAAGGAGATACCCAGCCATTCAGTCTCCTATTATGCAGAGCAACATGGACAGGCTGTCAGACCAGAATAAACACAATACTTCTGCAGCTGATCTGGGCTCATGGTGTTGGCACATGTATGATAACACTCTGATATGGTTTCTTATAGTTATGTCAATTACTATGCCCTATACTTTAAGCTCAGGTATGGCATTGTGTTTAAAGATTAAACTACCACCAGAATAGTGTTTCCTCATGGCTATGTTGTTTTGGAAGAGAGGTGCAGACTTCAAATGCAGCCTTTGTGAGGAAGTGACTTGGCTGCCATAGCACCTGTCAAATGGGCACCTGCGACCCCCATGGACCTGCTCTGTGCCACTGGAGAGCAGGCCCTGCAGATCAGGATAATGATTCAGCAGGGCACAGTTGTAAACTCTGCTTTTGGCTTGGAGCTTTTAAAACGGAGATCTATTTATTTAGTTAGTTATTTATATAGCACTAAGGATAGGTCCATAGGCATAGGAGGGCTTAAAGCAATCAAAAGAGTGACATGCTCTCAGATCAGGTGAAAGTGCATTCCTAAATTTGGCACAGCATAAGGAAAGGACCTATGAGAGACCATAGACAATCTAACTTTGGGCACAGACAAAAGTAAAGAATTACTAGATCGAAGTACCCTGGTGATGGCAGCAAAGACTATCAGATAAACACCCTGGATGTATGCCATATAAACACCTGTGTGTTATGGAAAATATGCGAACGTTAATTCTTGAGGCTACCGGAAGCCAATACAGGGCTTTCATGGCCTCAGAGATAGGATCACTCCTATGAAGCCCCTCAACGACCCGCACCGCATTATTCTGTACTGTCTTTAATCCGGCCATTTTCCCTTTACAACTGCCATACAGAAGACTTGAACAATAATCTAAGTTGGCTCCCACCATTGCCCTAGCAATGGTCGCTTGATTATTGTGGCTTAAAAATGGTTGCAGCTGTAATAGTAATTATAGATAGTATGAGGATGATGCTCACATGAGCCCTCATATTAATCTCCGGGTCCATGATTACACCCAGTGTTTTAACCCTAGGAAGTGTAAGGATCATACAACCGGACATATTTAGGGCTCTTTGAAACAGTATTTTCTTTTTGTATAAGTGCCTAACAAGCAAACAATAAAAATACATACAAATTTAAATTCACTAAATTTCAAGCCAAGATTTCAGAGTTGGGCTCCTGTGTCGGTGATCATCAGCTCGGTGTTGGGGTTATTAAGGACTAAGCCACTTTCAGCCATCCAATTCGGGATGAGTGAAAACACCGAATTGATTACTTCAATGTCTTTAATTAAATTACCAGTCAATGGTATAAGACACTGAATGTCATCTGCATAATTTGTATAGAACACCTTGCTGACATCAAGCAAATTAAAATGTGGCAGAGTGAAAACATTGAATAACTTAGCAATCACCCTTTCTGAGATGCCATTTTCCTCATCAGTTTATTAGGGATTCTACACCCTTGCCAGATGGCAATCCATCACAGGAACTCCATCTGGTTGTTCCTAATTGGACAAAGCACAAACTGTCCGTCAGTCTGGAGTCCCATCAGTGTGCTGTGACCTGGAAGGAGCAAGGCCAGGGGTTTTCCCCATATTCCTGAAATCAAATGTAAGGCTTGCACCATATCATCGACTTTACATTATGCATTTACTGACTTACTCACCTCTTGCTTTCTATTGAAGCTCTGCAACAGGGAGGGTGGGACACCCCTCATCAGAGACATCCTCCGAGACTCCTCTCTGGGTAAAGCAGCTAAAGCGGCCCACTATACCCTAGTTTTGAAAAGATTCACTCACCCTGGAGGGAACCACCTCTGGATCAAGTCAGTGGTTGTTCGCATGAAAACATCTGCACTCTGGAATAGATTGAGGCTTCGTCTGCAAGTGTGCCAGGTGCGGTCTCTCAGAAATGATCTGCCTGTCTGTCGGAAATATGTGATATGGGTAAAATTTAAATGTTGTTCACTGCAGAGCCCGCTGATGACTTTGTGTAATGATGGGGCATAAGTGGTCAACCTACAGCTTGTGAGAAAGTCTGAACCCCATTATGGGGGGTCCAACAATATTTTCCTGCAGAGAAAACTTTGTAACACTTTTTTTTTCTCCAAATAATGCACTTTACTAAATAATTTCATGCAAGCATTCACTAAAAAGCATTAGGATTTTTCTGAAAAACATGGGACTGCCGAGGCAAGCAAAAGTGGGCTGTCTCAACCGGCATCAACTAGATCTAGTTGCTGGCATACTTTATTTTGCAATCATGTACCCTCACAGATACACACGCTTCCATGGTGCCCCCAGAGTGTCTAGATGACATGGAATGGCATAACTTGTGATGCTTAAATCTAAAATCTATAGCTAAACTATGCAAATTGTAATCCTCCAAGTCCACTTTATAAACTCAAGACTTGAACATGAAACGGTAAAGAGCTTTGTTCATGAAATTCTTTTTTAAATGCATTTGTCACATCTCAAATAAAGAACAATTTAGGCATTGGTGAGATTCAGAATTAAGACAGTGGCCTCGTCAGTCTGAGCAAGAACCCTAATGTGAGCTTTCCAACGTGGGATATCTCACGTTATTTCAGTTCATGGATATTTGCTGAAGAGAGGCCAAAGTTCTGCCAGGGCCATCATGCCATGTCGGGTCTCATTTCAGCACCTCCCTGCGGTGCAGGGAAGGGGCCACTGGGTGGAATACTACTCGGTGATAAAGGCTGCAGACCTTTCAAACTGATCAATGAAAGATACATTTCAAATGCACATAATGATATCAAATTAGAAATGCATAGAATGGTTCAGATTGCAAGCATGCTTAATTCTCTGTCCTGAGCCACGGTTGGTTATGGTCAAATAGCGTTCGATGGAGTTTGCACGCTGGACCAGCACCTCATTGTGTGCTGGAGAGGTCAAAAAAAGTGATGAACAGGACACTGATATCAAAGAGGTTGTGCTCTGAAGCATAAGAGAGGTTGGAAGAAGCCTGACCCCTGATCGTGTGCTTGATCAATGGAACGTCTTGCGTGCAATCATTCAAACATGCTAAGTTGTATCTGCAAACAGAAGGAAGGATCTGGGATGGATATCTGTGCGTTATCATCTACCCCTTGTTCCAAACTCATTAAGCCATCACCTTGGGCAAAAAAATAAAGCTGCAAGATGGTGTACATTAAAGGCAGCGTTTGATATTTTTGAAGCAGTTACTACAAATGCCTACTCTTATTTGGAGAGCCATGCCTCTGACTGCACACTCCCGTATTGCTGTAGATTTTTATAAGGCCAGGGCAGGACAGAAGAAAGGAAACTGTTATCATTAGTGAAGAGGACGCAGGCCAACACAGATTACCCAGTACCTTGAAAGGTCCTTGAGGCTAATCTTAGAAATTGTTTATTTCACCACCTCCAAAGCAAAAATCGGGAAACAAACCAAGTTTGTAGCTAAAGGAAGACAATCGGGCTTCTCGCAGCCAGGAATTCTGGCAGAGAGGTGGATGCTGGCAGGCTGCTTGATTGTGTTTAGAAGAGGCCACTCTGCTATGCCCAATTAGACACATTAAGGCCATTGCTCATTGCTCATTAGCACTCGTATGCTCAATAGTGAGCTGCATTCCTTGGCATCTTGCACTCATTTGTGGTGACCAATATACACGGCAGGCGACACATCAACCTTAACATATATATGCCCAGTTAAAATAAAGCTGTATGGCTGGGAAAACACGCATTGAGAAGCATGTTTTCATTAACACTTTTCAAAGTGTGTTTTTTTCTTTCCTCACTCTGATGAGCGCATGGCTGGGGTTTTCAGCATGAACCCCTCTCTTCAGGTAAATGGGTGATAGTGAGTGAATACCAAATGGGGCAGCTGTGCGTATTGTGGTGAATCCTCAGATGCCGTCCTTTCTCCCCTAAACTGGGAAACTCCCTTTTGGGCCAGTGACAACTACATTGGTAGAATGCAGTATTCCCACCACCCAGGGGCCCTAGAACCCTTCCCATTTACCCAAACTTTTCTTCACCTCCTGCCTCTTCAATCCTACCCTCATATACTATATACTTTTCTAAAGCAGTCCAGGTAGAGAGTAATATGATGAGGAGTATCCATAGTGAGTTACCACATCAGCACTCACTTAGTATTGAGATGAGGAGGAAGTGCAGAGTAATACTGAATAACTTTCGGAACCTCTTTTACCAGTCTAGTGGTTTGCAACAATTGATTGACAATGTAACAACTGAAGAGGTACTTAAAAGATCATCAAGCCCTCCCTGGTGGCACCGTGAGAGCCAGTTCAGGCCCGACATGGAGGCAAGTGCGCACCGGGATGCCTAGAATGGAAAGAGAGTGTCTGAAGCTGGTCCAGGACATGAGGACTGAACTGCCCGCAGGCGGACTAAGATTCCGGGCACCCCAGAGACTTGGGGAGTGTCAGAGAGTGAGACCACACTGTCTCGGAAGGAAAGAAGACTGCAGAGCTGCCACATACTGTCAATTTAAAATATCTCAACCTCCTGATGAAGGTGAGGAGATAAACTCCCAGGGTATAACCCAACAAAGTCCCATATTGGAAGAAACAGTATTTTCTATGCCTAAAAGTATATATCCTCTGCGAGACCAACAGTATACCAAAAGGGAGGATGGAAATGTGTCTGTTCCTATTCCAAATATCTCTAAAAAGGCTAAGTCTTACAGTTCATCTTTAAAAACATTGAAGGAAGTGAAATTGTTACTAAAACCATCCAGGCAGTGAGAAAACCAACATTCCTTGAAAGGGACTATGATGAAGAAGAAGTTTAAAGAGGCATGAAGAGGTAGAGGACAGGCAGGCAAGCCTAATAGCGTAGGGCAGGGTTGGGCAGTCAAGTGTGAGGGTCTGCACCTAAAACCAATTAACTCACCTGAGGGGCATAGAAGGCTGCTGCAGGAGGAAGTCGCCGAGAGAAGCTGGAGCAGGAGCAGGAAGAAGTAGTAGAAGATACAGAACTGGAGGCTGTCAGTTCACAAGGAAGTATGACCATGGAAAGGACGCTGGAGCAAAGAACAAGGAGATTTCACTTGCAGGTTCTGAGTTGGTGTACTGCTCTTCCCCAAAAAGTGCACAAAACAACCATAAATCATCAATGCAATAATGGAACAAGTACTTTGAACCACAAAAACAGACAGACACAATAACTCACAACCACGCACTCTTTGAAGATAAATCAGCTCTTTACGGCTATTTATTCAAAGCTTACAAATACATAGAAATAACTCATAAAAATAACATGGACCTAGTTCACAGAAGAAATAAAGAAATCAAAAGGAAATACATCACCGTGAGTGTAATTGAAGTCCTCATCTCGTCCAGAAGCGACTGGAAGACTCCGGGGGTAGCCAGGCCGAGAGTACCACAGCTCACAGGAAGGCCAGACGGAGCGTCCTTCTCTGGCTGAAGTCTCACCTGACCCCCTCCGTGCCCTCACATATATACACACTCCACAAAGGGGAGTTAATTCCCGAACATTCTGGAAATTGCACTTGCGCAGTTGAGGAACAGCCGTCGGTTGCCAGCTGGGTCAATCGAGGGCTCCCCTCAAGGAACGCAGGGCCTCCCTGCTCTAAAAACACGCTCCTCGGAGAACAGTAGCAACCCATAACAACGTTAGCTTTCCCAGCGAAATGGCCTTGACTGCATACCAAGTTTGAAAAAGCATGTTTGTCTCAGCACTGTGAATCTAACACTTCAGCAAAATGTGTGCAGCCTTTCACTGCGAAGTGAAGTAAATATCCTACATGGCTCCGAGCGCTCCCAGAATGCATTGCGCGCCCGCGCCATTTTTAACCAAGCATAAATCAAGCATAACAGTTGGTCTTGTGCTCACATAACCTGTCTGGATTTGGCTGCGTTGGTAGGGACTGGAGAAAACTGGCAGTCTTTCCAGGTGTGCCACATTTTTGTGAATGCAGAGCTGAAGTCCTGTGTTTTACCCAAGACCTGTGTTCCAAAGCAAGCCAAGAAAAGTTGGAGAGAGGAACACACTCCTTTAACGAGGCCCGATCCGAAATACCCATGCCTAGGAGAAGTGTGGATCCAGAATGTGCCTGTAGTAGCAGTGGCAGAGGAAAAGAAGTCAGGAAGCTAAGGCAGCCCGAGCCACTGTAATACTTGAGCCAGTAAATTAAGGACCGTACTCCACAGCAGCAGAAACTCCTTGCTGGTAACTGTAACCAGCTAAAATATATTTGCATAGATGGAAAAGAGAATGAACTTATTCGTAGTGGTGGGAAGTCTTGTCAAACAAAGGGAAATGTAGCACGCACTTATCCTGCAATAACTGAAGTGCTCACGTGTCTTTTCCCATTGTTAATATAAAATCATTTACTGCAGAAGCCACATGTCTCCTATTAACAGGGATAACCATAGTGGCAATGATCTCAGAAGCAGAACCAGACTTTCCCATTCAGTTACAAGAAAATGTCACTTCAGAGAGGCCACGTATGAAATATTATATTTCCCGACCATTGCTAAAGATGAATGCTGTCTTTGTAAAAGGAAACGCAATTGGCAAGTTGAAGTTTATCATCATTAAACAATCATGTGTGCCTAAATTTGAGTTTTAAGTGATCCTTAATTCTTGTAACAGCTTACATTCAAGAGTTGCAGAAGTTGTTGAACTCAGAAGTAGAACAAGCTTTGCCCAAGCCTCTAGACAGAACCTCCCAAAGAGGAAACAAGCCAAAGTAGGAACTGAAGCTCATTGTCTTGAAGTTATTGAAGCTGAAACTACCCCAGGGTCCTCTGATACAAGGGTGACAAAGTTATTTAACACTGGGAGAGTGGCATTACAACTTTGAAGTAAATCCTGGAGACGCGGAGATGCATATGAAGCTAGGGAAGGGAGTTGGCTGCTTGTAATAATAAATTAAACATCTGTAAATCTGACAGTGTGGCAGTTACAAGCTGAAGCCAATTCTGTGGCAGCTACAAGGCTTAGAGGAATGGCAAAGAGGCTGCCCTTTCTGGTAGAAATGAAAATATGAGTCTCTTGCCAACCTGTAAAGGTCAAAGAGTCTTGGTCAAGATGCCTAAATACATTTCCACAATATCAAGTTGTAGCGGCAGAAGTTGAACTGTGGTTGTCTAGAATTTTTTCAGAGCTGTCACGCATTGAAGAAGTTGAAGTAGAAGCAGTCTGTGAGGCAGAGAAGCCTGCTCTCACAGTAACACGGAGAAAAGGAAGTTGTCACAGGGAGACAACCTCCTTACAAGAAACATCCTGACAAATTGCATACAAGATGCTGCAGAGAGTAAAGTTGTTATTAAAGTGGAAGCGGCATTTTTGATTTTGACCATTATCCAGAGTTACTATTGGTGCTGTTTCTTTGTGGAACTTTGTAAAGGGAGCGTTTCATGCAGAGAAGAAGAAACTGTGACCTGAGGATTTTTGTTTCAGTGACTTTTTATTTCTTTGGAACTTTGCAGGAACGCATCGGAGAGTTTGGTTTTCCTTGGAGGAAGTGAACTTTGGACATTTCTGGGGGAGCAGAATTTGCCTAGAACAAGTACAAGTCAATCAAGACCTTAATTGTTTCGTTATCTTTATTTATGTTATTGTTGCTTTGCTTTGATTGTTTTGGTTGTTTAGTGTGAGGGTTAGTTTTCTGTATGCTAGGAGTTTTTCCCTTAGATCTTGGAATAGATATAGGTCTTAGAATTGGTAGGACATCCCTCGTAGAGTCGTTTTAGTAAGCGCTTATTTATTGTTTCTTTTCAAAATAAAATGTCAAACCTTGAGAACACTAAACTAAGTTGTGAGCCTCAAATGACTGACGCCTCACAGTTACTTGATATGAATGCATATGCATTCATTCAAACTGAACCTTGTTTAATAGAACACTTCACATTTATTCAAACAGTCTCTTCAGCTGGGATATTAGATCACACGAAGAGTATGGCCAGAGTGATTCTCTAAGGTGTCACCTTGCTAGGAACGCCTCTTACAACCATAATTTCTCTTTTGACTTTCAATTGGAACCTAATCCCCATCTGAAAAGGATGAACACTGTTATGTGCATGAGAGAGATGTTCTATGAAGCAGGCAAATCAATCTGTTAGTTGTGCTGAGCTTCCACTGTATCTCACAAAATCTCACATTCTTCAAATACTTCTACATAAACAATAGACAACACATTCTGCAGTGCTTTTTTTCTGTGAGCATTGCTCTGCAGTCTGTTTTCCCATGCTAGATATTTGTTTTAAAGTTAGGAACAATGTCAATCCCCTATAAACAGAATGTTTCTCCTACATCATGTCTACTTTCAGGGCATGGTAGCATCTTATAGATGGACTTAAAAGAAATAATACAGTCAAGTGAGGGAGGCACAGCGCTCCTTTCCCCTGCTTCTCACTCTACTGATAGCTGTATCCTCCTTGTGCCATTTCTCCTACCCTTACTGGCTTTGTTGTAGCTTGCAGGCAGGCAGCGAAAGGGATGAATAGTCATGGGAAATGGCATTGCCTTCTCTTCTTTTATTCCACCCCTTCTCCCTTGGCCATCCACCTTTGTCACAGGCCTGGGAGTGAAGCAGGGCAGGTGTGTATGAGGAACCATATTCTCTAGTCCATGTGCCAGAGTAGATTTTTTGTAGAATAGGTTGCCATTCCGATTGTCCAACTCTTAAGCATGTTATCATTGGAGTCAACATGTTGTAACATCCCCAAGGTGAGAAAGGCATCAATGCTTTAGATGACAAAGTGATTAATGGTTATACTTATCAAGTCAAATCGATTGCTTAAACTCCTACCAGTAACTTTGAACCCTTTGATGGCTGCCTATAGCCATTTGGGTGCTATTCCCAAACTCAAAGGTGCACCATGTATATTTGAAACTTGATTGAGTTAGACTTTACTTAATCACAGAGTATAGTTACATGCCTTGCTCTGTTTAACACAGACAACTCCTCAAGAACCACACTGGGTGTCCCAAATTATCTTGGAAACTCTCCTAAATGACTCCAACATAGCCATCCATCATTACGCTGATGACTCTTGGATTTACCTTAAAGTCAGTGGTCCCCAGGACATCACTTGCCTCACTGAATGCCTATTAAAAGGTTGGCATCAAGGTTAGCCCACAAAGAGAAGACTCACACAGAGTCCTTCTCCTGCATCACCCCAACAATCTGCAACTCAATCCCAGTAGAGGCTTGAAATGCCACTACCATCCTCCAGTACAGCAAAACACTAACAATCTGGCTCTTTCAACAATATCTGCCACATGAATAAAAATCCCTCTCTCCCTCCAGCAACAGTCCTGTATCACTATAAAATGCCAAGCCACATTCTTGCTGAATCATATTGTAAAGTGCTCCGAGGCTCTTGAGCTAGGTTTGAGCAATAAGCAATGAAATAAAAATTGTCCCACTAATGCTTTAACCTAGTCAGAGTTATTTTCTTTATCGGAAGTGTAAGAAAAGGAGATTTCACAGATTTGGAAAGGAAGCTCCAAAACGATCCACTTACAAGACCTTAGAAACAGCAATATATTTGAGGAAAAAAAAATGGACTGTTATGCAAACCATACTGTCTCCTCACTTATTGCCCACTTATGAGGCTGAATTCATTGGTGCGCCATCTATTTCAAGGAGTGGCATCACCTATGGTCTATTGCATCGACTACCCTTTCTGAAACTACTTTGAGTACACCCAAACTGTTCCATTGTCTTCATGAATTAACCTGGTGCTTTGTACACTGTCTCGTACTGTGAAGCACCTTGGCAGTAAAACAGGAGTAAAAATGCCCCTGCAGCCTCATTTCTACTCTTTTGAAGCAACCTATTTATTTATGTATTTATTTACTTATTTAGACATTTACAGAGTGCACAAAACCCAAGGCCATCCAGGTGCTGTGACATGACCAGTTACTTTCATGATAGTACAAGCATTGTAAAGATACAGTGTGAATGGATTGACAGTTAGTGCGTGGCAGTATAGCCATGCTCCTGGGGTGGTGTTCGGCTGTTAAAGTTAGGTGAACGACAATGTTTTTAGAGCTCTCCAGAATGTCCATTACAAATGTTCTGTTCAAAAGGTGGGCGCAAGAAGTTTCCAGTGCTTGTCTGCGATGGACAGGAAGCTAGAGCCTCCAACGTTAGCCCGTTTAAATTTGGGCTGGGTGACGTGGTGGGCATACGCAGACCTGGTGAGTATGGAGGAGGATGCTTTAGTACATTTTTGGGATAGGTGTGGGGGCATCTGTGGACAAGCATGTGTGTGTGATGGGGAGAGTGGACTGTTTTTTCTTACTTCAGTGATGTGCTCCATTTTTGGGATATTCAGTGCTGCTCTAAGTGCTTTAAGTGTGCATGCAAAGAGGGCATTGCAGTAGACAAGCCGAGAGCCTAAAGTGGCTTGGGCTAAAGTAATGCAACTGTCCAGGGATAGGAAAGATCTGGCTGTGTTGATTAACTTGGTCTTGTAGGCGGCAGAGGAGACGATGGCACTGACATGCTGTGAAAGGGAAAGGTTGGTGTCAAGATATACTCCAAGGTTTTTCACAAAAGGAGAGACGGAGATCAGGATTCCATGAATGTTGAAGGCAGAGTATTGGGGGATCAAGCCTCTTGATCACTGAGGGGGTGCCCACAAGAAGGATCACCCTCTTCTCATCATTCAGGCCTGGATGGTCAATTATACACAATTAAGGGAAGAGGAGTCTTTAAGGTAGTTGCCATAGAGGAGGAGTAGGATTTGTGTGTCATCTGCTATAGTTTGTATA
Source organism: Ambystoma mexicanum (assembly GCF_040938575.1). NCBI lineage: Eukaryota > Metazoa > Chordata > Amphibia > Caudata > Ambystomatidae > Ambystoma > Ambystoma mexicanum. The sequence goes on from NC_090929.1 coordinate 1,178,205,548, forward strand.
AGATATATCAATACGGTTCAGAAGGGCAAATAGCAGAATTGTGAATTTGTTATACAAAGTAGGCAATACACAGCATCCTTGAGGCACTCTGCAGGTGATGGGTGCTGCGAGGTGTGAGAAACCTGACAGTGTCTCCCTGGTTAGTCCCCGGGGATCTGTCATCCAGGTGGCCAGGACACGGCCATCGCTATTGGATCCAGTTCCTGTGGGGGACCAGTGAGGGAGGGTCACATGGATCCGGCATCCTTGGGGAGTGGGAATGCGACACTGACGGGCAAGCCACGGTGTCCCCCTTTATTTGACACCTGTTTCCCGTCCTACCACGTAGCATATTCCAAAACAGAGCCCCACCTTTTCCCACACAAACACTTTTGCACAACACGAAAGACAACGGACAAACACCAATGCCGTTTACCTGACTTGTCCCAATACCGGGGTCAGGCAATTGATCAGAATCACAGAATCACACACACCTGACGGCCCTTTCCCTTCCCCACAGGAATAAAAGGTGGAGTACAAGAGCACAGGACGAGCAAGGTAGACCGCACGATGTGAGAGCTAACTCAGCACGACAGTTCAGAAGGAGGAGAAAGACAGCGCAGACAGAGAGGGTGACAAGGAGAGAAGCAACCTTGCCCTATCCAACCAAGGCCTGTGAAGCCTCTGCAGAAAGTATAAGACTGTGAACAATAACCAGTGTGTGTTTCAGCAGATGTATACGGGATACAAGACCCTCCTCCACTGATAAACAAGTTGGGGAAAGATGCTGGTCTCGGTACCAACATTGACTCCAAGGATAAGGAAACACATGCGGTTCATCACAGCCAGTGAGTCGAGGGGAGCATCGATAATAAAACCGTCTGTGAAAGGTACAGTGAGCAAAAAGCAATGGCTACAAACTCTCAAAGTGGGAAAAAACCACAGAACAGGATATCATGCCATGTTCTTTCTGGAGAGGAACGCCTTCTACCTTTTTTTAAACATTTTTGCAAGGAACTTGGGGTTGGTCACCCTGAGTTCCCTGGGGAACCCAGACATGGACTCCCTGCTCACTGTGCTCAGAGAGGCACAGCTCCACCTCACTGATGAGGCCCAACAAGGCTGAAACATGTGTATGGGTTGCTTTTTTCGGTGCTGGACTGCCTATGTGGGTTGGACAAAGACTGATATGCAAATGGATATATTTCCCATCTGTGAAAGGTACAGTGAACAAAAAGTGATGGCTGCAAACTCTCAAAGTGGGAAAAAAACTCAGAACAGGGTATCATGCTATGTTATTTCTCTAACAGGGTATCATGCCATGTAAGTAGCCAACGGTTAATTTGAACTTTGAAAGTCTTAATTATACATTGATAAAAGAAGGGGAAAGCCAGCAACAGAGGAGTATGGCATCACATGAGTGCTCAAGCAGGAAACTCTGGGTGATTGCCTGAGAGTAACTACACTACTGTAACCAGAAGCCCTTGGAAAGAGGTGAAGAAATGTCAAACTGGTCATACAGGTGCCTTGTAAAATTCTGTGTCCTGTCAAAAGACTTTGACCAACAGAAAACCGTAAAAACTAAGGGAAGTGAACTCAAGTGTTGAAAATGAACACATGAACTGTGGAAATTAGCAAGATAGAACCTGGGTGAGGGATGCTAATGAAAAGTGACTGAGTCTGAAAGTCCCATGAGGAATTATAGCTAAAAGTCGACGAGAGTGAACCTGGCAGAGGGAAGACGACAGCCAAAAGTTGGTGAGAGAGAACCCGGTAGAGGGCAGCTGAAAGCCAGGGGCAGAGGCTGAAAACATGGTTAAAAAGACACTGAGATTAGTGAAAGTGAGAAACAATTGTAAAACAAGGGGAAGGGAAGTTTCCCCCTTGTTTTTAAGGATCTGAGCCCGGCCGAGGGAGGTCCAGGGGTTGAAAGTTACCACCCAAAGTTAGATGAAAAAGGAACTGTCTTGTTAATTTGTTGAATAAGTCTAAAACACCGGTTCCCAGAAGAGGGGGAGCCAGGGGTGAAACCATCACCCAAAGTGTTCCAAAGGGTCAGTGCCCAGAAGAGGGGGACCCAAGGGTGAAGCCATCACCCAAAGTGTTTGTAGAACAGAACTTTATGATGAAAAGTCTCTTGCCTTCGAGGCCTGATAGTCCCAACAAACAAACACAGAGACGTAACCATCGAAGAACCTGATAGCTGATACAGAACGGTTATCTTGTGCTGGAAAGGCTCGAGCATGTGCTATGCTCCAGTCCCACCTTGTCCCGTGCTAAAAACGTGGGGAAGGGAGACCTCAAGACAATCACATCCTGTCTTATGTGCAATCAATTTCTTCCTTAATTTGATACCTTATCCCACAATCGTTCTGCAATTAGCCCTTTCAATTTGACACAACACCACTAGGACACACCACTAAGACTGCCTTATTTTTCATTTGATGGTGGACACTAGCTCCCATCTTAGATTTAGGTTTAGTTTAGGTGTTTTTCCACTCTGCATTTATCGTTCAATAAACACTGTGTATTGCCCTGATATTCCCCGGTCTGGCGTGCATTATAAATAAATAAACTCTTGAACTGTGATCACGTGTGTCTTACTTTACTGTTGTCAACATGAGTTCCTTACAGGGTGCACTGATAGGTTTTTTAAACTGATATAGGCCATACCAAAGTACAGGATACACTGTTACCAAACAAAGTACAACACAATAGTATAATATCAAACTTCAAATGTTCTCAGACATTCTGGTCGGGAATCCTAGGATGCACTTCATAACAAAAGCCTGGTGTGGTAAAATGGGATAATAGAGGCAACTACATTTATTGCGTTGACCCTTCCACTGAAACCAAGGTATCTCCCATTAATCTGGTTCATCAGCATAGGCATAATTAATAAAGCATTTTAAAATTTAGAGCAGGCTTCTGTGATCAAAGGTGTGTGTTTACCACTTCAAAGCGCCTTCTCGCAACCCACATGGTACAAACAAATCAGCACAAATTGCTTCCAACTGATGCTGTGTGAGGAGGAGTGCATACTTCTGTAACACTGCTGTCTTTGCGGGCCAGACTTCAATGAATACCTCTCTGATTTCTTCTCCATGTGGAAATTGTATGTATTTAATATTAAGTACGCACTTTGAAAAATGCAGCCGGCTTTTCTTCTTAACATGCAGAGGTCTATTAATCTATATTTTATCCTCACTAATGACACTGCATTAACAGTGTAAAACCCTGCTCATTACAGCTTTGCAGATCATATCAATATTTGCTCAATTCTGTCTCTTGCAGTTCAGTTAATTGCAGATGGCTTCATAATCCCTTTGCTAATTGTTTTGGAATGAAGTTGACGAATATGTATAAAAATATGAAATTAGTGTGAACATGAAACATATTCAAATATCAAAAGCTGTTCATAACCCCCGCTACTGGGGCCAGTTGCAGAAAGGTGTACGTGAAGCGCTTCAGGGGGATCATGATTGGAGGTACTTATAACTCTACAGAGCAGCATTATCCAGTCTAACCACACACTGTGCCTAAACTTTCCAATGCATAATCACAGTGTTCATTTTTCATTAGTGAGGTCAGAGTTGGCTGGCTAAGTGGCAGAGCGAATAATATCTAGATCAGGGCTAATGGTATGTAATTGTAAAAGCGAACGGTGCATGCACTTGAAGATACAGGGTCAGACATATAACGAAGGGTGATTTCAAATTAAGGGCTCATTACGAGCTCGGAGGTATTCTGCCAGTAAATCCGCCAGAATACAGCCCAGCGGAATTACCCTTAACGCTACTTGGTCCATCGGAATTACTGCCGAATTACAAGTGACTTTGGAGGAGTAAATCCCTCATTGGATTCTATGGGGTATTTTTGGCTGCAGTAATAACTCCACGGATTTTGTCGATTTCCGGTGCTCCCATAGCATAGGTAGCATAGGTAGTATGGCAGAGCGTGAAAAGTGGCAATAATTGCATTACTGCTAATTGTTCCCTGCACTTCCATACTCGTAATGAGTGTTGAAAAACTCCATTATATATTTTTGATAATTGTATCTTTTGATGCATCATTACACTCCCTAACCTGTAAAATAAGAGATTGTTTCATGGCTGGGTATCCAGTCTTTCAAGGACATAGATCCCTGACTATGCGACGCACATGGCACAAATTCTGTTGTAGGTTACCAGCAGCTAATTGACAGGACGCGATCTCCTGCGAATTTGTATTTTTACTGAGTAGTACAGAAAAGCATAGACGCAGTTCCTCTGATCAGTTAGCTGCACAGACTGATAGCCCCTCACTACCTTACGATTCCTGGGGTGTCTCGAGAGCTCCAATAGCCAGAGACATAAAGGTCTTTGGCTAAGTGATGGGAAAATATATAGTGAGATCCCTAATGCACCACGCGATCTGGTAGGAGTGCATTTCCTGCGCTGAGCAAGTTTCTACCCAAAGATGGAACTAGAAGTCCATTTTCTCTTAAGAATTCCCAAGTTCGATTTAAAATGGCAGTGCAGATAAATCTTGATCCAGCATACAGAAACAAAAATGCAATTTGTTTTCGCGTGCATAAACAAACTAATAAAGTCTCTGGATAATTACTTTCAAGAAGTTCTTGAAGTACTGTTGGGAAACAAAAAAGGGCCGGCCTTAGACCACTTTTCCGTTTACTCACCTCCCCAACCCCGTCAGAATGTTACTCTTTCTCACCCCATTGTAGCAGCTCAATGCTTTCAATCAAACCTGATAATTGATTACATGATCAAAAGGGCATTGTGATCAAAAGGGTATTGTTCCTCCATGTATATAAATAAATAAATAACAAATAAATCTTCTGAGTGACGATTAATTTGGAGGTATCTTCACATCACACATGGTTTTGATTTCTGTACAGCGATCCATTAAAAGAAAGAATAGACCTTCAATCCTTACACCAGGATTCTATTGGTCTGCAGATTAATGTCCATTATACGACAACACCAACTCAGAACTAATGAGGCAACATGGCACCCCAGGTATATTTTGTAAAACCCGGAATACAAAGAGAAAGAAATGCTTCAGAAGCAAAGTGTTTCTGGGACTGGGTGTTCTGAGAGGGTAAGCCGTGACAAGAAAGGCGGATTTGTTTCCAACTATATTATTTCAAGACCAATGGCAATGGGAAACAACCTCCCCAGCTCAAGTGAAGTCCAAAACCAGTGCTGGAGGAAGTGGTCCCACACCTGTTTTAACAGACACTACCACTTGCACCGAGGTAACGAACCCGCGAGGGCTGGAGAGAGAAACCATCACCCATGCTGTCAGCAAAGACACGCACCAGAGAAGGGTAACCACGATGCTGAGAAGCACACCTACGGCAGAGTAACTCAAGCAAGTGCCATATGGGAGAGGCACAGGAGAAGAAAGAGGGTGTATGTAATTAAGAGCCAGTTGTGAATGATTAATGTTACGACGAGTTCCCACAAGCGTTGGGGAACAGGAGAGAAACCAACATGTCTATTCCTGGACTATTCTAGTAGAAGATAAGGCCCTTCTTGGTAAGTATGCTGATCAACCGTGCACTACTCTTCCTCGTCCCAGTACTTTGAATTAATAGTAGAAAGTGCAGATTTGGCGAGCTAACCAAGTTTACATAAAATCATATGTCTGGCGGAGGAAGAGTACTAGTTAACAAACACATACTCTTCATCGTCCCTGGGATTCTGGGACTGAAAGTGAACATTACCTAATGTTCTTTGTTGCGGCACATAGGAAAGACTGGGGATGAGGATTGTCCCCTTGGCATTTCTTAATTGCTTTTAAACTTGAATTATCAAATATTTTGGATGCTTACACTAAAGAATGGAAAGTCCAGGGGAAGAGGATTGTCACCCCTCGCAATACTGGCACTCTGTCCAGGCGACGCAACCTGCTTCCTGCATTAGTGACTAAATTCTACTTTGAATTAGTGACCCCAAAATACACTTCGGAACGACACACACACTCACGCCCTTTCCCGGCACTCTATTCCTATGGCTTCTACCTGTCATACACTGATTCTGAAATGCCGTGAAGGTTCCCATCCTACCTATAATCTAAACAGACAAAGTGTACTTAATATTTTCAGTGATGTCCTAGAATTAGAAGATTTGACATCCCATGATATAGCCCAAGTGGAATATTTGAATGATGATTCAACAGCAATTGTGAGGCTTTGGATTCCTTCAGGCATTATCCTGAATACGATATGGTTAGCCAAGAGGACCCTTTTTAAAATGGGATTCTTATTGGCGCAAGACCTGCACCGCTTAGAGGAACGTGTAGACGCCCCTCCCCACCATCTATCACAAATATACTACAGCTCTTGTCATGACCTCCAAGCCCCTAATAATTAACCATCAATTGCACCTCAGTCTTATTTTATCAAAATAGCCTCTTGGAATACCCGAGGCTATACTCATTTGCATACTTCTGTACAATCTTTGACTGACTATGCTATAATTGCACTTCAGGAGACTTGGTATTTGGTCCCTCCTACTTGCGACAATTTTGATGTTATTTTGTTACCAGCAAAGATGGGACTACGTGGTCGCCGTTCATCGGGTTTAATGGTTGCAGCTAATAAGAAACTTGGGTTCAAAATTGAGGCGTGGTTACATGTCAGTATCTTTTTGCAGCTAGTAAAGATCACCCACAGTGACCATATAATAGCCCTCATTAACATCTATCGCAATCCGGCAGGACTATCCAACATAGCCTTTTTTGCGGGGTTAACGGACATGTTAGATGAAATTTCGGCTACACCTGGTATCACTGACACCCTGATTATGGGTAACTTGAATATGGACTGCATATCCTCCGTTAACCAAAACAAGACAAGGGCCTTATCCACCTGGTCCCATCTTATGTATGAGCGTAATATGCGAGTAATAAATGGCTCAGTGGAAAGTGATATCCCCCCAAAACCCACATGGCAGCGTGGCAAGAGTCAAAGTATTATTGACTACATGTACATTGACCAATCTATGTATAGTAGTGTTATTTCATTTGAGATAATTGCACAATCTACAAGTGATCACCATCTTCTTTCATTATAACTTAGCTGGTCCGGTACCCCTTCTATCAAACAATGGTCGACCCAACATCTAATGGTTAATAATGCAAAAAACTGTCTAAAATGGTCCAAGAGAACCCTTACGCAGTTCTCAAATGCATTGTTTGCATTAGACAACTCATATAAATTGATTGAGTATACTGATCTTCTAGAACCATTCCGGAATACAATTGTACCAACCCCAAATATAAAAAAACATAAACACCTTTATGACCCTGTAATCAAAGCACGCAGGGCCGAATATCGCAAAGAAAAGAGACTCACCCTCAAGTTAAATAATACCAATACTCACAGTGCACTAAGAGCTATTAAATGTAAATACTCGAACTGGATTTGCGGACGTCGGGACGTCGAGCATGGATGTTTCAACAAGATAGCGAAGCCATGCTGTGCTCAATCTGGTCCAAGAATTCGGCTGAAATATGGCGCCTTCTCAATTCGAATTATAATCTATCACAGGCTCATGTTCAAACTGGTGCGGTAACCGAAGCTGCTTGGATTGCACATTTTTCAGACTTATATTGTGACCCGCTCTTCCACCATAATGAATATAAGATTCAATCCAAAACTCAGTGGAAAATTACCTGCTCCCCTGCCCTACTCGATGAGCTGATCGCAAAGTTGAGCCCCTCCCGAGCCGCTGGTCCTGACGGCCTACACAACGCCATCCTGAAAGAAAACCCGAGGCTATGGGCAAAAAATCTCCATGCCATTTTTGCAGAAATCATGAAACGTCGTATCTTGCCAGCTTCGTGGCTATGCTCGGTCATAGTCCCGATTTATAAGAAGGGTGATCGTGCTGATCCTTGTAATTACCGTCCAATTGCCCTCCTGGATGTCCCGGGAAGACTTTTTGCTAAATTAGTTCTAATCGAATTCAATCTTTGGACGGACCTCACTGCCAAACGAGATCGGCAACAAACGGGATTTGTCTCAGGTATGGGTACCTGTATAAACCTGCTAACTTTAAATGCAATAAAAGCCCACAGTCAGTCTCACAAACAATCCATTTATTTTGCGTTTATTGATTTACATGCTGCCTTTGACTCTGTCTCACGTGCCCTGCTTATGATGAAACTAACAAGAGACAAATGCCCCCCAGTTCTTCACGATATCATCCACGCATTCCATGCAGCCACATCGATTCGTGTAAGGCTCACTTTAGATGGCTTGTTTTCTGCCCCAATCAAGACAGACCGGGGCCTAAAGCAAGGGTGTTTATTGGCCGCAGCAATTTTTAATTATTTCATCCACGACCTAACCACAATTTTTCTACAGATCGCCTCTGATGCTCCAGTCCTTAAAGGACAAAAAGTTACTAACTTAAATTATGCAGATGATATAGTCCTTATTTCAAAAACGCTGAAGGGCTTCCAGAACCTCATTGATGCATTTAATGTGTATTTAATCGAGAACCAATTGATAATCAACACTAAAAAAAACAGATTGTAGTCTATAAGGCAAATCGGCTGCATAAATTTAAACCTAAATGGACATTCAATTATACTCCACTGGAAGTTGTGCAATCATATACTAACCTGGGCTGTGAATTTAGTGGCTCGGTTAAACCGCACAGTCAAATTGACCGCATGGAGGCAAAATTGACTACAGCAATTTCGCAATCTAAAATCATATTGCACAAATTTGGGAAATTTACAATCCAACCGGTAATAACTTACTGGTCCATGAAAGCAATCCCTTCCATCTTGTATGGGGCTGAAACCCTATTGAATTTTAATCACTTGCATCTTGAGAGACTCGAGGGAAAATTTTGGAGGGCTGTGCTCAACCTACCCCATTGTGTTCCAAGCGCCTGGTTGCGATACGAAGTAGGCCTTATTTCCATACATGCGGTCTATATTTGGCGATGTTGTATGTTATTCCGTAAATGTCTCATGGCAAATCAAAAAATGAATATGCTATCTGTAATAGGTGACTACATGTTAACAACTGATAAGAACTTTGTAAAATTATGGATTAATCTTTGTTTGGAAGCCTTAGCATCTGTAAATATTTCAATTTACAAGTTAATAGCCAATCCTGTGGGTTCCAAAAAAAATTCTATAACTTAGATTGGTCCAATACCATCGATAAATGCCAAAAGTATTGTCAACCATGTAAGTTTCGCTTCTGGCCCAAACCAATGAAATGCCCTGAATCTTATCTTTCAAAATTTCCTTCTGCTAAATTAAGAGCAGGCTTCCTGAGAGCACGATTCGATTTATGGCCCACTTATCAGGTTCAGGCAAGGCGAAATCTGCGATCACGAGCACTACAAGCATGTCAATTCTGTATGCAAGATAATACCATAGAATCATTGGAACATCTAGTCTGTTATTGTACCAAATTGAATGCTCAAAGGTTAATGCACTTTTTAAAAGTACTACCCATCATAGAAACTGTTGACCAAGAAATGCGATGGACCTTTTTACTGTGTTCTAATACTTACTTTTTGCAGATTGCATTAACCAACTTTTTATTATCTTTAAATTTGGATAAAGTTAATTGAGAAGAAATCTAAGTCTCAAGCAGCCTGAAAACTAAAAAAAGAGGAAACCCCTCCTTTCTTTTAATTTTTTCATAATGTTAGTGAATTACTTATTTGTGAAGTGTATCTGTTTTATTTCTATCATGTATTAGCTAAATGTCTGTATATTTGCTAGATGAAGGGCAATAACATCTATGCTGCTTGAGTCTGTACATTCTAACATGAATTTTTCTAAACCTGCTGCTATTTGTATGATTATATCAAAAAAACATTGTGTGTTTGTATATTGAAAAGTTGTTTTTAACAGCTAAATCAATAATAAAAAAAAATTAGTGGATCTTTGTTCATTTGGAACTCTCTTTATTAGAACTTTGTGGAAAAGAATGGCGGAATACTGCCATACAGCAGCCAACTATGTTAACATTTTTCCCATGTGTAATAGATTTTCATGCACAGAGTGAGAGGGTCAGATTAGGGTTTTGACATTTGTGATTGCTACTCTGATTTACTTATTGGTGCATGCAGTATTTTCAGCCAATCTAGGGTGTTTCAAGACACCCACCTCAGCATCCCTTGGCACTTTCCTCGTGGGCTCCCATGAGCAGTTGTCTATCCTTACTGCCCCTTTCATTTATGTAGTTCTCTCACTGCACAATGCATAAGTGCATTTATAGGAGCACTATGTATACGTTTTTGGTATAAGTAATGGAAATGCTAAAGATTTGTAGAACGTTGTTAAGTGAAAGTTGGTGGGTGGAATTGTAATATGTTGATAGACTATATGTAGAGTTCTTTTTAAGTGATTGGTGGATATATGTGTGAATGATTTAAAGCAGGGAATTAGGGAGTTTTGCAAACATAACAGTAATAAGAGTAGAAGGGCTGTCTTGTGTCATGGTGTGAATGTGCAATCTGGGTTTTCTAATTAGGCACAGGCAAGACAGGGGAATGTAGAGAGGGGAATGTAGAGACTGTGGATAGTCATAAAGGGCAATGGATTATGGTGTTTATTGTATATTAGAGAGAAGAATTTCAGACCGAAAAGAGTTTCTGTGCTTTTTTCTATTTCTCTAGTGTACAATTGTCCATTATTCCCATTAGCATAGTAGAAAATGCTAATGGGAATGTCGGAGGATTTTATTGAATCTAAATACTTCACTGAAAAATGTAAAGGAGATGGAGCTTATTTGTTTAGTTCTAGTTTTTAACTGTGAAAGCTGGTTCCTAATGGAAAAATATTTATGTTTTTCTTTATTTATTTTCTTTGGCAGGAGAGGCCAGAAGGTAAGATGGAGAGGAAAATTAAGGAAGGGGCACCAATCACATATATGGAGGGGCTGGTGGACAGGGGAAGATGTTGTGTGTGTGTTACATTCAAGGTAGGGGGCAGTGTTTCTCATGCTCTTTGAGTACAGCCTCGAAAGCACTTTGAAAATGCACCCCCTCTGGAGAGTGGTGTGTTGCAGTATATACAGACTACTGTTGTCTTGGAAAGATATGGATCAACAGCCTGTTTTATGGCTTTCAAGGTAGCTGGTGGGATATTGTGCCCCACATGAGTAGCCTGTGTGTTGGCAGTAGCAGTTGAGGAAGATGAGGTAAACAAAGACAGTCTACTACTTCCTGAGAAAGGTGCAGCCTTTCTCTGAGCACCTGGGTGGTATGAGCATTTGTGGTGTTGCATGGACGTGCTACCAAGCGAGTACAGCCCATGTTTCCTTGACGGAGTATGATTCCACACTCAATGACTTCAACATGGGTAGCCCGAGACTTTGGTACCACTTGGACGATCTTAAGGAACCTCCACACTCATGATTCTCTCTAAATCTAATCTACTCAAAGTCAATGCTCTGCGTTTATTAATTAACGTGTGTCCCTCCTCATCCTGTGTTTTTGGTATTGGGGATTGTCTGCCACTCCCCTGCGTCCCATATTCACTGTTAAAAACAATGTGCTCACGCCTCCAGCCCAAACTTTGGTCCCGAAAGCGTGCTTTTGTAAATTTGGTGTAAATCTGTGCAGTCATTTTTTTTTTAAACGGCCAAAATGTAGGTACCAAAAATATTGTGATATCTGGGTTCGGTTTGCCGACTCATTTCCCTATTTGGTCTGTGGACGGGCCTCCGATTGGCCCAGAGGGCAGCGTGAGGTCCGCAGACATTGGATGCACCTGCTGCTTGTATGATGAAAAGCGTGAGGTGCTTCTGATTTTCAGAAATGCCCGCCATGTTGGATTTGCCGACAGCCATCGTTGCCCGCGAACATTGTGGTGAAAACATATTAAAAAACACAACATTGTGCTTCTCAAACTAATGATTTAATCTCTGGGGAGGTGATTTGGTAATGAGGATGGGATATGTACTGTGATGCTTGCAAACATCTGTGATGTTCAGGGACATCTATGCCTATTTCTGCATTACAGGGTTGGTGAAAAGCAGTTTTTGGACGGCTTATAACTTTGGCACCATTTAATGAAACTGCATTATATCATTCTCGACCTCACTGAATGGATCTGCAAAGTGTGGTGCTGTTTTGTCAAGAGGGAACACAATTAGAGGGGGTATCAAAATATTTTAAAGGCTTATAAATGTGGTGCCATTTGACGAATGTGCACAAAAGTTTGCAAAACAAAATGATTTTAGACTTAGCTATGAATGTTTTTGCAAAGTTTGGTTGGATTTTGTCAAGAGGGTGCACAATTAGAGGGGGTTCTCCACATTTTCAGATGGCTTATAACTGTGTTGCCGTTTGACGAATGTGGACAAAAGTTTTCAGAAAGATTATTGGCCCAACCTTTATTGTTTTGTGCTACATCTGAATGGATTTTGTCAAGTGTGGTCTCAGTTATAAGACTATTTTATGTACATACATTTTGACACTTGGGGGGATATGCAGCATACTCATTTAACGAGCATTGGCACGGACCAGGAAATGTGGTTTTGCAAATGTGTCGATGTTAAATTTTTGAAAAGTGTCATAATGTAGGTACAAAAAATAGTAATATACCTTTGGTGACTGTTATAGCCTGTGGCCATGGGCAGTGGCCAGATTGTCTGAGTCATGTCCATAGGTCATGAACCAGACAATCTGTCTACTGGCCATGACCATGAGGGACCAGCAATGAGGTTAAAGAGGGCATGGCCACCAGGAACCAGCTATTTGGTAAAGTTTTTCAAAATTGGTATAGGTTTGAATGGGAAAAGAAATCTGCAGGTTGAAGTGCTGGATGGGCTTGCATCAAATATACACGAGTAGGGTCAGCAAGAACTTCAAAGCATGGTTTTGTAAATATGTCCTGTTTTATTTTTTTTTAAAGTGTGAACATATAAGTACACAACACAGTGATATAACATTGGTGTCTGGGCAATGGTCCTGGCTGTCAGCATTAGGCAAAAGTAAAAATAACCAAGAGAAATAAAATGTGATTTTAATGCCACAAGAGAAACTGTAATAGTAAGAGCAAAGTAGATGGCTTTTTATATGGAGTTGAGAGATCACCAATCTCTATATGAGCTATACATACAATCTCTGACAGGCGGAGGTTTAGGGGTCAGAAACCTAGGCTGTTCTTGGACAAGTGCATTGAAAGACAGACAATCCATAGTAAATGGGGAAATACATTGGACGCTATTGAAGAAAAATCAGAAGAGTAGCAATGTGCTCCTGCTTGAAAGCTGTGTAAATAAGATGGTCAACGATTGAATGACTGATTTGAAATGGGAGAATGAAGAAACTGTCTTGCCAATCGCAATGCCATTTACATCATAATCCCTCAATAACAGAATTGAATGCATGTCTGGGCTGATTTCTGTAGTAGGTAAATATTTTTAGAGAGTTAATCTTTGAGTTGTATGTTGGACACCAACGTTAAATTCAAAGCAAAAATGTTTCCCTATTTTAAACCTTTGCGTTTTTCGCTGGGTTTCACCGAAGACACCATAGTGGGGTGATATTATGTACATATACAGATAAAAGCCAACCCAGAGGTGGCTGAAGATAATACAAACATGATTAATTATTATGTTTCAGGGTGTGATGGGAATGCCCTGAGAACATTATGTTTAGGTGGAGCATGTAAGACAGCTTAGGTTGTAGTTATTGTAATCCCCACACTGAGGTATCGTTGGTTTAAAGGAATGCATGGTATCAAACAGTAAGACAGACGCAAGTAACCACAGTTAAAGGGTGTTCATTGAACTTCGATTGGGTTTGAAAAACACCTATCTAATCTTAAATCTAAAGATGGGAGCAAGCTACGACCATCAAAAAATAATAACACAGTCCTAGTGGTGTCTTGTCAAAATAAAAGGGCCTATACTAATAAACCTGTTGCCAATCCTTACTTCTAAATACAACTAATGTGGGAAACAATGTTATGCAAAAGAAAAGTTTGAAGATATAATATGTCAGGATATTCAATCTGTTGACTTCCCTTTCAGCACGGGACAAGGCGGCACACTCAAGCTTAGCACAGTCTCTGGCTTCTCTAGCATGAGGATGCAGTTCAAATTTCAGTATCAAGGCCTTCTGTACCAAAGTTTCTTTCCCATTCAAAGTCTCTTACCTCAGAGGGCATGATATGACAAACAAACATTCAAAAGTTTCTTTCTGCTCAGGATTCTCATGCACAACTTCTTGGTTGATTTTCGATTCAACCCAGATTCCCCTCTGCCAGGCTCAGACCCACTTTGACACAACATCTTCAATTGGTCTCCTTCTTCAAAGCTCAGACCAGATTTGTGTCTTTTCCCAAACTTTCTCTATTTCATCAAAATCAAAAACTTTCGACTGTGCACAGAATTTAGCTTGACCCGTCCCAGGACCACTTCGATTCACATTTATTCATTCACTTTCATTCATCCGGGCTCGGATCAAATGTATCTACTTTTGGTACTCCTCAGCTGAATACCCTACAGAGACATTCGATTGAGCACCCACACGGTGCCAAACCACTCTGTCAACGGTATTGTAGCTTGCTTTAAAGTTCAATTACTCATCACCGTTATAGCTTCAGTTGTGTATCTTATCACACAAGTTTTAACAATTTTCATTACAGCGCTCGCCATACAATGTTGCTGCTTGCAACCTTGGCATCAACACAGACCAGTCTCCTATCAGTCTCCCCAAGTCACTGGCTGTATTGTTTTCAATCCTGTTTTGTTTTGTTTAGGGGTTTTGGTTTTGCACGTCGGAAGGGGTGTGGTGATGGGTTTTTTTTAGGGAGTGGGGACAGGCCAGCAGGGAACATAGTTCCACTTCTTCTTTTCATGCACTTCGATCACTGGAGACTGTGATGTTCATGTGGGATTCGGGTGAGTTCTGAGGCCAAACGTGAGATCAGTCCACTACTAAAGGAAGCTGCACTTTTTTTAGTGGATTGAGATTTGGTGCACGAAGTTGGAGCAGGGTTGATGAGCAAGAATCTGCAATCAAAGGTGTTCTAACACAACAAAAACACGTTTCCCCTTCCATAAAAGTGTGAATAAATACAAATTCACATGTTTGTGTCAGCTATTGTGATAACCAGGCATGCATTTAATCTAGCCACTTTTGAAAAAATATCAAAAAAAGTTGGTGATGTGCCTTGCATTCAAAATGAATAGTGTCTCAAACGAAATCCCAAAGTGAGAGCAAGTCTTGGCTTCCCTGACTGTCTATGCAATTCAAATTAAAGAAGTTTCACAATATAAAAAAATACATAAATTATGTTTAGCACTGCCTAAAGCCATCCTTAATATCCATGCCAAAAATCCTGCCAAAAGCAAAATGCACTCAACCATCCATAGGTGTCCACCTTCTGGCTCTCTTAAAGATTACAGTCACAGCTAAAGTGTTCCAGAATCAAGTCCAGTCTGGCTTACTGAATTCAATTGTCCAAATCTCCTAAAAGTTTGAGAATGTAGGAGAATCCTGAATACTATGTACATTTAGGTGATTTGTGGTCTCAAGCAAATGTATTCACCCCAAATTAGTCTTTTATAAGATAGAGATACTATTCATCAGTTATTTTTGATTTTGGGAATTTCTTGACCCAAACATTTGAACAATCTTTGATCTTATTGCACATTACAGATTGCATGTATAATCCATGTCAATTAGGTTCATAATCATAACTTCATAAAGTGTCAGATATACTTTTCTCCATATTATGTCCGAGACTAGATGGTAATCTTTTATTTGAGCTTCCAAAATTTGAACCACCAATTACTTAAGGGGACACCAGTTGAAATGTTTTAATGTTCAGAAAGGAGTAATCTCAAGAAGACCCTTTTTGACCTGACAGTGCAGTCCCCTTCTGTACAATAATTCGAACAGGGAGTATCCCAAAGATGCCTGCAGTATTTTTCTCACTGCAAAAAGAGCCCTGGGAATTATAAGATCCCATTTACAGCCATCAGTCTTAATCAACTTGTGTAGTATACATTTTAAGGTAGATTGAACCTTTCCACAAGTCTGTCAGTACTAGGATGACATCCTGATGTGTGAAAGGTTTTGATGTATATAATATTTCTTTAACGTCCAACATAATTTTTGACATACAGTTGGTGCCTTGGTCCAGGAGGATTCCTTTGGGAATCCACCTCAGGAAAGGAATGGAAGTAGGTGTTTTATAATGTGTTGACTCTTGTTGCTCCTAACGGGGAATGCCTCGGGATATTGAGTAGCATAGTCAAAAATGACCAGAATAAACTTGTTCCCCAACTTTGATGTTTCTAACATGCCCAATATGTTGATCGCTATTTCCAAAAAGGGTACCTCAATGATGGGCTAAGTTTTTAATGGAGCCTGGTGTACCAGAGTAGCTGACATTTTTTTGGCAGATGGTACAAATGGAGACATAGCTCATCACATTCACAAATACTCTGGGTTAATAAAACCAGAAGATCACATGACTTTGGGTCTTCCCTATTCCCTGGTGGGCAGCTGTAAGATGGGAATGGGCCAGCTTCAACACTATTCTCTGGTGACTTTATAGAATTACGAATTGACTTCAGAGAAGACTTTCTCTCCCGATGTCTCCTCTGTATAGCAATACCTTTTTAAGAAAGAAAAAGGACACAGCTGGATTTCGCACCTTCTCTGCTGCATTACCCTCTCAAAGGCCTGTGTGAGAGCTGGATAGTTCCTTTGAGCAAAGGTGAGGTCAGGCAGAGGTTCAATATCTTCCATTTCTATATAATCAGCCTCAACTCTCAGAAGGTCATACTCTCCAAACTCCAGTGACTGCCTTTTGGTTTCCCTTACAACCTCCACCTCTTGGGTAACTGGAGCCAGGGTGTGATCTAATATTCCTTGTGTGAAGTTCAAGGGTGTTTATTTAAATAATAATAAGAAAATGCTTGTCTAGACATGTTAAGCATTTTTAAAAGATCTGTGCCCAGATGCAGTTAATTCTGCCTGGTCTTGTGCAATGCAAGCAATTCAATTCAATACCTAACACACTAAAACTAATTGTGCTCATTGAATGTCCAAAACAAATCATCCAAAATCTACTTATTACCTAAACCTACCACTGAGATAAGTGTAACAGAATATATAGACCAGAGCAATAGGCTCTATCTTTGGGTTTTTCCTGAGCCCAACTAATGGGACCATTTTCCAGAGAAGAGGAGAGTGATCTGTTACAAGCCAGAATTGTCTTCCTATTAAGTAGCATTGTATATTGCCCATTTGATAGCCAGGACTGCTAATTCGACCAAGGCATGTGCCTGTTCTCGAGGGAACAACTTCCTGCATGTATTCAATATGGTGTTTTCCATGCCATCATGTTCTTGGGATAATACTGCTCCCATGCCAACCTTAGATGCATTAGTTTGGAGTTTGAACTCCTTGTTAAAGACCAGCATTTTCAAGATGGGTTCTTGGCACAACACCGGTTTCAGCCTCTCAAAGCTTCTTTGATGTTCAGTTCCCCAGATACGCTTGTGGGGTGGAGAGTTTTTCAGTTTATCTGTGAGGTAGGCAGTCAAGGTGGAATAGTTGGGCTAATGAATCATTAGTACTGCACAATCAATCCCAAGAAAGTTTTCAGGTCCCTTTTGGTCTTAAGCACAGGTGTTTGTTGTACTGCCTTGACATTTTCGGTCTGGGGTTTTATCAGCCCATTTCATAAGAAGTACCCCAGGTATTTTACGGCCTTTTGGGCTAGATGTCATTTCTTCAGGTTTGCCCTTACATATAGATGGTGCATGTGTTTGGGCCAGGTCTTGCTATGGACGTCATCATGATCCAAATATGCCCCAGAAAAGTTAGAGTAAGGTCGTAACACTCTGTCCATCAGTCTCAGGAAAGTAGCAGGTTCTCTCTATATTTAGGGTCATCTGCTGATACCCCTTTGTCAAATTGAGGGTAGAGATGCATTTGGATGACCCTAACTTTTCAATGAGTTCATCAATTTGGGGCATTGGGTAATTGCCAAACGTAAAAATAGAGTTTAGTTTTTCAAAACATATCCTCCAAGTCTTGTCTGGTTTTGTCACCAAAATGATAAGAGGAGACCAAGCGCTCCCTGATAGCTCAATGATGTCAGCCGTGAACATTTATTTAAGCTGCATCTCTTTGATTTTCCATCTTGCCTCTGGGATTAATTTTACCATAAGTCTGGCGTGCATATGAATATAGTGAAAGAAATTGCTCACTCAACCTAGCTGTTATAAGAAGACCTATGGGAACTGTTCCGATAATTCATGGATGTCTTCTTGTTTGGAGGGTTGTAGTTGTCTAGGTATGAATTGTTTTTCTAGTGCTTGATCAGTAAGGAGGTTGGCCATGGCTACAGTAGTTTCCTCCACTTGGTCAACCTTCCACTACTTTAGCAGATTAACATGGTATATTTGGGTCTTCTGGCATCTTTCTGGTTGGGCAACTACATAGTTCAAAGGACTTTTTTTCCTCTGTCATTTTATAGGGACTGTACCATTTACCAATTCACCTATAGATAAGGAACAGGTCACAGCTTGTTTGTCATGAAGAGACTTCTGATGTCATGTTCTTGAGCCCACCCTAAGTGATGTTTCATGATTTTCTCTACCAGCAGTCATATGGGTTTAGGCTTCTAAGCTTTTTGGGAGATGGATAGGCTAGCCTCTTCTCTTTCTTCCCAGGTCTCTTTAAGCATGTCAAGTACATCGTGAGGTTCTCTTCCATGTAGCAATTAAAAAGGGGAGTACCCTTGAGATGCCTGAGGTGTTTTATGGACAGTAAAGATGGCCCAGGGAATCATTAAATCCCAATTACGGCTGTCAGCCTCTACCAGCTTGTGGAGTATTCCTTTAGAGCTTAGATTGAACCTTTCCACAAGGCCATCAGTCTGAGGGTGGAGGTATTAATATGTACTATCTCCATGATTTCCTGCATAACTTTCTACATTAATGTAGTACCTTCTTTTCAAAAATCTATTTGGTAAATAAATATATGTAGATGTTTCATTATCTGTTGACTTGTATAATTTCTGAGATTAAATGCTTCGGGATACCGGGTAGCATATTCAAACATTACTAGTATATGCCTATTCCCCAATGTAGATGTTTCTACGGGCCTACTATGTCCATGGTTATGCAGGAAAAAGGCACCTTAATGATTGGTAGGGGCTCTAAAGTGGCCTGGGTTACCAGATTGGTTGCAATGGGCAGATTTCACAGGTTGTGCCATAACTTGTTATGTCTGCAAATACTCCTGATCAATAAAACTCTGGTTTCCCCTGGCTTTGGGTTTTCCCTATTCCCTAGTGGATAGCAGTTAAATGAGAATGTGCCAGTTCCAATGTTATGTTTCTGTGGCTTCCAGGAATAACCAATTGAGTTTGGTGAAGACCATCTCTTCCAGTGTCTCCTCTATAGAACAATCCTTTCTTAAGGAAGAAGAAAGGTCAAGCATGATTCTTCCCTTGTTCTTCCGTCATTAACCTCCCAAAGGCTTTGGTGAACGTGGGATCATTCCGTTGGGCAAAGGCAAGGTCGAGTAACAGAGTGAGTTCCTCAGCCTCTTCCACATTACTACAGTCTCTAGGGAAATCTGGCATTCCCAAATCCAAAGGTTCCCCATAGTGTATCCACCTCATGGGGAAGTGGGCCGAGAGCCTGTTCCAGGATCCCCTGTGCCACATAAGGGTTGGTCCCATCGTCTGGAGGAATATTTTAATTTCTCCCTGATAATGAGGATCTATTACCATGTGTGAGACATCCAGGGAATATTGGCAAACAATGCCTGACTTTGTGGCCTATTGCAAGTGCCAGGTTGAGGGGAAAAACAAAGGCCGGTATGAATTACGTTTTTCTCACTAGGAGGTATGGGGACCTCATCTATATTAAACAAGTCAAAGCCAATGTATTTTTGGGGTTGCTAATGTGTGAGCCTTGGCCTTTGCAGATCATTTTCTGAATAGCATGGATCCCAAACTTCTATCAGCTTATCTAAATCCCACTTCTGACATCATATGTGTCAAACCATAAGGAGGAGAAGGAGGAGGTCTCAGGAATATCATATTCAGGATGTTTTGTGAAACTAAAAGAAAAATGCCCCACTGCCAAGAGGGATTTCCCTACTTATGAACTAAAACTAAACTTGCTTGTCTACTGTCAAAATAAGAAAAGCTCGTCCTCATTCCAAAACATATCCAGCATCTGTCCCTTTCACTTTAATAAAACAACAGAAAATTAGGCCAGAACTGTTAGGTCTCTCAGTTCAGGCTTATTTTTTATGGGGAGGACGGGACTGGGAAAAGGCCAGACACAAAAAAATGACTACACCCCACAGGCTGTGAAAAATGATGTCTCTCTTATGTTATATTGCGAAACAAAATACAAGAGAAACAACTGTGTTCAATGGCATCTTGCAACGGAAAATATGACTGGTTGGTAGCAATTCATGTTAGTTAATAATTGTATTGTTCTTTAATTTACTTTCATATGTGTAATATGAGGAATGTAGCTCTTCAGCCGAGCAAGAACATTTTTATTTCAATCTCTGGTATCACAACATGTTTTATCAGACGTTTTCCACGATGTAGATAGCAGTATCCTAATGAGATGTAAACTGGCGCATACTTATTGAATGTTGGATGTGCATTACTTAGCACAAATGTGAAGAAAGGGGGTTAGAACATAGTGGATGCCAGCCAATTCCTTTAAATATTCTTACGTGTAGGATTCTGTATCTTCCATTCAGCAACTCACTCTCACTTAGCAACAGACTGTTGTGGACATTTTCAAATGTTCACATTTTGAAGGCACTAGTGAGGTAGTGTCCCATCTGGATTTGGCGCCGATGGTGCTATCATCCTCGGATACAATGCAAACAGTGCAACTGGCGAATCTAACAATTGCACTTCCTGAAAGCAAAAAATTGGAGTTCTTGGTTTAAATGACACATTGTCAGCTGACGCGTTGCCATTAATCTACTTGCATACTTTGAGTGCCGTGTAATTGGCCGGCTATATAGCTCACTTGCTGTTAAAGTGTGTTTAGTTAGGCAGAGACTATTACATCTTCCATCCTTGCTGGTTGGGATAGTGACTGCTGCTAAATTGGATGGTAACAAAATAGCATGTGGTTTACAGTGATACTAAAAAGTCGTAGCAAGCACTCAATATGTACAGTCACCAATTCTAAAATTCCATATAACATCCAATAATTCGAACCCCACAATTGAGCAAGCGATTTTGACAAAGGGAAATATATGTGTAAGTTGGGATAGAGTACACAAAAGGGAAAAGAGTGGAGTGGAAATTAAATCTAAAGAAAGGGAAGGGTATTGAAACAGTGGGGTGGCATATGGATGGTGTAACCTCCATTTTATTTTAAACAAAAGGGTGAAACAAAAAACTCTCAAAAAAGAAAAGCGAAATGAAGGGCAGATGTATACATTCTCATGTAAGTGCAAATTCAATTAATCATGTGTAACATTTAAAAACAATGCATTTATTTTCTAAATTTCGCAGAAATGCATATTCCTGCTCTACAATGCACTATTCATCTACTTTGGAAATGAGGTTTCTTTTCTGCTTAGGGACACATACATAAATCTACCTCCAGTTCTCCCTGCCTGCTCTGCTTCAGAAGGTCCTGTTTGTATTCATATGTGTTAAAGTCCTAACATTATTTGGATGCAGTCTTCTTGTGTTTTCTCTAAGGAAGGTATACATTATTCATGTAATCATTCTTCAAGGAAGAATTATTTTCTTGACCTTTCTTGAATCTGTAATTTTTTAAAACAATTATATTTTCAAACTTTGTGTTGATCATTAGTGCATCAGCAGCAATTTGTGTTCAGAGCCAGTCCTTCCTTAAGGAATCCCAGTGCAATGTGTTTATTATTTTGGTAGCGCCTCGGGAGTGGCAGAGCACGTATTTGAAATGTGAATGTAGTTTTAGAGCAAGACAAAAAGACACAAACAAATGTGTCAGATAGGGCATGCAGGGCGTTTTTATTGGTCTATTACACACATTGTGTGGTAACTTGAAGTACACATAAAAAATCAACCAATACACAAATGTTACTCTCTCTGTTACACTGAATCATGCCATAGACAGATGTATTTGTGTATTTGAAGTAGTTTGTAACTTGCTGGATATGACTTCATGCTGCTTCGGAGTCGACATAGCTCGCTTGATATGTGGTATGTTGGAGAGTTTGCCTTGGACCGACTTCAGATTTTGGCTCGATGAATCTGCTAGGTTTGAACACTGTTTAGTTTATCAACAAATATGAATGGATCAATCGCTTGACAGCGTTTGGGTTCCATGTTAGTGATTAGAGTTGGAAGGGCTTGGTTGTCTCAAAGAAGATCGCAATCAACAGTGAAGTGGACAGCTCAGTGTTGACAATCTTAGTGTTGGTTAGCAGCCCAAAGATGCTCAATTGAAGCATGGATTAGGCTTAAACCAAGGAGACTTGACTGTTTGTTTTGGGCAGCTTGACAGAGTCTAGAGCACTGTCCTGCTCCTGAAGTGGTTCTGAACATGCTTGACGTGCTGTTCAGTTTAACTGACCAACAACAGGTGCATCCATAATTCATTTGGACTTAGAGTTCTGGAGCATTACTTAAGTGAACACACGCTCACACAATTCTGCACTTCCCACACTTGATTATGCTGAGGTATCCCAAGGCACACTATCTGCCCGTTGGGTACTTTGTAATGCTGGCCTCAGGTAATCATTGCACGCAAGCTCCACATTTCTTCCACCAATAGCCTTAAAATTCCTATGAGGTATTAAGGGAGGGATCTATTCCCCTCCTTGATCATACATCTTCACACATTTGGAAATGGAACTTGAACTGAACACAGCTCTAAATGTAGTCAGAAGTAGGAGACTCCCACTCCATCCTGACAGTGGTTTGGTGGCTTCCAAACGTCCTGCTAAGGAACCAGTGGGGATTACTTTCTAGAAAATTGTCAACACTCTTTGAAAGTAATTTAGAAAGGCCTAGGTTCACAGTGGACTCATTACCAGGAAAAGTTAAGCATGTCAGAAGAAACTAAAATGGTGGAAATGATCTCCGCTAAGCTCCCTTGCTCTCTTGCTCCCTTAGCTCCACCATGTCCTGGCTGCATGAGAAACTATGCCTCCTACCTCAATGCGTTTCTTTTACGCAGGCCCCTCAAAACTAAGAAGGCCCTAATGAGTTTGTATGGGTGCAGCCATAACTTTAGAATCCATCTTCCCCAGATGATGGTGAGGTGTGACATTCTCAATTAAGTGGAGCAAGGTACTTTTTCTGCGAGAGAATGAAACAATATGCTATCAGAAGTGGGGTTATTTCTCTGCAGTAATTGCTTTCATTTGGAGAGCCAATGCATCAATTATTTTACAATAGTCTCCGTGGCATGAGTTTGCTTCATATTTAAGGTTCCATAGCGTTCAATTAGTACGATGCTAGGAAACTGTCACCAAATACCAAAATGCTGCCTATGATGTGAAATTAAAGGAATAGTGCACTCAAAAAATGTTTTGTTTTAAATGATGGCCAATAATCAAAATCAGGATTTTCAGAATTGAAAAAGCAGCCATGGTACCCCAACATTATATTGCTAATAGCTTTTGACTTGCCAGATGGATTTGGAAGAAATTGTCAAAACAACAGGTTTGTCAAGAGCCCGAATCCCCCAATGAAAAGTGTAGGACAAATATTGCAATTGAAAAAGGAATTAAGGAAACAAAACCCCACAGATTTAGAACAAATAAGAAAAAAACATTGACTTACAATTATTGGCTGATTTGGGGTAAATCCATCTAATAGTTTTAAACATATTGGATAGAGAAGGAGGCTCCCGTTCCATCAAATCTTTACATCATCATTGGTGCTTTTTACAGCCAAGATAAGTGAAGCTGATCACATTTGACTTTCTGGATAGATTTGGAGGACATTTTCCAAACAAGCAGCTTATCAAGAGCCTCACTAAACTGGAACCTTAGAGAATAATTTGTTAGAAAATGAAAAACGTATTAGGAAAACATAAACATCCTGTTTTCAGCCGATAGTTAGTTGTGAGTCGGAATCGCATAGGGACTCCTTAAAATGATATTTTGATTTGAGAGATGGAATCAACAGAAATTTCGGAAGTGATTAGGGACTTGCCCAACCCCCTCCCCCCAACCAGACTGCAAAGTTTCATAAAGATACATAAACAAATAAGAAAGTTATTAAGAAGCCAACAAAAAATTTTTTTTTAAAGTTGGGGCCTACTTCCCATTCATTTTTCCATAGACAAACAAGGTACATTTTTGACAAAGCGCGCAGCCCAAACTGCTTGACGGATTTGGACCAAGTCCAAAACAACTCGGGCACGAAGCGTTGACTCACGATCTATGCATGGTTTGGGTTTATTCCGTGCAGTAGTTATTTCAGTATTTGAGGTTATAGCCGAGGATATTGGAAAGTGAAACTCTGGAAAAAAGCTATGTGCCGGTCAAAACGTGTGCAACTTCCATCAGGCTAGAGTAGGCTAGTGGGCACCAAGGGAAATTTGGGAGCTGGAGGGGGTATAGGGACTCAGTTTGAACACAAAGTTTTTGGTAGTCTGAGCTATAGTCTGAAATGTCAAAGGAAACTGCGTCACAGAAACAGCATGTGTTGTGGGGGGAGATGGCAGGGGAGGTGAGGAGGCCATTTAGTGACTGGGGGAGCTGGCACAAATGAGGGGGGAACTTGTTGAGGGTCTGTGGGTGAGCTGGCACAAGTGAGGGGGGCACTCCTGGGGGGCAGGAATGCATTTTCTTTCCAACTATTGTTCTGATACTCACAGCTATATTTGTGGCAACAAAGGACTACAGGTATACAAGTGTATGTGTAGTTCAGTACCTTTTTTTTAAAAAGATATTTTTACAGCCATATTGAAAACGCGAGTGAAAAATCACCACAATTGCCATCCAGGTCTCCCGTCCATGAAGTAACCAGGACAGATACTGCTTAGCTTCATGGCAAAGAAGGGTCCAGACTCCTTAGGCATGTTGCCTGATAAATGAGCCAAAGTTACAAGACCTCTTAGAGAAACGGGCCAGCCCTTTCCTTGCTTTGAAGCTAAGCAGGGTCGGTCCCAGTTACTACATGGATGGGTGACCGAATGGGCATCCATAACTTTGTTTTTTAAACTGTGTTGTCAGTCCTCTAAATGTATGCACTCAAAGACCATGTTTTGCCTTTTGTTGAATTACATTCTGGTATTTGTAGTCTCCTAGTCAATAATACAAACACAATATATATTTTTACAGCAACAGTGGGTTTCCCATCGCGGCAGTAACTGGGAAAACCCCTGCTTAACTTCAAAGCGAGTAAGGGGTTAGCCCTGTAAGGCCATGTTGCCTAATAAATGAGCCCATTTTATAAGACCTCTTAGAGAAATATGGCCTAACAGGGCTGGATCCTTCCTCGCTTCAAAACTAAGCAACGTCAGTCCTGCTTACTGCATAGATGGGAGACAGTCCACAGTTTCTGAATGCTGTGTTTTTATAGTTTTAAATGTCTCATAACACACAGCATCTGCATTCTTTTTTTTAAACCATGCTACTGTCAGTCCTTGAACGTTTTGCACGTAGAGACAATTTTCTTGCCTTTTGGTGAATTGCATTCTGGTATTTGTAGCCACACAGTGAAGATGCAGGGAATAATGTTCAATTGTAAACTTTTAGCCTAACATAGTTCTATAAGGATTTATATATTTGAGTGACACTATGGTATCTGTACTTTTCAAGTTAGCTTTATAAAGCAGAGTATTGTTGAAAGCCAGACATGGGGTGAGGAGGGGACAGTGTAATTTGTCTTCATAGGCGGACGCAACCCGTTAGTTTTTTTTTTCGGTTGGCACACTTGCTCAAGTATTTGGCTACCAGCATTCTACTCAGGTTGTCATGTTCCCAGTGCAGATGCTTACTCACAATACCACATGCACTTCTTTCGTATTGTGATTTAAATTTACAGTGAATATTTCACGACAGATTGCTGAGTTTAAATGGTGAGAACCTTTTATATTTTGCAAGCATATTCATTGGAACATTTCCTCTCTCAGGTTATTTTCCTGGTGTTCATTACTTTTTTTAAATGTCCATAGCTATTTTGTCTTGTGCACTTTCATCTAAGAAGTAGGTGTATTGAACTACATTTGTATATTTCACTTTAAGATATATGTTCACTTACTGTGCATGTATTCATGGGTGACATGTTGATTTTCGCTATGGGGCAAAAGTGCCTTTTAGTCTTGCAGCTGATCATTTTGTTTCCCCTTTGCGTGCAACTTGAAAGCGGTTAGTTGGGTTTGTGCAATGTATCACAACAGGCACCAAGAGGCAGGCCATAAAATAAGGGGCTTGTAGCACGCTGCATAAACAAAGTGTGTGATCCTTGACAAATTATGCAATCTCAGTGTGCCTTGACTAAAAATAGAGTTCTCAAAGCCTGCTAGTGCTTTAAAATATAGAGTGGCCATTCCCACGGCCATGGCCAAATGCAACCGCTAGTTGTTTGGTAGGGTTTATCCATGCCTACCGAAGCACTTTAAAATGGACTGTGACCATGGCCTAAGACCATGCAAGTGGGTCTGTAAGCGTTCTCAAAATCTATGGAGTAACAAAACCCTTGAAATTTAGGGGACTCACTTTAGTTGCAGGGATGTTAAGGTGAGTAAAACATTGTAACACAACCTTTGAAATTCAAGGAAAAAACTTTAGTTGCAGAGACATTAAGGTGAGAACTTAACTTAACAAAATCTTTGAAATTCATGTAAAGCCACCTTGAATTCACTGCCCCTGTGCGCAGCCTATAACCACAATGAGGACATCTCAGATCACATCACTGTTGACAACACTAATTACATGTATGAGAACGTTGATGACATTACAAATGAAATCACTGATGACAACACTCATTACATTGTATAAACTGATTACATTAATAATGAAATTAGACATAATATCATTTATAAGTTAGCTCATGAAAACTTTGATTACCTTAATAACAATTCAGGCAGTGGGCATGGCCAGCACCAAAGGCCATAGCTAGTGGTCGTTTAGTGTACAAAATACCAATGGGCATGGCCAAAAGCCATGTCTAGTTGCCCATCACTGTTTTAAAATATACAGGGGGCAACATTGAAAGCTGTAGTCAGTGGCCATGGCTAAAGGCCATAGCTAGTGTCAATTAATATGTTAGAATATGCAGTAGGCAGAGAAAAAGGCCATTGCCACTGGCTAGTATTATTTGGCAGACCATGGCTAGTGACTGGTTAATGTATATAATATACAGTGGGCACGGCCGAAGGCCATAGCTAGTGGTTGTTTAGTGTTGTATAATACACAATGGGCACGGCCAAATGCCACAGCTTATTGCATTTTATTATTTAAACAATATACAGTGGATATGGCTAACAGATGTGCAAACTGCTCAAGGTTAAAGGCCATGGCTAGTGGCCCATTTATATACAGTGGACATAGTCAGAATTTGTGACCACTGGCCAGTATTGTGCTAAAGTCCATGGCTAGTGCCTGTTCAGTGTATATAATATAATATACATTGGACGCTGAAGAAAGCTGCATCCACTGGTAAAGACCATAATCTATGGTTGATAAATTGTTAGTGTTTTAAAATATTCAGTGCACATGAGTGAAGGTTGCGACTACTGTCCATAACTGAAGGCCATGACTAGCACCCTAGTACCCTAGTACCCTTTCATGTGTTCAAATATTTTTGGCTGAAGCCCAGGCTTAATAGAAGTTACTGTTGTAATGTCATTATTGATGTGATGTCATCTGTGATGTCATCATTGTGGTCATAGTCTGAGCAGCAGGGGTCACAAAGTTAAGGTGGCTTTAGATGAATTTCCTAGGTTTTGTTGCATTAAGTTCTCACCTTAACTTCCCTGCAACAACATGTTTTTCCTTGAATTTTAAAGATTTTGTTATTCAAAACCTAATTAACAATAATACAGACAATTTAGCTAATCAAAACACAGTATTTTTTAGAAAGTAAAATAAAAAGTAGTTGGAGAGCCACACTCCCGCCAAATAAACATGTTGCAACTAGTTTGCATATGCACTTAACTTTTTAAAGTATGTATATGTACTGTTCATGAAGAGTTATTAAAGTGTCACAGTAACTGTCAATATATTTAAAATACATATTTAAAAGACTACTGCCCATATATATGCACTTTATACTATGGCAATGTTGTTATTTTTATCCTTGAATACATTAGATATGCACTATGCACTTTATATTTTTACAACACTGTCCATTAACTGAGACACTAATTTGAATCACATACATATATCTCCATTATTATGGTGATACACATAAGCAATGACTACCTTGGTCTGCAAACATTTTTTGCTGATTTTAATGCATTATATCATTTCTGTCATGGCTCAGGGTAGAGATCGTTCCATGTCTATGGACTTAGCAAAAAAATCAGGCTCCTCCTTTTCATCACGGACCGGTCAACATGCAATTGTTGAGTTTGCAAATACTAACATCTAAAGGCTACAAATTGTGTTTTCATTACTCTTGTTTAAAAGTCATGTTTTGCTTCTGTAATACAAACTAAACAGGTTGAATTGGGCGTTACTTTACATGATTAGTAATGAGACCTAGTAGCCCAAGCCAAAATGGCTAACAGCCATCATGTTGATTTTGTAAGTCACCTTTTCTCTGTTTTCACTGAGGTGTGTTTTTAATAAAAACAAACTTCCTGTGGGTGATGAGTGACTGTGAACAAGCCACTGGGTAGTTGCGAAACGTATCCGGCTGCCATCTGGCAAGAAACTCTCACTGGGTGAATTTAATGGATTTTTTAACTGCTGCAAATTAAAAATAAAGGTTGTTTTATAACATACAACCGGCGTTGCAGTGTTTGCTGTTGGCTGCCAATGATTACCATTTGGAACACTTTTGTGTGTGGAGTGCTGTTTGCCTGAACAGTGTCTTTTGATGCCATTCTCATTTGAAATATATATATATATATATATATGTGTATATATATTTATATATATATATATATGTATATATAATTGTTATAGCTGTATCTACCAAGCTAAATACAGCAACGACTGGTGGTGGGGGGGTAACTGGCATGTGCAAAAAGAGCCAATAGAACATAGACATCCTTCAACGTGGCTACGCATCTTTGTACTTAATGCTCCAGCCAATGGTATCACACACTGCTGTTCTGCGCCTAAATCTTATACGCATCAACAAATGATTTGATCACACATTGTGAAGTATTGATGCGAGTACGCCCATGCAGTTTGACATAACCCGCACATACAAAATGAGCCAATGGGACATTGAAAACCTGTAACGCAGCTACCCCTCTTCATGCATAATGCATTAGCCAATAATAACATGCGCACGAGCTTTGTGCTTACATGTGACTTTTACACGCATTAATGAACTATCCAATCACACGTTGCACTGTATCGACGTGGCTACGCCAATGCCGTTTGATGACATCTACACATACAAGACTGTCCAATCAGATGGTATGGCAGTCTGTAGCCGTGAATAATCACCACATCGTCAAAAAATAACTTGTTTTCTGTACGTACTAGTGAAAGGTTTTCTGAGTAACTGCAAGCACTTTTGGCAATTTACCCCTTAAACTCTTCATCCTTTGTACAGAGTTTTCCCAAAATCCAATTTCCCTTTGTCTTGTGATTTGTTTAGTTTGTCTATTTTTTTGTTTTACTTTTTTGTTTTCTTTTTTTAAAATGTTTTCATTTTTTGCAGCATTGTCTTTTTCATGTTGTCATTTTTACTGTTGCATATTTTCCTCCCCGGTTGGACATTCCACCACGACAGTTGGAGCAGTGAGGATGATGTCATCATTTGGGTTGACAATCGTTCACCACCAAGGAAGAATAACACAGCAGTGAAAAAAACTGCAGACAGTTGGTGCTTCTTTAAAGTGAAGGAACACTGCTCCAGACAAGAGTCGGAGGAGGTACTGTGCACCTTCTGCAATAAACTCTACGCTTTGAGCCTTCCGATATCCTGTGTCAAAGTCCAGGAACATTGATAATGATCAAACATCTTGTGCAAGTCAACTGGGACAATGTCGATGATGCATATCATAAAGCCCATGAACATCATAAAAGAAAAATGCATGCGGCCCGTTCCTTGCATAGATGAAGTTCAGCACCACCTGCAGAACCTCCATCCACCAGTGCATCAACAATGCCAACTGGACATGAAGGCTCTACATCAGCACTGGTATCCAGTTCACAAACTCCTCTATTACTGACACCCAATCTAACCATGATGAAAGTAATGTGCACAAAATGCTGCATATTTAGCGAATGGCAGAATTTAATCGCACAACACCAGATTACCTGCCATCATTTTTATTTTTTAAGTGGCAATTTATTTATCCCCCCTTTTTTTTCTAAACTTCAACAGAGGTATCATAACCAAGTTTGCATTCACCAGGTGTACTGCCTTATCGCAGATTCAATGATGAAATTCCTGTGTGGCCGATGCCTCGAATAGTTAGCCAAAGGACATACCACAGTTAAGGAATGGGAGAGATTCCAATCCATGTGAGAATTCATTATATATACTAGAAAGGTCACTAAGAAAGCTTTCCATACTTCACCCTGCTTCCATCTCCAGCAGTACCACTTTCTTTTGAATATACATTGACCTTTCATGGGAGTTAACTGTACAAGATCTAGTGTGAATCCACTGGGGTGATAACAATGCAGCTACAAGAAAATACAAAAATAAGCACATTACAAAAATGAACTTGCACAACACCAGCAATTGAACTACCTCACAAAACACTCCAAACAACTACAAGTACCTCAAAATACATAAAAAGTACAAGACATACAATCAAATAACCTTCAACCATAATGACAGATACAAAAGATACTTTCCACTCAAACACAGCAAATGAAGAAAATGATAATGGACACCATCTGATAGCAATGGACACTACAAATAAAACACACAACACTGCAAATAAAGCTTCAAATGTGTAAATCATGATTAACACTTACTTTCACATAAGGCACAGTCAGAGTTCAGGAATCAAAAGGACACAAATGCAGAAAATGGTGGCTTTTATACTTTCCAAAACAAACGCCAAAAAAGAAGTTATTATACCAATAAAACTAGTAAGATGATTGACACATTCGTTTTCAGCACAACCTATCACTAAGCCCTACACAAATGCAAAAGTAACAACAGCCAATAACAAACAATGAAACTGACACAAACCCATTTTTACCCTACCTAGCATCTTTCATAGCCACGGCTCTTCGACGCGGCTACAGATCTTGATTTGTAGTCGCGGCTGAAGGCAAATTTTTTCTGCAAGCCCAAAATCAAACTAAATTGGCCTTCAAAGCTTCAAATCAAATAAGTGAACAACTAAGTACATAAAATAACACACACACAATTACAATTCTGTACTGTATCATCCACATAAACATATTGTTTAAAGTTGCGTCTATACATTTTATTTTATAGACGCAACTTTAAATATACCGTGGTTCCAGCCGCAACAAATGAAATGCAGAATAGTATCAATGTGCCTATGCACATGCTTCTTATAGACACAGCTATACACAAGCCCCTTCTGGATGTTTTCTGATAAGAGCGGCTATTTTCAAAAATGACTAATTCAAAATTGCATTTCAGATCCACAAAACTCCAGAAACTGTCCCCTCCACTCCTCATAGTCCTCCTCCAGTCTCTTACAATCCCCCAAAACACTCAATGCATATAAGATGACACATCACCCAAATTTCCGAGCGTCTCGGCTACCACATATCCACAAACACAAGTGTCACTTGCTCGAATATAGCGGTGGCTGCAACGGGGGGTGAGGTGAGGATTTACCTGTGAATTGCAATGCTGCATGCTGGGCGGCTTTTGGATAGCCGTGAATAATAACAATAGCACTGTCAACCAATTAGAAAGTACAGCACACATCATGCATACCCTGCTCATACAGACTACTCGAAATTCAGACTGGAAACAGAGAAATACTGCAGATATCATGCAGATATCATGGCTGGTTTGAAAACTGTGTGGCTTATTGGAGACAGTTGGCTGTTTTGGTTGCTGGCTTTTTGTGAGAAAATATTAAAAGGGACCTAGGTTTGAGAGATTTTACAATTAAATGGTTTGGATTGTGGGGAACGCTTTGGTTCAAGGTTTTTCCAAAATTGTTAAGTCTGAGATGTAGAGGGCACCCATATGTCATACTATTTCATTGTGGAGGCCATGATTTATGGAATATACAAGGAGTGTCCCTTATTGAATGATGAAACAAGACATGCAAAAATGAATGCAACGATTTCCTCACACCATCTTTATCTTTTCCAATCAGAGGCAAAAATGGAGATGGAACACCAGATTTAATGGTTACATTGAGAAATCCTGGTGAAATGTTCGCAATCCACAATTGGTTGTGGTCTGTCATGAATGCTGAAACTGCTTTATTAACAACAACATACAGTTCTAGATGGCCAATTTCTATAGACATGACGGAGTACACCTAACCAATGAAGGAAATGCAGTGTTCATTCATAACATCAAAACAGTACTCCTAATGTGCTAAAGTTCTACACTCATTGTACCCCAAAATAGTCCTTTTAAGGACTACTTAATGTATGCAAATACAACAAACACACTAATTATTAACAAACATTTTTTTTATTATAACCATGGCTACAGTTCATTGACTTTTATCATAACCGTGGTTACAAAATGTCAGTTGACAAGGGACTGACTTTTATACTACAATCTAACTTAAATGATCAATACAGAACAATAATATTCATGTACTTATGTAAAGTAACTGAATAATAAGAAACCATAGAAAAATACATAACTGTAAACTATATAGGCAAACATTGCACACCCACACAACATAATACCATAAGTGAGAATACAGAATTTAACATAAATTGTATGGTGCATCTAAAACGAGACTACAATTGGTCCTTTTTATATTAATTTTGCTAAACTATTTTCATTCTCCAAATTCTCACATGCTGAACATTCTGAAAACACACATCCAAAATAAAAAGACTCTCTAATACCTACCTGGTCACTGACCATGGCCAGGGATTTTTCACCCCTGATGTCACTATACCTAAATACAGTACTTAACTATAAAACGTTGACACCCCAAACTATATAGCTGCCGATACCGCACTACAGATATCCTTGGCTATCTGTAGTCCTTAGTAGCCTCAGATATACCCGAGAAGTGTCGCCTCCCCTGCCCTCTCTCTTTCCCCCACAACGCATGCTTCTTCTGTGATGCAGTTTACTATGCGAAAGCTTTGTGTTGCAAACTCAGTCCCTGCACACCCTCCAACTCCCAATTTTCACTCAGTTCCCTATAGCCATCCCCCACCTCTATCCTGATGGCATTTCTATGCTTGGGTTTTTTGACCTGCAAATAGTTTTTATTACTGATTTTCATTTTCCCATAACCTCGGGTATAGATGCAATTATCTCTGCCATTGAGAGAAAAACATGATGGCGGTCGTTTCATTTATGAAAACTATGATCTTGCAATGCACCATGGGAGATTTTTGGGGAAGGGAGTTACCCATTCTCATCCAAATTTTAAAATAACTCTGGCATCGAATAACTCCAAACCAGGGGGGGGGATGGGTGGGGGTGCAGATTTTTAATCACTTTCAAAATTTTGGCAAAATCAGTTGCTCGAATCAAAAATTATAAACACAAAATACGTGGTGATCCATACTTAGTGACACAAAAATGACATATATATATATTACACTGTGGCAGTCGCCAGACTACATGTGAATGGGAAATCCGAACATTCTATTGCTAATAACTTTTACTTGGTACATGGTTTTGGCTGATATTTTCAAATGAAATCTTTGTCACGTTCCACCTCTGAACCCCCTCCCAGACAAAAAAAGAGTTGTTAAAACAGAAACCGCTGGACGGAATTGGACCAAATAAGAAAATAAACATGGGCATGCAGCATTGATGGAGTTTATGGACAGGTTTGGGGTTATTCGGTTCAGTAGTTTTTTAAATATTTGATGGGGAAGGGGATGACCACTTCTCCCAAAATTATAGCTATATCTCCCATGGTGCAGTGCAGAAGAAACAATTTTCAGGAATGAAAAAAGTCACAATGTTTTTCTTTTTTGCTCAATGCGAGCGATGCCTCCAGTGATTCCGGGGTTATGTGAAAATGAGAAGTGCATAAAAAGCTATTTGGAGGAGAGGAAATTATGAAATTGCATCGGGTTAGAAGTGAGGACAGTGGAAGAGGATACCATGTGAAATTGGGGAGTTGGGGGGTGATCTGGGGACCATGTTACAGTTTGAAAATATTTGCATTATCGTGGTAATAGTTTGAGCATCCCACAAGATAATCACTGCTACAATGGAAGAGACAATCGCAAATGAAAGTGCATCACATGAAACGAAGAATGATAGGGGAAAATTGGAGAGAGCTAGGGAGAGACAGGCGGTGGTAATGGTCTATAATGCATTGCCCATGGGCAAAGGCCATGGCTAGTGGGTCCCAAAGACACCTATTGGTGCAACATATACAGTGGCCAAAGCCAAAACCAGAGGCCACTGGCCATTTCCGAAGGCAGCATTTAGTGGGCACTGTTGAAATTGGCCCATGTATGCCAATAAAGAGAAAACTTAATGACAGATGAACTCCAAGTACACGTGAAAACCCAGCTATATTCAGATACAAATGGCCACTGGGAGAGCGTACAAAAGACAATCTCAAAATGGGGTTGGGAACAAAACATTTTAAAGTAGAAAAACTTCACAGCTCAGGTTGTGGTAAGTAATTATCATAAACACTTCTATTTGTTTGTTTCATTGATTAGTAGAGTATAGAACATATAGTTATCTATATGCTAAACATCTACTTTTGGTTCTTTATTTTTATTTATTTGGCATTTGAAGAGCCTATCGAACCCAGAGGTATTTGGGTACTGGATACAGGAAGACAGAGTTTTGACACATTGTCCTTGAAACAGCACCAAACAGGTTTTACAATCAAAGCAGAGCATGCAAGTGTGAATGGTAAAGCATCTACAATGAAAAGCCAGGTTTTAAGGCAGTTACAGAAGGACCAGAATGAGGCTTCTGATCTCAAAGCAATCCGGAGTGTGTTCCAGTTTTTTGCGGTCACCAATGGAAGCTGCAGCCCTCTGCTTTTTGCAACTTTAATCTAGCAATGGAGAGGAGATGCGAATGCACAGCTCGGGTGTGTCTGTTGGATTGGTGTTTGGAAAATCTTATGGATAAGTATCTTGGAGCCGTGTTTGACAGGCATTTATGTTTTAAAGAGAGTGTTTTGTAAAAGATGCGTTCAGAGGCAGGTAGCCAGTAGGCAATCTGTCAGGCTGGAGAGATATACTCTTTTTTAAAAATATTCAATGCTGCTCTTAAGGCGTTATGTTGAGTAATATGTAATTGTTTATATTCCGTGTAGTAGAGCCCACAAATAGTGCATTACAGTAATCTCTTTTGGAGAGAATAAGTGCTCTGGCAATCGTGATGTAGCTTTCAGGGGTCAGGAATGGTCTGCATGCGTTGATTAGTTTGCAAGTGTATGCTGCAGCGGAGGCAATGGCATTTACCTGTCTTGTTAAAGAGAGCGAGAGTCCAGGTGTACCCCAACGTTTTCACTTCTTTAGGGACTGGAATGATGTTCAAATCGATGATGACGGAAACATCATCTCTGCTAAATTTTTTTAAGTGAGGTTGTGTTCCAATGAGGAGCAACTTAGTTTTCCGGTCATTTAGGCATAAGGCCTGTTGTGCCATCCATGACTGGATGGTTTGGTAGATTTTGATCAGAGCCTTGGAGTCGGTGCTGTAATCCCCTGAGATGGGAAAGAGAAGCTGGGTATCATCCGCATAGTTAGTGTGAGAGATGCCCAGATCATCCAAGAGGTTGCTTGATGCTTTAGTAAATACATTATAGAGTGTCGGGGAGACGCAGGAGCCTTGGGGAACTTTGCAGGTGACTGGTACTGGCATGACAACCGCAGTTGTTGAGAAGACTCTCATTGCACAATTGGATAAGAAGGATTCATTCAGGATTCAGCCTTGGAAGAACTGGGCAGCTGAAGATAGATGTTGGCATAAGGTTGTGTGGTCTACTAAATTAAAGGGCGATTTGAGGTCAAGCAAGAGGAGGATGGGCAGCTTGTCCTGGACTTTAATGTCATCCATTTGAATTTTGAGGTCCAGGAGTGCTGACTCCGTTCTGTGAACTGGGCAGAAGCCAGATTTGCATAACCCAAGGAGATTGGTGGTTTCAAGATGGTTTTGGATTTGCATGTATGCTGCTCTGTCTAAGATTTTGAGTAGGAAGGTGACTACTGTAATAGTGCGTTAGTTGGTAGCTCTATTTGTGTCTAGTGTAAGTTTTTAAGGAGTGGGAGGACCCAGCGTCTTTCAGGTTGGTTGGTATATTGCCGGAAGGGAAGGAGTTTGAAGGAGGATCGTGGTTTGGAGTAAGTAGATGTTGTCCAGAAGTGCCTTTTTATTATTACAGCACCAGCTAGTGTCCTTGAGGCAGCAGTCTGGGGGAGATACTGGAGATTCAAGTTCTCTCAGGATGGAGATGGCCTTTTCTATTCTCTCATTGTAGTTAGAACATTTAGCTTGGAGGACAGCCAGTTTGTAGGTTTTGGAGAGTGAATTGAAATGCTCCTTGTTGGCAGCTGACAGAGATTTTTTCCAAGTACACTCAGCTATTTGCTTGGTGTCGCGTAATATTTTGAGATTAGGTGTATACCAGGAGTTCAAGGGAGCGAGTGGCTTGGGTTTGCATTTGCACATGGGGCTATCTTATCGATAGCGAGTAGGAGGGTTTGGTTGTATAGATCTATAATAAAATTGGGATCACAGGTTACATATAGGTAGTTCTTCAGTGGTTGCAGCAGTGGGAGCATGTTGGCTGGGGTGATATTCCAGGCATTTTTAGAGAGGGAGGCAGGTGGAAGTTAGGGTGTGGCACAGATTGGCTCATTCATGCGGATAGTGAATGAGATAACATTGTGGTCAGGCCATGGGCACGGGACATTGGATATGATCGCGATATTGCAGTTAACTTCTCATAGCCAATCTAGCATACACCCTTTGTCATGAGTGGGGGATGTGATCTGCTGAGTGAAGCCCAGAGCTTCAATAGAGTTGGCTAAACTAGAGCATTGTCATCGGTGGGGTCATTGAAGCCCAACTTTACATCACCCAGGAAGATTAGTCGAGAGGAGGTCTTGGTGTTATTCCAGAGGAGAAATACTGTGTCTTCCTCGAAGGATAGCATAAGGCCAGGTTGTCTATAAATAAGGTGGATGGTTAGTTTGGCAGAATTTTAGAGGCACAGTTTAATAGAGTGCAATTCTCCTGACTGGAATGGTTAGTGGGCGACAGCTGATTTTTTACTATGATAGCCACCCCTTGACCTTTGGAGGTCAGGCTGTCTTTCCTAATGATAGCGTTACTCTTTGGGATACGAAGGGCCAGGGATGGACCACTGGCTGCATGCAGCCAGGTTTCCGTGATATGTCGAGGTTATTCGTGTGAGGAGGTTGGAAATGTTGAGGGTGTGGGCTAGGAAGGATCTGGTGTTGAAAATGCTTCCATTAAGGTGCTTTGTATGTATATCTATGTTCTCCAGGAGATTACCGCCCACAGGGGATGGCTTACCGTGAGAGTACATTTTGGCTGTAACATTGTCACTTGTAGGAGTGGCTAAGGTGTGTATGAAAGTTGCATCAAGAATTGCTCATCCAATAGGTGTAGTAGGCTCCACGGTGTGTGGAATGGTAATACTGCAACAATTGGTGCTCATTGGTGATACAGAATCCTGAGAGTGTGTAGTTTCCATAATTACGGGGGAGACAGTCACCGGTGGGCAAATGGCATTGCAGTCCACTAGGGCATCAAGGGCTTCAGTGTCCAAGGGGGCAGTAATCTTTACGGTCCTAGTAACGGCAAGGTCTGATGTGAAAATGGCATCAATATATATAGTGGCATCTGTATTGGAGTTGCTGGTGGCAGCAGTGTTAATAGTGGTAACAAGGTTGGATATAAAGGTGGCATCAAAGTTCCTGGTGGCAGCAGGGTAAGGTGTACATGTGGCAACAGTATACACAGTGGTAGCCTTGTTGGAGGCACAGGTCGCAACA
Source organism: Ambystoma mexicanum (assembly GCF_040938575.1). Lineage (NCBI taxonomy): Eukaryota > Metazoa > Chordata > Amphibia > Caudata > Ambystomatidae > Ambystoma > Ambystoma mexicanum. The sequence goes on from NC_090929.1 coordinate 1,178,243,767, forward strand.
CATTTCAAATACATAGTGGCAGCCGTGTTGGAGGTATAGGCGGTAACACATTTCAAAACAAATAACTCCTCCTAGGTTCATCCTTCTAAAAAGGCTACATTTCAATCTAGCTTTCCATTGGGTGGCATTCTACTACACCAGTCGATAAAGTGGGGAAGGTTCTGGTTGGCTAATTTTTCATCCAGCCTTTGGCTTTTTATACAGTGCCAAGGTACGTGTTGGGGAAGGAGAGATGGGCGAACCACTGTGTGCAGGACTTGAGGTTTACTCCCATGCCAAAGTTCTCACTTCCAGACATTTTCATGGCCTTGGGGTGTCGTCCCCTCCTTAGATAAGCAAGCCTAGCAGATGTGCTATGTAATTGGGCATGGGTGAAATTGTCACTTTTCCCAATCACATGATGTGGGACTGCTCTGCTAAAACTAATGTTACTCATTTATTGGATTTCCTACTTTTATAACGTGTGTGTGCTTTCCTTTGGCCGGCCACTTGGGGTGCTGTGTATTCATTCATTATGGGATAATTTGGCACGTTAGCTACTAGCACCTGGAATTCAAGAATATATCTATTTTCTCACTTCTACCAACAGAAACTAGTTAACATAATAACTGTGCACTGTGTCCTGGGAAATGTTATCTGGTACGGTCTGTACTGTTAGACAGAACTCCATTTTGCACACTGACCTTGGTGCTTGGGTTACTGTCTGAGCATCGTGAGGCCTGACATTTTGTGTAAAGCAATTTTAAATCAGGATACGTTATTTCAGAATTGAGGCCTTGCAGGGTTTGGTTGAGGTAATGGCAGTACTTCTGCTTGTTCTCCGACATGTTGGTGGTCTTTGTGTATTGCATACCGCCATTCTCTATTCCCTGCCCATGTATGCTGCAACCTCTCCCTACTTCTATAAATGCAAACTACTTCTCGTCCTTCTTGTGTCGCAAGACCTATTCTACTCTTCATGGCTACTGCCTGACCATTGGTGTTTACTAAATGTTTCTCAGCTTGCACTTTCGTTGATGCTCATGAACGGACGGGGGTTCGGCAATACCCAGTGAAAATTTCACCTGCACCAGAACACTACCAAAGAAACCTATCCATGCAACATGTACATTGTCCACGTCCGAAGGCTGAGGACACTGGCTATGGCCAAAGGCCACGGATAGTTGGATCACAGAAACATATAGGTGGAATATGTACAGTGACCATGGTCGAAGGCCATGGTTATTTGGCACTGAAGAAACTATAGTATAACAAAATCCTTGAAATTCATTGAAATATCTTTACTCAGGAGAAAGTTAAGGTGAACGGATTTAATCTGTGATCTCATCACTGTGGGCATACGTTGCGCACCAGGGGGCACATAACTAAGATGGACTTGCTTGAAATGTGATTGCTGAATTTCAGGGGTTTTGTTCTGTTAAATCTGTTCACCTTAACTCTCTTAACCAAGCTAGTTTTCACTGAATATATATATATATATATATTACACGGCCTGCGGTAGCAGCCATGTAGTTATGGTTAAGATGTTCAACTCATAGGAATACCACTTTTTGGGCAGCTTATAACTTTGCTCCCCCTGGACGAATCCTAAACTTTGCAAATAAAGTATATGACCCGCTCAGAATATTTTTTGCAACTTTTGTGAGGTTTTGTCAATGGGGGAAAACGTTATAGAGTAGTCCCACATTTTTTCTTTTTCCATACGAGCAATGGAAAAAAAAAATTGCTCACGCCTACAGCTCAAAACGCTGGACTTATTTTCCCCAAATTTGCGGCAGGAGCAGCAGCTTGGTCCCAAAAGCATGCTTTTGTAAATTTGGTGTAAATCCGTCCAGTCGTTTTCTTTAAAATAGTCAAAATGTAGGTCTCCAAAAATTACTGATATCCGTGTCCGCTCTGCAGACTAATTTCTGTGTTCACTCCGTGGACAGGACTCCGATTGATCCAGAGGGCACAGTGATGTCTTCTGACACTCAATGCGCCCCCTGATTGGCTGGTGAAAAGCATGATGTGCATCATATTTTTCCGAAACCCCCACCATGTTCTATCTGCGGACAACTGCAGTCGTCCACGGATAACGTGGTGGGGGACAGGGCTGGGAAACATGTTTTGGGGCATCTGGTGTTGGGAAGAGCAGCTGCGAAGGGCGGAGAGGGAAAGATGGTTGATATCATGGCAGGTTTGGTGAGGTTTCGTAAAGGGGCAAAATTATAGGGGGGTTGCAATTATTGTACGCATAGACGCAATGGAAAAAAGAAATTGCTCACGCCTACAGCCCAAACCACTGGACCGATTTTCAATACATTTGAGTGGTGGCTTGGTCACAAAAGTGTGCTTTTGTAAATGTGCTGTAAATCTGTCCAGTAGTTTTCTATAAACCTGACAAAATGTAGGTCTCCAAGAATGTGTGATATCTGGTCCGCTCCGTGGATTCATTTCCCTGTGCAGGTTGCGGGGTGGGGGACGGCGCTAGGAAACTTGTTTTGGGGCATCCGGTGTTGGGAAGAGGAAGGGTTGGGAGTGAAAGATGGTTGATATGTATTTGTTTAGGTGGAAGAAGACCGTGCAGAGCATGGCAGGCGCAGGATACCACAGTAGTCACGGACAGGGCCTTGGGTGGTGGCTTATCTGGTGACTGCAGGCAGCCTTCATTAGGGTAGGGGAGTGGAATGTAGATATGAGGATGTTTGTATATGTTAAAAATAGGCCATGCACTGAAGTATATAGGCTCTGCCACAACTACTGTCATATCATATGGCCATGCAATCAAGAATTTGCCTACAGCTATTGCAGTAGGTAGTGTTTGGTGGTCAGTTGGAGGAACATGTTTGGGGTTATTCAGTGACTGCACGCCGGCTTGTTAAAGTAGGGGAATGCAATCTAGATGATATGGTGATATTGCCATTGGTGAAAAAGGGCAAATTGTTGTGTTTTGGTTGTGATTAGTGGCCAGATTATTGGGTGCATGGGCGTATTATGCTGTGGTCAGACCTTAGACTCTTGGGTGTATGGCCGGAGGCCATAAGCCATGCACCTGAGAGTCTAGGGTCTGGCCACAACCACCACAGCATAATATGCCCATGCAACCAAGAATCTGGCAACTAGCTATTGATATTGATATTTTATTTCTGTTGCGCTCGTACACAAGTGTTTCAGAGCATGACAAGGCAAGGGAGAGGAACAGGGGAGACCAATACAACAATCTTTTTAGGCCCAGTGACATTTAGAACAAATAATAAATAATAAAGACAACAACAGTGATAGTGCAGCCGGCAAGTGGCAAGTGCTGGGTTTAGGCAGCAGACAGGGTATGTCTGATAAATGCAGGAAGAAGAGGGGGGGGCTGTATGGGTACATACACAGACCCCAGTGCAAGGGGTGATCCAGAGGCAGTGCGGGAGGGTGTCTGGGTGAGCAGGTACATGGGCCTGGAAGACATAAGTTAGGCCCGGTGCACAGTGCCGAGAGAGAACAGATCAGCAGGGTGGGGGGGGGGGGGTGAAGGCAGAAGCAAAGAGGAAGGTCTTGAGGTGCTCAGAGTGGCAGGGAGGCTGTACCAGAGGGAGGCCCCAGCCGAAGACAGAGATCTACACCCAACTCGTTTCTGTGAAAAACGACTGACCCTGAGGGAGTTAGAGATAGAGGAGCAAAGAGCTTGAGAGGGGTTGGGTTTGCGGAGGGATAGTTGAAGGTATTTTGCACTGAGGACCCAGAAAGCCTTGTGGACATGCAGAGGGTTCTGAATTTAATCCTTGCATCCACTGGGAGCCAATGAAGAGATATGATCCCAGGGCTTGAGGCCAAGGACAAGTCTTGCAGTCCTGTTTTGGATCAGTTGCAGAGGGTGGAGAGTAGAGGCAGGTAGATTTAGAAAGAGGCTGTTACAATAGTCCATGCTAGAGAGAACCAGAGCTTAGGAGACCATGAGCTTCTGGGGGAAGGAGAGGAAAGGCAGAGTACCTCTGAGGAGGTGCAGTAGAAAGTCTGACTTTTTAGAGACATCAGAGATGTGGGCGGAGAAGGAAAGTCTGGAGTCAAAGATGACCCTGAGGTTCTTAGCCTCGCAGGTGGGGTAGGGGGAGGGCCAAGGGAGGCCGGCCAGTGAGTGAGGGGAAAGGATGGTGAAGGTGTGCTGATGAGGAGGATCTCCATCTTGCTGGCATTCAGGCAAAGATCATTTGCGGCACACCAATCTTGAATAGCAGTTAGGCAATCAGAGATGAGAGAGGGCGAGGAGGTAGCTGAGGGCAGCCTGAAAATGAGTTGTTTTGTCAGCGTAGCACTGGAAATTTGTGCAGAAAATGGCAATGCAGTGGGTGAGAGTTGCCAGGTATTGTTTGAAAATCCAGGGTGAGATGTTAGACCCCTGGCGAACACCACAGGTAGAGAGGAAGATAGATGATAGGAAGGACCAACGTTGGACCTGGGAGGGTCGATCAGAGAAGAAAGAGGTCAGCCAGGCCAGAGCCAGATCAATGATACCCAGTTTATCATGGAGATGGTTGAGCAGGATGGTATGGTTGACCGTGTTGAAAGCAGAAGAAAGGTCGAGTAGCATGAGGACAGAGAGAATGTTAGAGTCGAGGTTGGAGAGCAGATCTTCATGGATATTCTGGAGAGCAGTTTCTGTGCTTCTGGCAGCTCTTAAGCCAGACAGGTGGTTGTCGAGACAGTCGACAGAATCAGAATGAATGTTAAGCTGCGAGATGGCCTGCTTTTCCAGGTGTTTGCCCAGAAAAGGATTAATGGAAATTGGGCGATAGTTAGCTGGACAAGAAGTTTCACTTGTGGGTTTCTTGAGAAGACGATGTACAAGGGAGTACTTCAGAGGTGAGGGAGAGGATCCTGAGGCAAAGGAAAGGTTGCAGAAATCAGCAAGGCCCGGAACGAGTGTATCAATGTGGTCCTTGATGGTTTTAGATGAACTGGGATGAACCTGTTTAGATGAGGCTTTCATAGATCGGACTAGTCTAGCGACCTCGCATGGGGAGAAAAGAGGAAAGGATTAGAAAGAGGTTGGGGAGTGGCTAAAGGAGGGTCAGTGTGCAAAGACGGAGAGGGAAGAGTGGGGGCAAGGAAGGAGAGGGTGGACAAGATGTTCTGTTTTATTTTTAGATAAAGTGTGAGTCAAGGACATTGTGAACAACATGGGAGGCAACAGGAGGGGTACAGACTGCAGCAGGGTTGGCCACCTCCTTGCAGATTTTAAAGAGTTTGGCTGCATTGTTAGATGCCGCAGAGACACAGACTTGAATGTAGACTCATGTAGACAACAGGGAGTCGGTGTTGCCTTTGGAGCAGGCGACAGGCCAGTTTGTTGGAGGATGAACAAGAAACCTTCAATTTCCTCTGACACCCTACACGTATGTTTAAGTCTAGCTAGGTCAGAGTCATACCAGGAATTGCACTTGACTTTGGACTTCAAAAGGATCCTCATGGCAGGGGCAAGAGCATTAAGAGTATTAGAAATAGAAGAGTAGGGCAGGGACAGAGCTGTGTCAGGATGTGAGTCAGTCAGAGGTGGAGGGGGGAGAACGTGGTGGCGAAAGCCTCAACTGACACACGCGGCATGGGCCGGATGTCTGAGAAGGTAGGTGGCAATGTTGGGGTAGGCTTGGCCTGGGGAGAAGAGAGGGTGAAATGAGAGGAGAGGTGGGTGCAAGTATTGTAATAATATGTGTACAGAAATTGAATTTGGCTATTGGAAAAAATAATTACAATAATATGTGTATAGTAGTCCATAGATCAGACCTTGGGCAGACAGCTTTAATAATAGCATTAAATCAGAGTACAAATATCATCGATCAATTTCTCTTATAGATTTGTCTGCCAAATAGTTCAAGACACTGATGTCCAGTAGGGTCATGCATTGAGTACATTAAAAATAATGTTATCTTGAATACAATGTCAACCAACACCTCTTGGATTTAAATCTTTTTTGAGAAAATGTCTTTGACTACATGTTTGGCTTAATGAATTTAATAGCTCTCTTCGCCTCGTCAACACTGTGGAAAATCTTGAGGGATATGGGATGGCCCCATGATCTTTCATTTTTAAATTTAGTGTATTATGATCTTGAAGCCACAGTTTCATATGTCCAAAGAGAGGATCTTACAAAATCTTTCCTTTCTTCCCAATCAGACAGGGATGCATCTTGGCAACCTTTTGCAATCACTATGAAAACTTCCGATGCCCGGATCTAAAAACATGCACAGGCCATGCGGGTGATGTGCTACTATGTGCCCGAATTACTTGGTCCCTTCTGAAGCTAGCGATAGTGTATGTCTACTTAACAACTCTAGCGGTTTTATATGGATTGCAACAGATACTGTCAAAATAGGTTTGTAGTATATAACATCCATCTCAGGTCACAGTAATCTCTACCAGAGTCATTATCATATTTCAGAAAAGTTGGTAATTAGGAAGTTGTCTATGGGATTTATGGTACTTTCCCCAGTGACACAGAAATGATAAGATTCATAATGCGCTTAATACCCAGAGGCTTCTAAGCAGACCCGGGGATCGAACCTGTGTTGCTCGGTGTTGTCTTGCTTCCAAGGCGAGCACGTAGCCCCTGAGCTATCCTCCCGAGACTAGGCAAACAAGCATACATATTTTTAAATATCTCGCAGCATACACCAAAAAACATTGAATAACAGATCACCAGTGATGTGCCTGATAACTTTAAATGCAATGTTTTGAAAACCTGAGGTTGTCTAATGGAATAACAAACAACTTCACACACATAATTCGGGGGCACAACTAATAAATGTCACACTCATACCAGGCATATTGTAAAATATAGACTGTTTTAGACAGAAATGACATCTACCTGCCAATACATTATTATAAACTCAAATAAGAATACCCGCATGAGAGAACATGTTGCTTCTATTCATGGAAACCCTGTTGCTTAGTCTTTCATTTAATAATAAAGTATGGCTGAATCACAGAACACATTTGATTTTCAAAGACTCTAATGTGATATTGATAAGATAATTTGTTTGTTTGTTTATTTATTTAGTATGGCACACAAAACCCAGAGGTAACAGGGCGCAACAGAGGGCAGGAAGATAGGATTACAGAAAAACTTAGTTGCAGGATAAGGCACACATGAGCAAAGAACAAAAAAAAAGAGGCATAGCATTACATTGCGTGGGGTGTACATATATACATATAGTTAAACGAATGCTTACATATTTATATATTTAGTGCTGTGCATAGGGGCAGTTTGGTTGCACTTACATATTTACATATTTAAAGCTGTGCATGGCAGTCAGGTTAGAACAAAGGCATGGGCAGATGAGATGGCAGGGTTAGTCATGAGGATCATTGGCCTGCAACCAGGTAAGGGTGTTTCGCCTGAAGCTATAGTAGGATTGGTCTGTCCTAATGTTGAGTGGGAGGGCGTTCCAGTATTGGGCTGCCAAGACAGGGAAGCTACTGCCGCCGTTTTTCTTTATTCTGAAATTGGGTACCTGCAGGCAGTAAGAGTTAATCAATCTGGTGGGGCGGGTGGAGGTTTTTTTCTTTATTCTGGATGCGAGATGGGGGGCTGCGTTGTTTTAGCATTTGTAAGTGAGTGATGCCGTTTTGAGAGCGGTGCAGTCAGAGATTTTGAGCCATTTGTGTTCTCTCCTTTTGTTGGAGATGTGTTCCTTAGAGGGTAGGTTGAGGGCTGTTCTGAGAGCGTTATTTTGTAGTGTTTGTAGTTTGTTGGTTATGTATTTGTTGACTCCTAGGTACATGGCGTTGCAATAGTCCAGTCTGGATAGTATTAGGGCATTGGCTATGATGATGCAGCTAGCTTGGGTGAGGAAGGCTCTACTTGCCTTCCTCTATACACATTGGTTAAGATTAGCCAGAAGACCAGAGGTCTTTAGTTCATGTGTTTGCCTGCATCATACAGAGAGCTTCATTAAAGAGTTGCAGTCAACAGTGATTTCGTGACGTCTGGAAACAGGCTCACTGAAGGTGGCCTGCTGGTTCAGTCAGATAGCTGTCTAGAATGAAATCAGAAGAATAATTCAATGTTCTTTCAAGAAAGTTGCGCCCGTTTCCAAGTGAAGATTGAAGGTACCAACGGTAGATGGTAAATCCAACAATGCACTAATAAATCAGCCGGTTCCTGTGTAAACCTACATCTCAGCATCATTTCAACTAGTGGAACCTTAAGTTAGTCTAAGTCATCAACTAATCCTGAAATGCAATGTGTGCGTTGTCCCTATCCTGTTTATTATGTATCCACACACTTTAAACGATCCATATAAAATGAAAATGTACATTGAAATTTGTAAGTTTGTCTGGTCAATTTGTTCCCATCACACATTTGATTAGTTCCCACACATTATATTTGTATTGTATTTTATTGTATGTGTATTGCATGTTAGAAGTGTTAATGGAGATACATGAAACATCATGTTAGACTGAAAACATATTGCATATACCAGCGTGATCTTAAATTCAATCTGGGTTTGTTTAAGACATCCATTCATTAAGTGTGATCAATTTGGGTGGATGAAAAATACAATCAATTTATTTTTACAAGTTCCGAAACCTGGATTTTACTTTAATAATCTAATCATGATGGTCCCCATAAAAACAGGTATTAGCAATTTGGAATAAATGTTGGAATCGCGAGAAACCGTCAAGATACATAACTTCCAGCGTCGCCATGGTTCTGCTACCTCTCAGGATTCCAGCATTTGCACCGCTGCCCCGTCCCGTCCAACTCACCTCAGGTTTAGAGTCAGATCTGGTCCCAGCCTGGCCCTAATGAGCCCCTCTTTTGCATCACTTGCGCCCAACTCCGGTCCATTTTCATGGCACGGGTTGCACACTTGCTGATTCTTGGGCTGCCACTGAAAGAGAAAAAATACTTTTTTCTACAAATATATACCATAACAGGTAGGCCTGCCATTAGTACCTGATCCCCAGGGATGTGTGCTTAAAACCTTATTGTCTGCAGCTGCTTCTTATGATCCCTCAGCCCTCCTCAGGTGCTCTTGCTTCACTTGCATCCGTTTGTCAGGCTTGCAGCTGGATATGATCCCATATTGCCTGCAGCTGAGGGTAATACGGCTGTAGTAAATCTCTCCCAAATTAATGTTGCTGTAGTCGTAATGGAAATATTGCCAGTGCCCACCCAATTGAAACCGCAATATGAATTGTGAAGTAAAAACATATTCTCAGTTATGTTTTATGGTGCAGGAGATTAGGGATATTCATGCTCTCATTTGCAAAGCATTTTCCAATGGGTCTTTCCCTTTGGAAATGGCTTTGTAAATCAGGCCCGCTGTCTGTTAATGTGTCTTATTCTGGCCCTCATACAGGTGCTCCTGCTTACACAGTGCACCTAGAAACAGAGATACATTGCATATCAGAAATTACATTTCTCTGCACACTTCTATGCTGAGTGTGTAAATGCACAAATCCATACCATGCCTTTTCTCAACTAATAATTGAAGATCGTGCAACATTAAATGTCTCCATGAAGAGACCCGTTAAAATATGGCAAAGAAGAATTGAGGAGTATAGGTTACTCATATGTAATATAATTAATTAAAGTAGTGCTTGAAACCTACTGAAAATATTGTATTCGGTTATAGAGAATAAACATGAATATTAAAAACTCCCTAAAATAGTAATAGTGCATTATCTCCCATGCACAATAAAATCGGATTATATTGAGTTCCATGCATGTAATAATGGTTAACCTAGAGAGAGGTCGATTTTCGATCAAAATGCACATATATATATGTGCATTGCATTTGGTACGTTATGCTTCCAGTTGGAAAGATGACTCAAAATGTTCATTATTTTTTGTTCAGGTGTTTTGAGATACTCCTGGTATGTTACTGATGAACCCCGTTTTTCTAACATCTGGGTATGGACTGCCTTTTGCCTAATTATATATCCTGGGAAATTAGCACCCGCGAGGGCCAATGAGCTTGCACGAGGGCCAATGAGCTTGTAAAATGCAAGCTCATTGCCCCTTGCCCTGGCCTTGCTACAGAGGTTTTTCCACAAACCTCCGCCATGGAAAGGGAGGAAGGACTAATTGTAGTTCCTTGCCATGGCGACCATTTTCTAAATTTCGTTGTTTTGCATTGGTTTTAATTATCTCCATGGAAAAGGAGAAGGGACTACATGTAGCCCCTTCTCCTCGATCCCTGGTGGCCATTTATTCAGCTTTTTTTTTCTAGCCGAGATATAGTGGCAGCAATTAGTAACCCGGTACGACGGGGCGGGGTACTAATGACAATGGCTCTGTTAAAGCCCTTGCTTCGCTCGGGCTTCTAACTATAGCAATGGCGGCATCACCTGATCGATAATGGGCCCCCTCCTCGGGTCATGTTGCCTAATTAATAAGGATGTAATAGCTTGATACCATCTCTATGCACGTTATGTTCAGCACACAGTACTTCATTAATATGTGTGAACTGACTGAACACGCATTTCTAATAGAGATACATGTGAAAACTTCTTCAATTTAGAGAAATATGTTTTGAGCCATTTACCATGATTAGTATGAGTATTTTCTCTTTAATAATAATAATAATAATAATAATAATGATAACAATATGTCTGTGTGTGTGTAATTTATATGAGGACATTGTTTTTCTACAAAATAAAGGCAATGTGTCTTCCTTATTTATTTTTTGTTTTACTCACAAGTCTTCATTGTCCTGATTATTCCGAACCTGAATTGTCATAAAAGTGTATTCTTTTCCTGTAATAATGAAGCTTTCCAGATTTGTCATGAAAAAGCGCATGATGTGAAACCCTTGTTTACAATGATTTCTAAAGTAATTTCAAATTGAACTGTCCAATCCCCTATTAAGTGGGGTACTAGCAAATTGTTCTTTGGGTGAATGTTGATGTTGAGTAGGAATTTGCTTTCCATCATCTCAACTCACTCATCTAGAGTGTTTGCTTTTTTTCTCTGTCACAAGCAGCAGCGTAAACCTCTATTCGAGTGCAGATTCCTTATGTGAACTGCATTGCTCTTCAAAGTGAGTTTTCTAAAAAACTACAAAATTGCTCTTACTTATTCAACTTCCCAAAAGGTACTCCTTGTGCCTTTCACTTTAGTGATTGCTCCATTCGTAGAGTTTTATTTATATTCAGTTTCATATTTGTTGTTGCCCATCCTTTTAGCAGCTGATTGCCATCAGGAAGAGGTAAGGAAGACCTGCAAATGCCATTTAGGTAAATTTTGTGCACATCATGGTCAATCGCAGATTGTTCTCAGCCTCAATGTGGCACTCAGTTGCTCTTCTTGATCCAGTTAATAAGAGACTTGAGGCCATTACTCTTTTTTACCATGCCTGTTGTGCTGATTTATGTTAGGGAGTGATGGATGCAGTGTTAATCTTAGACCAGTTAACATCATTGGCACCCCCCCATGCCGACCATTCTCCAAATTACCACAAAAAATGTATCATACAATTACTGTTAATAGACCTTATCAAACAGTATCTTTTGTTGCATTTCTTTAAGTCTTTAAGTCTTGTAAGTACATTTAAAAAGCCCAGAGAAATGTATTAAGCTCACATTGCTTTACTTTCTGGTACATGAATGTTCCACTCAAGATGAGTGACATAACGATAGATTCATACTTTTATACCTGATATATTTTAATACAGATTTTTGTATTTGTCAGGTTGTGTTATGATGTGTATTTTTCAAGTCATCACTATAAAACAGAGTCTTCTCAGAAACCAAATATTAACACACATTTCTTCCAATTAAAACCGAGAAGATATATTGTACGGAGGCCATGTTGCAGACTGGTCTCAAATCCGAACCTCCCCACTTAACAGAAGTGTGTGATACTGTGCATATCATTTTATCTCACTTTGTTTTGTTTGCCGAAAGGGCATTTTCTTGGAAGTGGTTCTGTTCATACTCTCAGCCAGGGGTCTGCAACCTTTGGTTCTCCAGATTTTTTGGACTACAACCCCTTTACATTACGTTAATCATTTATAAAGCACAATACATGACTCGGAGGCTTAAGGGTGCAAGATAAAACCATACATATAACACAAGGATAGAAAATCAGGAACCACCAAGGAATAGAAAGTGGAAAAACATCCTATCTGAATAACAATGTCTTGATATGTTTTCTAAAAATTGTCAAAGATTTAATTTCTCCGAGATCTGGTGGGATGGCATTCCAAGCTCTCGGAGCCACAGCCAAAAAGGCACATCTTGTGACTTGAGTCAGATTACAATATGGCACTGTAAACTGGTTCAAGTTGTTAGACCTCAGTGTCCTAGCATTAGTCTTAGTCAAGGACTCGATCAGATAATGGGGCCAGTACCCATGACACATTTATGGGTGATCATCAGCAGCCGAAAGTGAATCCTGTCTTTGACTGGGAGCCAATGGAGACTGTGTCTTGCCTCAGAAACATGATTTCTCCTTTTAAGGCCTAGAATAATCCAGACCATGCTATTTTGTAAAGTTTGTAGCCATGCACGGTGCAACTTGTTGATCCCCACAAAGGGGCTACTGTAATAATCAATTGTGGACCCTACAATGGCCATGGCCACAGTCTTGCAGTTCTTTTGAGAGATGAATGGTTGCAGTTGCACTAACAGTTTTATAAGGTACACAGTGGAAAATCTATGTATTAACTAACACTTCAGGTGGACTTGTGAACCATAATCTAGTTGTCCCTGATTGTGCAATTGTGGTTCTGTACACAGTGGAAGAGACCAGGCTACTTACTTGGGCTTTCATATTGAGATTTTGTTCCACGATAATGCGTTGTGTTTCAACCTTCTTTGTTGTCTCAATATTACAGCTTGCTAATAGAAAGCGGTTGTACTCAGTACCCAACTTCTTCAGTTTATTGCTTGTGCCCAACACCATAAGCTCAGTTTTTTCTTTGTTGAGCGCTAAACCATTCTCTACAATCCAGGTTTGAATGATTTCATCGATCCTTTTGATAGTACTTTCATCATCTGCATGAGAAACCGACAATGGAATGACACACTAAGGGTCATCCGCATAGTTTGTGAAACCCACTTTCTGCTCTTCCAGTAGATTGAATAAAGGAACTGTAAAGATGTTGCACAAAGAAGGCGATAAGCAGGCTTCCTGTGGCACACCATATGTCAATTCAGCCCGGGTGGCTTTAGCATCCCCCCTAAAAACTTTGCACACTCGATTACACAGAAAAGATGCAATCCAAAGAGAAGCTTTATCCAGAAAAAATCTACTTCTTTTAACCTAATAACCAACTTAGTATGGTCTACCAGGTCAAAAGCTGCAAACAGATCCAACACCATGAGCAGGGCAGTCTGTCCCCTGTCCATATGCTGAAGAAGTTCAGGTCGAGCAGAGCCTTCTCCATCCCATGCCCCTGCCAGAAGCCAGGCTGCCACTTATTCAGTATGCTAAAATCATTAAAATGTGCCAAAATCTGCAAGTAGGCCATACGATCTAGAATCTTTAGTATAAACAGCTTGTTGGTTATATGCTGCCAATTTGTGTAATTTGCAGGGCATAGGGCATGTTTCTTTGGCATGAAGGATACACAAATGTACATAGAGTTCCCATTAGTAAGGGGGCACACTCCTCAATTAGCATACCTGGAGAGGGATCTCTTTTACAGATGTTTGGTTTCGTTCGAGCTTGCAATAATAACAGCCAGTTCAGTTTGAGTAGTGGGTCAGAAGTTGAACTGATGGCTTGGGGTCATGTCCATTTTGTTCCCCCATTAGTCCTACCCAGCAATGTCAATGATAAGGGATTATGAGGGCCATAATCCAAAATCAGTGGAGAGCATAGTATTGCTTGATATATTGTAATAATACAGACCATTCATATATTGCACATCACAAAATTGTCTCTTGACTTTCTCAAGGAAACATTGTGTAATATAACTTCCCATGATGCCCTCGAGTGTCGAAGATGGATGTCCCTCCCTGTTGTGCCATTTTCTGTTATGTAATTTCTGGGAAGGTTGATATATTCAGCAAAGATCTGGATGTATTTCGCCACACAGGGCCTTGCAAATCCCAGAACCTGCACTGTGTATTTGTCAGTTTTATCCAAGTGTCCTCCGATTGAAGATAACCTCACTCCCCTTTGTTTCTAGTTTGGTTTGTGTACAACCTTGTACTTCCTGTCTGGATTTGTGGAAGGTTAGCATTCAGTCTTCTTATTTTAAAGGTGCTCAGCCATCACATCCTAAGACTGCCACGCATATACATTCGTTCATGTTACCTCCTCTTTCTGGAGAACATATGTGCAAGATGGTGCAAGTTTACATTTTAGGAGTTGTAAGAGTAACAAGGAACTGTGTGAAAGGCAGGGTATGTGTACACATTGGCGATATGCAAACAAGGAAGGCCATTTCTCAGCTTCAGGTGGATCATGTATGTAGGGTATTTATATTTTGTCACTATAAATGTAATGCAGCACTGATTGAGCATGTGAGACAGTGATAGCAAATTGGGCTGATACTGTTGACATCAGTGTGATTCACAGTGGTTACTTAATCCATCAGTCACAGTTAGGGGAGGGAAGGAGGGAGGGAGGGAGAGGGAGAGGGAGAGGGAGAGAGAGAGGGAGGGTGGGAGGGAGAGAGAGAGAGAGAGAGAGAGAGAGAGAGAGAGAGAGAGAGAGAGAGACACTCTCTCTACTACGGTACAAAAGCACAGTAAATTGTCATATGTGCATGGGTTAAAAAAGACAATTTTCTTAGGACGTACTAATATGTATTTAGGGGAGTCAAATGATCTTGAGTTACTACCAGCCTTAGTCCTAAACATCCAGCTCAAGTCCGGCCCACCCAGCCAAAGGATAGTTCATACCCAGAGACAAATCAAGCACATTTAGTAACTAATAAATGAACAAGTCTCCATCAGCTTCCAAGCAAGTTACATTGATAGCCAAGAAGAGATGGTGATAACTGGCCACAGACCATCAAATGTGTCATTGTGTGCCTGTTCCTAGAGCCTCTTATTGTCCATAGTGGTTAAGCATGCCAATACTAAACATGTTGCCTGGTAAATGTGTAACAATAGGTTGGGAGAACACACAGAGATTACTAATGTGCCTGTATTAGTAGTAGTGCATCATTTGTATAGTGCATTTCACCATTAATATGTTCCGAACGTGCAGTTGGTTGAATGCCCTCGGGGGACCCGAGTGCAGGCATGGGAAGTTGAGGAAGTGCTAGTATGCATGTGTACATTTGGCCATAAGAGGGAGGCCAAGTCCCTGTGAACCACCCATGTTGAACAAGCATGTGGATGGGTGGTAGGAGGTGATATACTGCAAGTATGCGAGAGCGATAGTCATTGTGTGAGCAGCTACCTATCGAATGTGTGTAATTAACAGAAGCTGCATTTTGATGGCATAAGCATTGTGCTTTGTGTGTTTGGGGTGAATGTGTGCGTGAGTGCGGCCGTGCCTGCAGCCGGGTTCCAAGATCATGGAGTGTGACCGGAGTTGATAAATATGTCAACATTCGTCTAAGTGCAATATCTAACCACTCCCTTGAGTCCATCGTAGTGCGCCGCATTGCCCGCTTCTATATTCCATCGGTGTGCGATCCATTGCCCGGCTCTAGGGCCATCTGAGAGTAATGCGTGGCTCAGCTCCAAGCCATCAAAGTGCAACACGCTGTACTTCTTAAACCCATCAGAGTGTGCTATATTGCCAACCTCTGCAATCCATCAGAGTGCAATACATTGCCCATCCCCCAGTCCATTGAAGTGCAACACAGGGCACACCCCCAAATCCATTGAGCGCTGCACCATGTGCAGATGTGGCAGCACTTACTGCAGTTTACTGCACTCATATGCAGTGAAACAGGAATAGGGTGTAAACTAGAAAGGCATTGCCAATTTCAAAAAATCGATCTTCGGTGGTTGTTTCTACCTGGAGATAGCCAGCACGGAGGCCTGCAGGAGTTGCAATTAATTTTCAGTAACAGTATGCACGCTCTGTGTCTCGCCAATGGTAACCATTCTGGAGTAGTTCTGCAAACTTTGATAAACACTTTTGTAGTGACGAGCTTGACTTTTCTTCTAAAAGGCTCTGACTCTGTGTGTGTTAGCTAGTGTGTTTTATTAAGGATTAGAAGTTGCACATTGTATCAGTACTTAGCAGAAGGGACCAGAGGATGAACAAAATCATGTTTGCAGCAGAACTCCTTTCAGTGGAGCAGAGGCTCAGCTGTTTGTTTTGGAGATTAAATGCTGCGCAGAGGAGCCAGCTCAGGTCGTCAGCTCAGACCGATATCTTATGGGCCCGTTTGCAGTTTGTCTCTCCCATACAGGCGACCAGCATTTCCAAGTTGAAGTGACATATAATTGCATATGTTCATTGCCCACATGCAACGCACATGCAATGCAGAACTCGGGAACAAGCAACAATGTTGAAATAGGAATTTACAGCTCAGGGCCAGGCTTGCAGAAACCAGCAGGGGTGTGGTGCAAAACTGTCTACCAATGAGACAGGAACATGACTTTATTTTGACCTAGACAATCAAAGAGACAGTTACAAGGTGGTTAACTTGTGCACCCTGTTCTTGCCACACCCTATATGTTTGCGCCACAGGCAGCTAGCTGCCAGGGATTCCTCATGCAAAGATCACCCCTGAATGGATACATTATTAAAGTATCTCTGCTTTGCAGAACGTCAATATCACAGGGGATTTGGTGACGGGTGTTCATCATTACCACCATTATTACCCAGATTGTGCGTATCAGTTTGCAACCGTGGCCGAATGAAGGCATCCATCTCTGCAGTCCCTCGTCTTTATAGAGCTATCCTTTCATCCCATTTTGCAGAGTGTTGTGTTGGAATTGAAGGGTCTTCTAAAAGACACAGTTATTTGATATGCTTTGGGCCTGATTCACAGAACGTTTTCCTATGGGATTGTGCCATTATAAAACGCGTCCATGAATCAGGCCCTACACAGATGAGTACCCGGTTAGGAGGCTAATACACAATTCACTGGACCTGAGAGCAAGATCGGCACTGTCTGTGTACTTTTGGTGAGGAAAAATGTGGGCCTGATTGGGCTCCATGCAGCCCACGTGACTACCACTCACTGGCTGATACAAGTTGAAACATATTGTACAGCGCCGGAGAAGCCAGGCAAAGAGGTACTTGGCCAAGGGTAAAACCTGTTTGCTCACCATCTTCAACATTTGTCTGCAAATATTTTATGATAGTAGCTTTCTCCAGTGAGTGGCAGGACAAGTTGTGTGTCATTGATTGATCATTTATACTTTTTGACACACTACCCATTTTCCATGTCACCTCTTTCTAACTGCCCTCTCCCTTTTTGGCTGGCCATGATTTCGATTTCCACTGGAATAAAACCACCCAGTGGTAAATCCACGCGACTGAGTGGCGGTAATGGAAAATAAGTTTGGCAGTGAAGCAGTAGATTTGCCGCCGATCACCTGCCAAGTTTGTAGTGAGTCCCCTTATTTCTGAGGCTGCTGATGCGCCGGGTGTCCCTGCGAAGGTACCTTTTGCTCCGCTGGGCTCTAGATCACATTGCAGGTGCTGTCACTCAACACCTGGTTGTTCCTACCTACCAACCAGCCCACCCAGAAAGGGGACTCTTCAAATACAGTTCAAATGACCTTTGAAATGTTTAAATGTATGTGTATGCTGAAATAGTTCTAATGGAAACTTTCTAAGGGTCTCGGGAGGATAGCTCCGCAGCAAAATCCTCTCCTTGGAAGCAAGATGACACGGAGCAACACAGGTTCGATCCCTGAGTCTGCGCTTAGAAACCTCTGGGTATTAAGCACGTTATAAATAACCTATCATATCATATAAGCACTACAGGTCAATTGCACTTGTCTTATATTAAGCAGGGATGCACATTTAACTGTTTGCATTTATTGTAAGATGTTTATATAATAGTTTGTCTATGTATCGCGGATGCAGTGTGCATGTTAAGGGGTAACATTTTCAAGGTTATGTTGTTTGTTGCTAATCGGTGCATTTCAATGACTGGCTCACTGTTAGAAGAGCTGCACTTGTGCTTCTTGGACATGCATTGAATCAATCGTGTGTTCCACATTCGCGCCCATTGACTGCATATGTTGCTATGTGTTTTCTTTCAGGCCACAGATGCAGACGCAGGAGTGAATGGCCAAGTCTATTACAGCTTAAGAAATCTGAACAATCTTTTCCGCATCACATCCAACGGGAGTATTTACACGTCAGTTAAGCTGGACCGGGAAACTAGGGACAGCTTCGAACTGATTGTCGAAGCAACAGATGGAGGGTCGGACCCCCGGAGTTCAACAATAACACTGTCAATCAAGGTCCTGGACATTGACGACAACAGCCCAGTGTTCACTAATGCTTCATATGCAGTTACTGTACCAGAAAATCTGTCCCCTGGTACCATCTTTCTACAAGTAGAGGTGAGACTCAATTTGATCTGTGCAGGGTTGATTCAGGAAGAAAATATTTCAATCTTCCAATTTCATGGAGGGATAAAAGGGTCAGTAATTTGGCAGAAGGCAAGAAAGCAATTTAGCTTTGGCGTGCCGATCACATTCTTCTTAAATTGTTGGGGACCAGGAGTTATTACTTCTAGAGAGTCTTGTGTGAAATGATTTTTTTTATTATTATTGTTGTTGTTATTCCACTTTCAAGACAAAAATTATGAATGTGTAAATAAAAATAAGACCATCTTATTTGACACAGGGATGTGATATGATATGGTTCCAGCGACATTCTTACTAACAATAGCTTTGTGGCATCATCAGAGTGAACTATGTACTATCCACATCTGATGTGCAATTTGCGTCATGCAACAAGTGGAACATCCTTGTATGACCTCTGCCGGCCCAGAAGTCTAGACTTTGTACATGATTGTGAAATTCCCCCGTGTAGACACAGGTATTTATTGGAACACCAGTGTCATCACATTAAAATAATATGCACCCTAATTGTATTGTATTAACAATGCCACGGCATGCACAGCCACTGACACACTTGAATACACATAATGCCGCACATGTTGATGGACTGACCCAGATTGTTTATATGAAATGTGACCATGTTTGAATTGAAAAATAAATAAAACATGTCCAACAATAATATATGATTGAAATAAGGGATTTGTGTGCAAGCAGTGCACATAGCCTGTGTGGTTGGAAACATGTAATACCTTTGTGGTTTACTCAACATATTCAGTATTTAAATGTGAAGAACAAAGACTGTCTCTTTCATAAATAGACATGTTCTACTGGACCTTCATAGTGTTACAATGAGTAGGCAACAGTTGTTCTATAGTTCATAGAATGTCTTTCCTTATATTGTGTGGACTACCTTCCTCATTCCTACTTTTCATCATATTTTAAGAATTCTTATTATTTGCTATTAGTACTACTAACCCAGGCACAATAGTGACTCAATATGCAAGGAGATATTTAATTAAAACCATTGTGCATGCATACTAATGAGATAATGAGGCCTCTGGCTGATAGATGCACTTCAGCAATGTGACAAGGTCAGTAGACTGAATGGATGGGGGTCCCTGTCAGCCTGGCATGGGAGGCCTATCTGTGTGGAATCCGGAGTCATTCCTAGACCAGAGAGTAAAGGTGGTAGCTGAAAGGGTCCCGTTTCCTGTCCCCTCCTTAAGTGCCAACATGTGTTTTGGCAGTACCATTGTTGATCACCCCATACATCTTAATGAATGTGCTTGCCATTTTATTTCTTTTCATTACAGTCAACACATCCATCAGTGGTCTGGGTGGACCACACAAAACATGACAGCCCAACAGAGCCTGAAGACAGACCACTCCAGTCACCTAATCCTCAGACATCGAGGAGCTATAGTGCCACTATATGGATAAGCAGCAACTATAATCAGCTCCAGGGAATGCTATGCACTACTAGACGACATGAGTGCACACTGTGATCAAGCAGTTGCAGCACACTTCCATAACTGACTTTTTAAAGCCATCCACGCAGCAGGTCCCCAAAAGCAAACCAAGAAACATTCAACCACTTACCTGTGACTCAACCACAGGGCGGCAGGAAAGCGGAAGATGTGGTTTGTTTGGTTACTGTCAGAAGAGGAGAAGGTGGAAGACCAATAGACCGTATGGAGGAACATTGTTGGACACGAGCATGGGGGCATTTTGAATAGAAGTTAAGATATTGGTTGGTGAGAGCAAGTGATACTGTGTTGCGTGTGTAAGGTGGGTGAGTGAGATTGTTAGAGGAAGTTAAGGGGGTGAGTGTAAGGTTGCTGAGGGAGTGAAGGGAGGGTGAATTACTAGAGAGAGAGAGAGGGAGAGAGAAGATCAGAAAGAACTATGAGACATGATGGGAGGAGTTGGAAGAATTAGAGTAGTGGGAGGAGGGTAGAACAGATTTGAGGAAAAGGGAGGGGCACATCATTATTGTATCATGCACCACAAGTGCTTCACTGTAAAGCTGATCCAATGTGCAAAGGCTCTGCAATTCTACAAAGCCAGCCAACATGGTATTCGTCCTGTACAAAAGCAAGCCCTTCATAACAGACACCAACTTGTGATCCAAGATAAAGTCCCTGGTCCATCCTCTGCCGGACATCAAATACGATGTGATCACTAGCCTGGCCAGCAGCATTCTACCACCTATGAAGACCCACCTCCATTCTGCAACTCACCTCAAGCAAAGTCTCCACAGATGGTATTATCTAATGACTAATGTCATTGCATGACACTGCCTACAACTGCACAAATGCATCAGCTTCAGCGTCAGCTGCATCACACAGACAGCTGTAACTATGCAGGATCCATCTTATCTAGCAGACAAATTCACCATCTCTTACAGCTTACTCGTCACTCGAAGCAAGGACCACACCAGACTAGAGCAGCAGAATGCAAAACAACGAACTTGGAAACAAGGATTCTCACGTTGTGACCCCAGCCTGTGGAACCTCATATATGTGAAAGTGAGATTGGCTACAACCCTTGTGCAATTTGGAAAGGGAATGAATAACCTACACTTCACGGAACATTGTATTTCCACCAACACTCCTGTACCCACCCTGCCCACTATAAATGCTGATAACCAGCCTGTACAGCGACCACTGTGTTATGCTCCACAACTCTTTCAGCACTGTTTCATGCTCCCCACTAACGGTATGTGTTAACTGTTTGCTACAATCCTAAACGATACAATATGCCAATAATACATTTGTATGGACTGTGGCCCCTATCTGATGTATTCATGTAACCCCAACTGATGGAAAGCACACTATTTCTTCATTTTCAATAAATACCATTTGAAAAATAACTATGAAAAATAACAAGATAATGGATTTGCAGCAACGCCGTGATGATCCAAACACCTATTTCGCATGATTTTCGTGTCTTTTCAGCTGCAGGCAAGTGTATTTATTTGTGTAGAATTCAAATAATTGTTGCCTATTGGAGCAGCAGTTAAATGTGGTTTCTCTTCAGTGAACCCCCATAGTTCATATCCATATTTGCCATAAAAAGTGTAGGGAACAGTGGCAGAGTATAGCCGTGTTTGTAGGCGCCCATGGCTTCTGAATTTGGAGGCTGAAACATCCTATATACAGGTCTCGATTCTGATAACATTTTTCTGTCTGTTCTTACATTTGTGATCGATAATCAGTGAACATCTCTGCCAGCGCTTCTGCCCTCGGTAGACCTTTATTAAGTATAACATGTCTTATTTTATAGCATTGAAATCTTACTACTTAGAAGGTGTTTGACTCCGTAAATGCCATGCCATGGTGCAGGGAAACATAGGAGGGTTTGGACTGTCCCCACTATTTTGAACTCAGTAGTTTTGGCTTGTGTGCATATGCTCGGATTCTCTACTTACTTAATACCAACCTTAATTAACGTTTGCTGCGAAAACAATCAATCGAGCATTTGGATTGCCTTTTGTTATCTCGGATGCCATCTTAGTCCTTCGGCGGCCAAGTGCCACTTTTCTGGCGAAGGCAAGCAGAGAGAATTGCTTAAAATGGGGAAATATTGAATTCTCCGACCTGTTTTATCAGTTATTACTCATCTCCATGGGCCCCATACCACATTGTCATTATGAGGAATCTGTTAAATGGTCTATGTATACGCACTTGGTATAATAGTTGGGGAGCCTGTAGGTTGAACCATAGCTCTATCAGTGAAATTCTGGTCAAAACATCTGTGTTCCTATTTTATTGCATCAGCTGTGCAAGTGACAGTCAAATAAAACCCAGAATATAAAGATGGCACAGGGCTGGGTTGCCACGTGTATATGCTTTGGAAGGCGCATAATGGTCTCCAAACTTTATGGCCTAGGACCCCGGTGATTATTGCCATTGCACCTTATAAGTATGGCCTCCATTCTTTGAAACCTGCTTTAATTGACATAGATTTTTTTTTCTCTCATATGTTATTTATTTCAAATACTTTCAATTGTCTGGAAAACGATTCAGTTGGAGGAAGCTCTAACTCTACTTCTGCAGTATTGCACCATAGAAGCTGTTATAGCTAAACCTGAAGAACCAACGCTTGCAGTGTGCAGTTTGTCAAATCAAGGAATGTGTCCCTTCTCCCCATGGGGAGCCTCCCCCATTGAGGTTAGCGAGATGAGCCTGCTTCCCAAGTAAGGAAGACTTCCCTAAAATAAACACTCCTTTACCATTTACCAAAATGCAAATCACTGATGGAGAAGAAATGGGGTGAGTTAAAACGTCCTTGTCATCTTTTCCTGTGGAGAAAAGGGGCATATAGCCAGATTCTGTCCTAAAAACACAATTGAAGAACCTATGGAGATAGGAGGCTAGCAGAAAAACCCTGGGGAAAGAGGACAAAGAAACCAATCATGACCCTGATAAGACCAAAAGATATTATTGGACATTTCAACCTTTTCAACTCATGAAAAGGTGCAAGTTAATGGATTATGGGCCAACAAACTGCAATCAAAGCTGATCTCCTATATCCCGATGATGTACAGCTTAATCAAGCAGTAAGTATGACATACGTGCATGGAGATGTAGAGACTTACCCTAAAGTCCCTCTGTCCTTCAGAGTTAGGGACCGACCCATGATCATGAAGACTGCTGTTGTACTGGTCTATCAGAAAAAAATAAATAATTTGTACGGACTCTCCAACCTTTGCAGAACTTCTAACTCCTCCTTTAGTCCCAGATACGAAATCCTTTTACTCTACTTTGCAATCTCAGGAACACTCTATATACCTCTCAGATACCTCCATATGAAGCTGGGGAGAGACCAGATCTCCAGTCCGGGAGGACAAAAATACAAACCCAAACAAGTAGAAATGATAAACTACGTTCACAACACAGATGGAAAACCCACTAATGTAACGGGAAGGGTATGTGATGAATCAAGGGAATGTGTCCCTTATCAGCAGGGGAGCGTCTCCTTTGAGGCTAGGGAGGTGAGCCCACCTTGAATGAGGGACAATTAGCAGGAGATTAGGGAGTAGGAGAGATAGGAAGTTTGAAGGATGAAAACAGTCCTACACCATCACTGCTGTCAGTGGGGCAGAAAGAGTGAGTGAAGGTGTAGGCAGGTTCATGAAGAGCAGCAAGGGTTGCAGAGTCAGAGGGGGAGATCGAGGTTTTGTAAGGATAATGAAGTCAAGAGAAGGAGAATTAATAAGGAAGATGTCAGAGGTTCTTTTGGCAGGCAGACTGCATTCCAAAGAGCAATAGAAAGAGAGTGAGATGTAGAAGCATAGCAATGTTGAGTCAGAAATAGAGAGGCACTCAGGGTAGATGCACAAAGAGGCTGTGTATTGGAATTACGGTTGGGCAGGTTTTGTGACTAGAAATAGTAGAAGAGAAGAAATGATAGGGTTGGGGATAGGGTTGAGATGGTTCTGACTGGTAGAGAGTGAAGACAGAAGTAGAAGGGAAAATGAGAGATAGCAAGAGAAATGCGAGGTGAGTCGGAGCTGGAGAAGAAACGATAAAGAGCACTTACAGACACGTAACAGGACAAAGCAAAGAAAAGGCGCATAGGCAAAGAGGCCGGTCAATGGCTGCTCTTCACCATTTACTGTTCTGAACTTAACTGGCTAGACGCCCCAAGGGAGTTCAGAAGGCAGGACACATGCTCTTGTCACCTAATTGCTTAGTCAGAGATGGCCGAGGGGGCTAAAGGCCTTCTTTTTTGTTAAAGGGGGGCTTGACTCAAAAAGGCAAAAATATAGTACAAAATAAAGAAGAGTCATCAGCTACCCCTAGCTGATGACTCTTCTTTATTTTGTACCTAATTGCTTAGTCCATCAGTGGTTGGTCTCGCTGATTTTTTCCCTGGTGTTGCTGGTATGAGGCAATTTCTACCTGATTGGTATTCCCAGGGGACCTGTTGTGTCCTTTGGAGATGTTACTGAAACCCTAATGTCTGTGGCACTCCACGCCTGGGGTATGGCACTCCTGGTCATTGGGATTGATCCTACGTGGAACTTTGTTTTAATGTATGTATATTTCTTGAGCTATACAGATTAATAATACAATATAATAACACAGTACAATATACAAGTTACAGTATGACCTGATTTCTTTATTTTTATGAGAAATTGTATAATATTATGTTAATCTTGATAAAAATAAGAAAAGTAAACCATTGAGGCACCAAGAATACATTTTATTCAAGGGTCTGTGGTAAAGCCTCTTTATCTCCATTGAAATCTTTACTTGGAGTAATGTCTCTTTAGTCAACTGTACCTAAAGCAGCACATTCACTATACAAGATGACTACATCATATAATACAATTAGAAATGGCTGATAACCTTTTCTAAGATGCATCTTTCATTCACATGACATGGGAAACAGTAAGGTGTGCTTGGGGATAGGTAGGGCTGAAAACTCCACAATTGATCACATACCAGAAAAATAAGAGGGAATCCCTGCACCAATGGGAAGCCAGTTTACAGTGCAACCACAAAGTCTGCAGAATATGGAAAGCAACATCCATGAATGAAGCCGTGAATCCCTGAGTAGCAGATCTAGAAGGGGACAATATGATCAAGAAGAAGAGCCAAGCCATCCCATATTGTGCGATGTTCTAGAAATGCAGTGTTTGTTGAAATCCTTGCATAAAGTCGAGGTCATATATCAGAACCAAATGCCTGGAAAAAGACTCTGAAGAATGCTTACTTGACAAAACCAAGAGTATGTTGAAAGTTTGTGGAAGACCCTTGTCACGCGACGCCTCGGATACTGGCGGCTATGGCCCCGTTGGATTCACTACCTGATTTCCATCACACAATACACTACGTGTATGCAGCGGTCTAGTTCTTTTTCAACGCATGCACGGAGACCTATTTAGGCACGCCTCTTTCTGACATCTGCGCGTTGCAACCTTTCGGTCATCTGTGTTTTCTTTCGCAGCCGTTGTTGCGCCACGCAGCCGTTGTCACGGACTCTTCCGGTCTCTTTTCCTGTTTACTTTTAACTCTGGTCTGCCTCCCTGCTCTTCTTCCTCAGTTCGTGCTGCTGTCCCGTGCGCGGTTCGCGTATGGGTCCTTTTTCTAAGTGGACTCTCCGCTTCCTCCTTTTCCTACAGCCAGTTTTCTCTCTTCCTCTTTTCTGCTGCCTAAACGCTTTGGGCTTTTCTTTGGATGTCCCATCTGCACTCTACTCCTTAGTTTTGGTTTATACCTATTTGGATCTGACTTGTTGGGTTCCATTACTGGACGGTTACATTTCTGCCACTCGTGTCTTGTACCTTCAAGGATTCCTGCTGCCCACAAAGCCAGAGGTTTTCTTTTGCCACGTTTGGCTTTTTTCCCCTATTTTGTCCCTCCCGGGAAGGGGGTCCTCAGGGAAGTGCTCCCTAATAGCCTTCACTGTGGCTTCCTCTCATGCGAGACCCAAACTACAAAACAAAAAAGAAAATGACTACAGATCCCACCGATCCTTGAGCCCACTGGAAGAGGACACAGAACACTCAGGTGAGGAGGTGGAGGAGGGAAATTGGGACACTCAACCCCCACAGGAAAAGGAAGTTGACAACCCTCTGCATAACAAAGCCAAGGGGCTGATGAACGTCTCTGAAGAATGTTAGCATGGCCAAGCCAAGAGGTTAGTGGAAGTCTATGATGAGCAATTGACTGAGATGCTGGGAACCTCTAAAACCAGCGCATGAAAACGCGAAGACCGTGATGAGCGGTATAAGCAGCACTTGATGATGATGTGGAAAGGACAGTGACATCCTTTTACATGCACCTTCACAAGTCAAACAATATGCCAGATCCCTGGGTAGTCGGAAATTAATATTTGTGGAAACCCTCAAATGAAGATACGCTTGGGTGACAAAATGAACAGGCTGGTGAACGTCTCTGAAGAATGTGAGTCTGAAAAAGCCAGAACGATGTTGGGAACTTCTAAGAAACATTTACAGCATAACAACAGTAGGTTCATGAGAACCTCTCAAAAACATGTATGTGTTGATGCTAAGATGGTGGTGAGATCCTTCAAGAGACACTCTAGCAAAAGAAACAAGAAACTGGTGGGAGCCCTTAAGGAATTCATGTGAATGAGGAGGCTGATGATCCTCTTCACGAGAGTTATGCACCAGAATTGGTGAGGGACTCAAAGGTAATGCTTGGACGATAATGCACAGAGGCTGATGAGAGCATCTCATGTAAATAGGTCTGATTCAGCCAGGAATCTATTGCAGGTCTCGAAGAAGAAACTATGGGATAAACCTCCAAGTCACTGCCTTATTTCCAGTAACCTTTTTTAACATCAGTTAATTGCGTAGTTTATTTGTGATGGAAAGAAAAAAACATAATCCTTCCTTAATAAAGGCTTCCCTTATTTATAATTTGCCATGGCCCTCCTCCTTGATTATGATGTTATAAATCTCATCATATGTTCATTGTTACCAGAGGCGTTATACAAAATTTGCCCCCCCCCCTGCGAGCCATGCTGAGCCCCCCCAAAACTCAGCAACAAATCATGGGTCGTGCCACACTGGGGCGGCCTAGATTATCATGTTTGCACAACACGCACGAACGTGCTGCTGAAGGGGTAAGCCGCACACTCTACCAAGAAAAATATATAAATGAGTGTTTTAAAGCAATATACAGCACACTTTCTGAGAGCCAGAGTGTTTGCAATTGTTTTGTAGGGTAACACCAATCTAATACAAGCAAGTAACCAACACTGCACAGGACCATTAATGCTTTGTTATTAAAAATGCCATGCCACGCTGAAAACATATCCCACTGGCTACACAATGTAGACCACTGTAGACACGTAATAACATTACAGTAAAGCATGCCAGGTCACATTTAGACATGCCTAGACTGGTTGCACCAAAATGCCAGTCGAAGCAATAACACTCATCAAGAAGAGAGTACACATTCAAGCCCAGGTCTGTGCAGCCTCTAACAAAACGGCCAAACTCTTTAATATCTTCAAGGAACTGGTCAATCCTGTTGCAGTCTCTACCTTTCCTGTACCCTCGCAGGCCCTCTGTATGGCCCTGGCTACTCACTTCTCTGCTAAAACTCAGGACATCCTGTCCTCTATCTCCTCTTCCTCTCCCTCTTCCTCTCTCAGCCCCCCTTTGGCCATCTCTACCTCCCTTCCTCCTTTCTCCTCTTTCTCTCTGACAACACCTAGACAAGTCCGATCTATGAAAGTGTTGTCTAAACAGGTGCTTCCCTGCTCCTCCATAACCATCAACACCCATAATGACACCCTCGCTCCAGCTTTGGCAAATTTCTGTAATCACTCTTTCACCATTGGAATGTTCCCCTCTCCCCTTAAGCACTCCCTTGTGCATCCACTCTTCAAGAAGCTGTCTGCCGATCCTACCTGCCGGGCAAACTATCGCCCAATCTCCATCACCCCTCTCCTGGGCAAACTCTTGGAAAAGCTGGCCTTCTCCCAGCTTAATCTCCACACTGAATCGGTTGTCTACATTACCATCAGTCTTGCTCCAGAGCTGCCAGAGGCACGGAAACTGCTCTACTGAACACCCGTGAAGATCTGCCCTCTAACCTTGATTCCAGCATTCCTTCTGTCCTAATCCTCCTTGATCTTTCCTCTACTTTTGAAAAAGTCAACCATGCCATCCTGTTCAGTCGACTACGTGAGAACCTGAGCATCATGGATCAGGCTGTGGAGTGGCTGATATCCTTCCTCTTGGACTGCCCCTGCTAGGTTCAACTTGGTCCCTTTCTCTCCACCACCTCTCTCTCTCTACCTGTGGCATTCCTCAGGGCTCTATCCTCTCACTCTGGTTTTTCAACCCCTACTTGGCCCCTTTGACCCACCTGATCTCTACCTTCTCCTCTAACTTTCAGGTTCATGCGGATGGCAGTCAGCTTTCCATCAGGCTCCCCTTCTCTCTCGCTCATTACTGACTGTCTATCCACAATTCAGTGCACCTCCAATGATCTATGCCTTAATACCATTAAGACGGAGATCCTTCTCATTGGGGCCCCTGCCCATGCTTTCCCTCTTACTCTGACTGCCCACCTTGGGACCTTTTCCTTCGTCTTCCTGCAAGACAAAAAACTGTGGAGTCATCTTCGACTCCACTCTCTTTCTCTCCTCACATCTCAGATGTCGCCAAGAAGTCCCACTACCAGTTTCTCCTCCTAAAAGGGACTCTTCCCTTTCTCACTTTCCCCCAGAAGCTCACTTGTCTTCAGAGCCCTGTTTCCCTCTAGGCTGGACTACTGCAACAGCCTCTTTCTCAATCTGCCTTCCTCTACTCTCCGCCCTCTGCAACTAATACAGAACAGGACTGCAAGACTTATCCTTGGCCTCAAGCCCAGGTATCGTATCTCTCTAGCCCTGACATCTCTCCACTGGCTCCCGGTGGCTGCAAGGAACAAGTTCAAGACCCTTTGCATTGTGAACAAGGCTTTCAGGGGTCGGGGCTCACACTACATCCAACGCTTTCTTCCAAAATACCATCCTTCTCGAGGCCTTACTGCAGCTACCTCCAACTCTCTAAGGGTTAGACACTTCTCCAGGCAGAGAGTGGGGGGTAGATCTCTCTCCTCTGCTGGAATGGCCTCCCTGCCCTTCTCAAACTTGAGCGGACCACCTGAAGTTTCAGAAGCAGCTCAAAGCGTTTGTCTTCTCCGCTGTGTTCTCTCTCTCCCTCCCCTGCTGACCTACCTGTCTGTTGTACTGACTGAATGCTTGGCTACCTTCAGAGTCACACTGAGTCCAGGCTCTTTCTTGATAAGTCACCCTTGCACTGCCTCCATGCCTACCATACACTTAGGTTCTGTAACTGTAACCCTACAGTTCCTTGTTCTCCGTGCACTACCCAGAGCCGCGCTGCCCTGGCTGCACTTACTCAGAGCATTACCGCCCTGTTTTTCCCTCCCCTCTTCCTGCACTTCCCCCTCCCTTTCCCCTTGCATTTCTCGTTCTTGCACGTACACAATCTGAATGACACAAGGCATAGTAAGAACGTTTGTCTTGTCCTCCCTCTATCTTCCCTCCCTTGTCTTGTCGCGCCTACAAACACTTGTGTCCAGGCATTTTATAAATTACTTATGTCATATCATTTTATCACAGATGCTCATATACAATGCAGCAGTAAGAAATGGCTAGACTGGCAGCACCCAAATGCCAGTCTAGATAGGTAATTACACTTAGCAGGACTACTTTATCAGAAATGCGAAGTTAAAAAAAAAAGTCATACTAAACTGAGGAATGACTAGACTGGCTGCACCAAAATGCCTCTCTAGCCACTAATACCACATATCGTGCCTGCTTAGCCTGGCCAAGAACAACCATATGGTTTATTGCACAATCCCACACCCCACAGATCCTCTCTCCCTCCTACCACCTACCCCACACTCTAAAATCAGCTCTTTGGTCCAGAATTACCTTCACGTCCCTCTTCCTTGTCCCAGAGATTACGTATGATATGATAGGTTATTTATAACGCTCTTCATACCCAGAGGTTTCTAAGCACGGACCCGGGGATTGAAGCTGCGTTGCTCGGTGTCATCTTGCTTCCAAGGCGAGCATGTTTCCCCCTGAGCTATCCTCCCAAAACTCCTTCACAGCTGAATGACAAGAAGTAAGCATCCCTTTAGTTTACAGTACCTTTGGTTAGAAGAAAGTGGTTCCAGCTGGCTTTTATTCCTGTGTACGTCTGCAGATCCTGGTGTTCCTGGGCCTCAGTTATGGAGACAAGAGGGAGGAGGGCTCCTGCACTATGAATGGAAGGTCAACGGCATCAATGGGCAAACTTCAGATCAGTGGCAGTTCGTGGTTTCAGCTCCTCGCTTTTCTCGCAAATAGAACCACTGCATACCACTCTGGACTTTCCTGTCATCTGGGGTTCAGCACTCTGTTGAGGTCCTACTTCTTGGGAGTCCGGAGGATCTTCCTGGAGCTTGTGTCCAACTTAAAGACACTCACTCGATTTCGGTGTTCCACTCCCTGGCTGTTACGCTCACCTGGTTCCCACAGGGGCGTCGATCGGACCCAGACAGCTGCGGTCTCCACCAACGTGATGCGTAGTGAAGGGATGACAGTCTGGACTGGCCCGCCTAATCTTGTCTGCTGGACTCGTAGAAGTATTCTCCTGCAAGTGGAGAAAGGGATTTTGCCACCCGTGGACTTTAGTGATGGCCCACCCAACTGTTCTCGTTCTCCCCACTAATCACCTCCGATATCCCCTCTTGGTAACCTCACCTTATGTTTTTAAATGATGAGCTCTCCATCCTGCATGGCATGCAGGAGCGCGTAGATACCAGTTACTTCACTGGTTTGAATGTACTGCAGGAGTTCCGGAGGAATACGGACTCCAGTGTCTATGAAGTTCAAAGAGTTCAATATGTCCGATGTTCACTCGTGTTCCATTCCCTCGTTAGGTTGCAGCTGGGTCCAAAAGAATATTGCCTGGAGGCAGCTGATGGCTTTCAGGTAAGAGTCTGTATTACCAAACACTGTCCGGTAAAAGTTGCATGAGTTTAACTTGCTGTTTTCTCTCCCTTTATAGGTGCGGCATAGAAAGATGCAGCGAATTGAAGGATAATACCTCCGGTGGCAAAGCAGGTAAGCCTATGGTGGCAAAGAGATTGTCTTTGTTAGTTTTCTCGGCTCACCTTGTTATTCCTTTTGTTTTCCCCCCAGGTGCTGGGTTTCGACGAAGAAAATGATGGAGGCAGCGCCGAGTTGAAAGATGCGGTGGACTGGTGAGTATAACACGGCGCTGCTGCTGGCGAATCGACGCGTGCTGAAATAATGTCCTTTCGAGGCTTGGAGATGTGCTGGGTCCGGAATCAGGTAAGGAATCAAATAATGTCCATGATCTAACCTCCTCTCCTTTTCTTTTCCTTTTGTCTAGGAGCTCCGAATTCGAGGCGGGCGTGGCAGAAGACTGGATGCTGACTTGCAGACACGGTGAGCGTTACGCTGCTGGATGCAGAATAACACGAAGCATGAGCTGCTGTTTGGGCGTGGTTTAAATAGCCTGCAAAGTAGTCCCCGGTAAGAAGTTCCCCAGAACCACATCCGAGTAAAAAATAGTCCCTGTAATAAAATAGTCCCATCCAGGCCTCACGTTGGCTTGGACTCATTTGCAGCATGGTCTGCATTAGGTAAGTAAAGTCTATGAGCCTGGCGCCTATGGCGCCAGGACTGATTTCTATGATGAGCCTGGCGCCTAAGGCGCCAGGACTGAATCCAAACAGCCCCCAGCCGGGGCTGTTGGGGTTTTAATGAGTATCTGGATGCCTGCTCCCGGGGCTGATGGACTCAATCCGGATGCCCGGGGGTAGGCATCATGACACTGGCACTGAATTCCTGCAGCAGCAATGGAAGTTTAGCCAGCTCCGAGAGGATGTCCAGATGAGCTTGTCTTGGGGTTGATTGGTCCGACCATCCAAAGGGGAGGAGTCATCCTTTGCAGGTCTTCTCTAGTCTAGGCGAATTCAGAGCTTCAGCACAGTAGCAGGGCTTCATCGGGCAAACCAACGGTCCAGGAGGCTCCTTGCCTCATAGGTAAGTACTGGGATGAGGAAGAGTGGAGCTAGGAGTAATGAGGATTACAGGTAGCTTGGTCAGGCATTACCTCCATGTACTCTACTTCACCCCAGTACTTGTGTATGAGGCAAAGTGCCTCATTCACAAGTACTGCCTCATACACAAGTACATGGACGAGGAGGAATAGGGCTAGGAGTAATGGCAATTACCAATAAGTAATCAAGGCATTAAACACAAGTAGTGGCATAACACCATTGAGGTGACTGGGCTTTAGCACCCCCAAACTCCTCTGAAATGTTGGGCTATGTTGACTCAACTTGGCAGGCCTTCAGAGCAGTTGCCGGACAGAACAGGACACAGATGTTAAATGGCACCTGGGTTTCGCTGTTAACAAGGGCCCAGCAATTACTAACTTAAAGCATTTCACTGTTAGTACCTGCATTCAAATACCAATTTATTTAGGCAATTTAAATTGGGATGTGGGTTTAGTACTTGCATGCCAGGGATTGATTGGAAGGGGAGAGAGGGAACAGGAGACCACTCATCTCACTGCAGATCATAAGTGGGTGCTTTCAGACTTAAAGGAGAGAGTTAACTACTTACAACATTGAAGCTGCACTAGAATAGTCTCATTAGAATGCATAAAGAAGTAGATGCCCCCACACAAATCAGTTTTCCCCTCCCCACCGCCCATGAAGTTAGCGCCTCTCCCAACATTTGAAGGATTAGCCCCCCAAAATGTGGGTTTTGTTGCACCCCTGAACACAAGCACACACACACACCATTCACCTTACACACCCATGCCCACCCAGCCATCCATACATTTAAGTGTGCATTGTTTCACCATACAGGCACACTCATGCAGCCATCCATACATTTAGGTGTGCACCCTTTTTTCCATACAGGCACACCCAAGCAGCCACCCGTACATTTAAGTGTGCAACCTTTCACCATAGAGGCACACACACCCAGGCACCCACCCATACATTAAAGTGTGCACTCTTTCACCGTACACGCACACCCAGCCACCCATAGATTTGTGTGCACCCTTTCCCCATACACTCAACAGGCAGCCACCTACACATTTAAGTGTACACCCTTCCACAATACACTGACACATGCACACGTCATGAGGTTGAGGGGAGCCCTATTACTTTAAAAAGAAATTGGGCCTCATTCCGAGTCTGGCGGTAACCTTGCCGGTGCTACCGACGGGCTGCCGCCTGACTCGGAATGATTTACCGGCACCTGACTTCCCGGTACCCTAGCGTCCCAGAAAGTCAGGTGCTGGTAAATTGTAGTTCCCCATTCCCATAGAATTCCATAGGGCTCTTTGGGAATGGGGAACACGGAAGCACTAGCACCATTGTTAATGGTGCAGGTGCTTCTGTGATGGTCTGCTTACCATGGCCGCTGTGCCCGGCAGGCAGACCTGTAGTATGCCGGTCCGGAAACAACGGTACCTGTAAGCTTACCAGCACTGTTGTTTCCGGACCGCCATACCTATAATGAAGCCCATTGTTTCTTTTTGAAGTTACTCTGACTTCATAAAGAAATTATTTCCGTTAAGGACCGAATCATAACGGAAAACATTTCTTTATGAAGGCACAGTAACTTCAAATATAAACTATTTAATTTTTAAAGTCATAGGGCTCCCCCGCCCCGTGACATGGAGGCCTCCAGCCTG
This sequence comes from Ambystoma mexicanum, assembly GCF_040938575.1. Classification (NCBI taxonomy): domain Eukaryota; kingdom Metazoa; phylum Chordata; class Amphibia; order Caudata; family Ambystomatidae; genus Ambystoma; species Ambystoma mexicanum. The sequence continues at coordinate 1,178,277,416 of NC_090929.1, forward strand.
GGGTCTTCCATGTCATGGGGTGAGGGGACCCCTCAGACCTCAAAAAGAAAGTTTCTTTTTGAATTCACTCTGCCTTGATAAAGACATTATTTCTGTTACAGGATCAAGGCAGAGTGAATTCAAAAAGAAAATGTAAAAAAACAAAAGATTAATTTTTTCTTCCATTTTTTTTTTAACGAAGTGGGGCCCCTCCTGAACATGTACTAGCGGGCCCCCCGCACCGTGGCGTCTGCGGGGCCCTCGTTACACCAGTGATTGTTACATTTTGTCACGGAACCGTATCTATGTAGAATATTTGTGCATATGTTTTATTGTCCATGCCTGTATTTTACATAGTTTATCTCATAACGGGTTTTATTGTGTTAATTGTACTTAAATTCCACATCACATAATGCAAGGTGAAAGCTTGATTTCCGGCAGGGTGCTCAAACAACTGCTGAGGGTAACTTTCAGAGGCTTAAAAGCATGTCTTTTTCTAAGAAAGTGTTTCAAGTATTTTTAGAAGCTATCAATACTGTATCCATTCTTTCTGTTTTGTTTAGCCAGTGATTTTCTCAACACCCCACCAAAGTGAAACCATTGACTCATTTGAGCTGAACAAAAAGAGTTGAGTGCTTACTGCATCTAGACGTGTGTTCTGGTTGGTTTTCAACTGTCTCTGAAAGTGGTGGAGTAACTCACCATGTCATGTTACTATTTCATCTGCATCTCATGACTTTTCGCTTACATAGCATACAATTGAATTTATTCTGAGGTCTCTGTCTACTTATTAGGCACTACATCAATCCGATTCTTGTATTTAATTCAGTTTAACTGTATGTGATTTGCTTCTCTATTATTGAGCACCTTTTCTTAGTTAGAGAATGGATTGTGGTTATCGTGCTACCAAAAATGAGCAGCTTTGTAACCTAATGGGTTGTGCTGTAAGGATATGTGTAATGGGCCAGTTACAATTGTAGTGGTCTAATGACAGTGAGGCTTGTCAAAATAAGGAAGGAGTATTGTACCCGCACCTGTGATGTTCACTCTTGTTTTGGCAGTGGGAAGCAGAAAGTGGAGTGTGCATCAGAACAGTAACGACAATGTAAGTTAGGGTGCTGTAAGGGAATAAGAGAGGAAACATGTATGACTTTGATTGTAGGTGTATGCTGTCTCGCTTTGCTGTATCAAGAGAAGGCATTGCAGAAATACAAGCAGGGATTCAGTTATGCATGTATTGTATCATACTGTACTGTAGTAATCATTTATGTAGCACCATTTCCCCATTTGTATGTCCTAAATGCGCTTTGTGTTTGGAATACCCTCGGGTGCCGAATTCCAGTTGTGGGAAAGTCCTAAGAGGAGGATTAAGATGCATGTGCCCATTTGGCCAAGATTAGGATTTAGGAGGGCTGGGTAGGCTCCAGTAAGCAACCCAAGAGGTCTGGCATGTGGATGGGTGCTGCTGAGGTTCACGACAGATAGCTAGGGCCAAAGATTTGATGTGTGTCAGCTGTGCCGAATTTCGACTCAGGTTGGCTCTGTATTCTAATGGCAGAGGTGTTGATGTTTCAGTGCGAAACCGTTATGTGACCAGGTAGACAGAATTTGACATAGTCGTAGCTGCCTTCTAGGGTGTGTGGATGGATAGCCATACCTGCGGTGAGTGTCCACCGAAGTGGTGCGTTTACACATACCTTAAGCTCAGATGGAGCTTATGTTCGATGTAGCTGTGTCATCCGATCCCGTGCACTATGGACATTCTCCCCTACTAGTCTACCAAATAAAATGGAATGGGTGTCGTAGTGCATTTTGTCAGAAGTACAGACCAGCTGCCATAGAAACTAGGCTAATGGGATTATTTGAGTGCAATAAACAAGTTACCTACACAGTCTAATTACATATGTACCATGTTCTATAAACGCTAACCAAAGCAGTCTACTAAGCATGCTGTCAAGGATATCTGCCTGCAACAACTGTGCGATACAATGACTAAATGAGGCAGTTATAGGTGCAATGGAGGGTTACCAACAATTATCAAGGTACCAGAGAGTGAGGGTGCACCTAGGTTTAAGAGAACACATCTGGGATGACGCACTCAGATTCAGGAGAACACAACAGGAAGATGCACCTAAAGGTAGCTGAACACAGCCAGGAAAATACACCCAAAATCCACAAACCAGAGCATTGGAAAAACATCCACACTTGAGAAACACCTACATTTGAGACAAAGCAGTAATGGGCGAAACACCTAAACCTGGAACACAGCAGTAAAGGGAGAAACGCCTAAAAAGGAAATGGACCAAGGTTCCAGATTCACTCACCCCAACGCTGCCAGTCAGGAAATGTGCTCTGGAGAGCGTGAGCAGTGTTAGTCTGTGTTGAACCATTTTCAATGCATGCAGGGCCAATCAGGGTTGGTGGAAGTGCTGGGAGGCAGGAAGATGGCTGGGCAGCGGCAAACACAGAAGGGGAAGAAAGGGAGATGTTGTGGGATGCGTTGCGGCCAAATAAACCATTTCTAAATGGAAATTCAACTGATTACAATGGATGGGTCTGGATTCACTCACCCTAACGCTGCAGGTCGTAATTAAATGTTGGTATAGAAAGGACCTTTACACTTCACACTGCTCAGTGGCATGTGTGGTTGCACGATGTGCTCAGGATGTGTTCAAACAATCCAATGTGGATTGGAAGACCGATTGAAATGAGTGTACACTCACATTTCAAGGATTCACACATACTTAAGCAATATGCCCCGAGCGGCGGGGGCATTACCGAGTCAGGTAATGCCCCAAGGCCCATAGTTATAGGCACGAGGAAGCTGCAGCGTTTTGGGACAGAAAAAAAAAAGACCAAGAAAATGGCCACTGGGAAAGGGAAAACAGAGTCCGGAGCGGACGCGGTGGGAACAGAAGTGTTCCCAGCACGTTCGCTCCAGAAAGACGACTGAGAAGAAGGTAAGTGGGGTTGGGAGGGGTGGAGAGGGAGGGAAAATAAAAAAGTAAAAAATAGACGTACCTGAATCCCCAGAGTGGACGAGGGCAGCTGGGACGAGGGCAGAGGGAAACCTCCAGCTGCATGGAGGCTCGAAGCTGGGATGGCCCAGCTCCGAGCCTCTAGACGGCTGGAGGCTGCCACGCTGCCCGCTGTGAACAAAGGAGGCAGAAGGTAAGTGGGGTGGGAAGGGCACGGGAGGTGGGAGGAAAGGGAACAAAAAACACATACCCGAGTCCCCGGCGGGGGTGAAGGCAGCTTCTCAGCCGTGTGGAGGCCTGGAGCGGGGATAGCCCCGCTTCAAGCCTTTTAATTGGCTGAGGGGCTGCCACGCCCCCGCCGGGTACAATGGCTGTGGAATCCCGGCCAGGCAATGCCCCGGTGAGGGCCAATCAGAATGCTTGTTTCATTCTGATTGAGCTCTCGCCGGGTACTAATATCTAAAACGTCTTTTGTGTATAATTTGATTAGGGTTGAAGTCTCTGCTGGAACTTGCTAGTCGAAAGAAATGAAGGGCTTATTCAAAATACAGTTAGCATCATGTTCTGATCTAATTGGAAGGTATGTCCACTAAGCCCACCATTTATGATATCCTCATTGCTGGCAGTGGCTTCTTTTGCATTGGCTAAGTAAATCCAGGTCACACCTTAGCTGTTAACAAGGTCTGTGGAGCTACAGGTCGAAAAGACCATAACAATTTACATACAGTATGACCTAAACAATAGTTGTTCAGATTAACTCATTATTTGATCATAATTGTTTTACTTTGTCAATACTTTGTCAATAACAACAACAGAGGCATCGCTCCCTACATCTCTTTGCAGGGCCTTGCAACTATATGAAGTAAACATTCAGTGAACTAGTGGTAAACTATATCTTTTTGTAGAATGCTATAATTACCAATTATTAATAATTTAGAAGTAAATCATCTTCTTTCAGATTTCGAGTGTTTGGAGGTTGGTATTATTCAAATGCCCACAGTATAAGATACCCTACACTGACTTGTAGAAGAGGGGGTTTGGAGGGAAATGTAGCTTGATGTCTTAGGTGCAATGGTTTATGATTTGTGATTTTTCTATTAACCATGGACACTGATAAAACCAAACCAATAACACCTTTAATCATTTTAATCAATTAGTTATAACAATGTATTGCTGCTGCTTATAAATTCAGTAAATCGTCCCATGCACTTTTCCTCAGTTTTCAAATGAGATAGCGTGCCTTTAGTAATGATAAAAAAGCACTACTGTTGGGAACATGCCTCAAAAACAATATGGGGAAATTATAGAAATGCTGCCTGTAGTATCTGATAGCCACTTACATTTCTCCTGTGAGCAAATACTTTTGAAGACTTAACTTTAGTCCTTTCTGTTTGATATACATTGCATTTGATTGCTTCATTGTTGCTGCCATGATGGATGTGTATGGGTGTGTATGATTCTGAAAGCTCTTTGTTGATGGTCTCTCTGAATTTATATTGCTCATTCTGTTTTGTGTTTGTATGTTTTCTAGGCAAGAGATGCTGATCTTACCTCAAACATCACCTACCGCATACGCACTCTTGAAGCCACTGAATTATTTGCTCTGAATCCGATGACTGGTGAATTGTCCTTAATAAAACCCCTGGATTATGAGTCGTTCCTTGGAAAGGATCCAACCTATACCTTCTTGGTTGAGGCATTTGATATAGGTGGAAGCATGCCTCCTGGTCTGGCTACCATCATTGTTAGAATAAAGGTAGGTGCGAAAAAATGTCTACAGCACTTACTATATCTCAATGTTCATGTTTGACATTTCTACAGTCATCCATCTATTTTCCCAGTTCCTGTATTTTTTTAAATAAAAAAAACTGTTTTATAATTGATTCTTGATACCCAGACACCAGAAAACGAATTATTATATTTTGTGATTCAAAGCTTAATGCAGTCTAAAAAGACAATGCAATGATGTGCACGCTGGACATTGTTTCAAAGATTTCTCTACATCTAGGTTGACTTTACGAAATTCCATTCACTGATTGTAGAACACCTGCTAGTTCAATGCATTATAAATAGCTGCTAATTGCAGATGTCCCATGCAATTGGCAGTGTTTCATCATACACTTCAGTGTATCCTAGAACAAGAGGCTTTGGGCCTGGTTACGAGGTCGACGGTAACCTGCTGGTTCCACCAGCGATTTGCTGCCAAGCCCGAAACACTTTTCCAGTGGCACCAGGACATTACAAGTCCCGGCGGCACGGGCGCCGGATTTGGTAAGTCCCCATTCCCCTGGAGTCCTTTAGGACTCCAGGGGAATGGGGACTGGGTATAGGACTCCACAGGAATGGGGACTCAGGAGCACCACCACCATTGCTAATGTTGCCGGTGCTTCCGTGACAACGCCTGGACCGGCTGTTTCGCCCGGCATTGTAAGACCTGCTGGGCGCAACTGCTCCTGCAGTCAGACTTGTAGTGTGGCGGCCCGGAAACAAGTGTGCCGGTAAGCTTACTGGCACCCTTATTTCCGGACTGCCACACTCATAATGAGGCCCATTCTCTATCAATGTCAAGATCCTTACTTAAGCTGCCACTTAATGTGCCACAGACGAAATTACAATGTTCTATCAACAATAATGTGCATAACGTGTAATTAATTGACATATTAGTTATCGATTGACACGTTAATTGTACAAAAACATTTGTGCCATAATAGCCTCATCATTGAAAGACTTTTCGTGAAACGTTAATTCTGTAATCAGTATAATCAATTACATAAATATCCATGTGATACTCAATTAAAATTGCATATTAAAACAGGAGACTTCACCTGCCTCAGTGACACATATACAACCTTTGTAAACTTTTCAGGATAATACATTTCATCAACTAGTTTAAACTGTCAATAAGCAAATGATGATATTATCAAGCATCTTCCATATAGAGATAAAGGGAAGGCCCACAGTAGCCATAATAGATTCTGGATGCCAGCACTCTGCCATGCCAGCTGATATTGTCTCCATAGAAGAATTCTTGGCTGAGCCCCTCTCCAAGATCATTTGTGTCCTTGGGGATATGGACCTCTGTCCCCAAGGAGGACTGGCGTGACAGGGTCAGATACTTGATGCTATCACAGGGGACAAAGACTCCTCCAACCTGGAGTCAGTGGCCTACCAGGGCATATGCCGGACTCAATCTTACCCCAGGGTGAGGGAGATGGGAAAGCCCCAGTCCCTTAACTCCTTTATTGTGCCTAGCATATGTGTAACCTTATTAGCACTGTCTGTTGCACAATGCCTTTCAGCCTTGTATCTGTCCCGATTTCTGTTTTGTTCCTTGCAGAACCGCTGGGTCCAGGATTTCTTGAGGCCATCTATGACACTACTAACAATAAATCATAGGAACAAAACTCGCTAGTTGCGGTGGGTATTCATTTCGATTAAAAGACCTTGAAATACACAATCTTTGGGCTTGATCATGAGTCTGGTGATATCCCGGAGGTAATACCACTGGGATACCGCCAGCGCAAATAACGCTACCACTAATCGCTCTGGCCCAATTAGCGCTGGATCACGAGTAGCAGTAGGCTGGTAATTCCCCATTCCCCACTGCGTCGTCTTCATGGCGCTATTAGGGCCGGCACAATTAGCACCACGCTAATAGTGCCCAAAATGGGCAGAAAGCAGGCTTTTAACCTCCAGCAAAAAGCTGAAGGTAAATCCCCAAACGTTCTGCCCATCCCATAATAGGGCCAGCCCTTGAATGTGGCGGAATAGCATTACTGCCGCATTTAAGGGGTACCACCCAACTCGTGATCAGGCTCTTTAGTGTTATGAACAGTTCTTTTGTTCGTTTTACTCCTGACTGATGACTACACATTAATCACGGTCATTGGACACCCCCGTGTAATTTCAGTTCAAAGGCCTAAATATACATGCAAGGCACATCAATGTAGGCCACAGTAATGGTTGCCGGAGCACATACCCCCAAACAAAGCCACCACATTATTCCAGAGATTGTTTCCAGTGTTCAGATTCCTCTGTGATTCCCGATTTTGATAGTAATGGTAACAATCATGAGACCCAATAACAACTTTGAAAGTGCTCTCTCTCTCCCTCTCTCTCTGTCACGCTCTCCTCTCTGTCTTTCTCATTGTCCATCTCTCTCTCTCGCTCTCTCACAAACAGTGGCTCCACACTACGGTGGACAGAGGAACACTCCTCCCCGGTTGATACTCTTTTTGTATGTGACCACTTAACTATCTCTTAAAAGAAGGGGGGGTGTTCCAGTGCTGCACCATTTCAGCTCAGACTCTAATGAAATAAACGTTGAGGGGGATAGAACGATGTGTGGTAGAATAGTGAGTGCTGTGCCTAAACATTGAATGTGCTAGGTGCCTAGAAAACACTTTAAATGTGCATCAATATCTGTATATATTGATTGGATGATTTAAGTGTGTTTTCCCTTCTTTTATACTTGTTTTTTTTTAACTAATAAATGATAAGAAATACGTTGAAAGAATGACATGATCAGACTGCATTGTTATGTTTTGGTTTTCACTTAACTATATTTACACGTTTTAGTGTCTCTAGTTATGGTTACATGTGTTAAAATCGCAGCAAAAATGGCTGTGGACACAAAATATCACTGCAAAAAGGCTGTGGTTTTGCCGCCGCAATCCATGTAAAGGATGCGGGGGACACCCCTGCAACCATTATACCATTTAAAGGGAGTGGGGGACACCCCCCGCAATCCCCGCTCCCCTTAAATGGTGTAATGGGGTACACCTTTAACGGGTCAAACCACAACCTTTTTGCTGAGATTTTTTGTACAGGCGACATTTTTGCCACCATTTTAGCACTGCATATCCTAGTTACTACTATGACTAAGTGGATACACATGTTGTGTTGTTTGCAAACAATTGAGGTTTAGGAATACTTTTTTGTAACTCTCATGTGGGCCGGTTGCATTACTAGATTCATATAGACGGCAGCTGCATCCGGGTCGGGGAGGTTATTTGAGGTACTAGTCCATGGGTCTTCTTGCTATGAGCCTTATCTGGGATTACAGAATGTAGGATTGTTACAGAGTTCAAAGTTTCCCATTCTTGTTGATTCAACAATACCTGCAGGATGGAAAAAAATCCCTCCTTCATCCAAAAGTACTGCACTACCAAATAAAACGCCATGCCCACTGATGGAACATTCCTTTGTACAGGGCGCCTCTGCTCTCGAGCTAGGGTAACGCCATAAGCAATGAACAGAAATCCCAGTCTGGTGGGATGTGTTTACTGCTTCCTAGAGCTAAGGTCAATTCTTTTAGTCAGACTCCCGGAGGCATAACCAGAAAGTTGCATAATGGGGTTATTTAATGTTCCCTATTATTACTCAGAGAGACGCTTTATACCCTAAACAGATCCCACGTGTAATCAGACTGTCCAGGTTCTTATGGTGATTGTTTGATTTGCAAATTAAACCCCAAATCGGCCGATTGCCGCCAGTGCCAGGAAATGCAATGACATGGCCATTAAATCAAATCCCCTGTCTAGGTGTGCTGCTGCATTCAGCACGAGTGTCTTCTAAATCATTTTAATCTTCATGAATGAAATCTCCTTACTTGCATGCACGTCATCAGCGCATCTCTGCTGGCTGGGGGGAGGGGCGGCAGAAGGAGAAAAGAACACCCACGAAGACCATGTTGCCTGAAACCCTCCGCCTCTATACTCGGATAGCAAGATCCTCTTAGCTTTGTCGTTTCTGAAGATGAGCTAGTCTGCATCCCCCACGAGGCCTGTTCATCCAACTACTTGCAATGTCTGTCTGTCTGCTCCTCCCTCTATGCGTCTCTCCCATTTACCTTTTTGCTGCCATTTCCCTATGTTCACCAACATTCTTTTCACCCATCACCCTCTATCAACCATCACCCTCCTGAACCCATTCATTCTCCATCTTCCTGTATTATCTCCACCGCCCCCCTATCAGTCTCCTTCTATCACACTGCCGTCAATCCATCCATTTCCCGCTCTCATCTTCATTGCAAACTCTATCACCTCTCTCTCTCCCTCACACAAACTCACTCACCTTCATTATCTCTCTCACCTGCACCCATCAAATAGCTGCATTCACCCTTATGTGCAGGGTTTAATGTGCCCTGGAATAATGTTCTCTCTGCCAGAACTGCACATGCATTTTTTCCCTTTCCCTCTCTTCCACTCTTTCCTTCACAATCACATACAGGCATGCTCTCCATTTCTCTGGCATCCTATCACACCCCCTCTTACTCTGTCGATTCCTTGTATCTCGCAGCTTCAGATACACCCTTTCCCTTGGAAACAGACTCTCATGCTCACACCCTCCCAGTCTTTGACTCTGGCTCTCACTCTTGCACTCCATCACTCTAAATCTTAGTCGTCCACCCATCCTATACCTTTCGCACTGTAGCTCTCACTCTACACTATCTCTCACTTATGGGTGTACGTCAGCTCATGCAGCCTTGTTTTCCTGTATGCTTCCCTGCTCGTTCAAGTATACTGTTACGCTTTCACATATCCTGTTAGGCCTCCACGCATCCTGTTAGGCCTCCACGCATCCTGTTAGGCCTCCACGCATACTGTTAGGCCTTCATGCATACTGTTAGGCCTTTACGCATACTGTTAGGCCTTCATGCATACTGTTAGGCCTTCATGCATACTGTTAGGCCTTTACGCATACTGTTAGGCCTCCACGCATCCTGTTAGGCCTCCACGCATACTGTTAGGCCTTCATGCCTACTGTTAGGCCTTTACGCATACTGTTAGGCCTTCATGCATACTGTTAGGCCTTCATGCATACTGTTAGGCCTTCATGCATACTGTTAGGCCTTTACGCATACTGTTAGGCCTTTACGCATACTGTTACACCTTCACGTATACTGTTACGCTTTCACATATCCTGTTAGGCCTCCAAGCATCCTGTTAGGCCTCCACGCATCCTGTTAGGCCTCCACGCATACTGTTAGGCCTCCACGCATACTGTTAGGCCTCCACGCATACTGTTAGGCCTTCATGCATACTGTTAGGCCTTTACGCATACTGTTAGGCCTTCATGCATACTGTTAGGCCTTTACGCATACTGTTACACCTTCACGTATACTGTTACGCCTTCACGTATACTGTTACGCCTTCTCACACCGTTTCTCTCACGCTTGCACTCTTGCTTCTTTGGACCCTTTCAAGCACGCACGCAGTGTCACTCTCTTGCACCTCTATCTGGCACCTTGATACTTTGGTCCAGATTCATGGAATATGTGCCCGGTTCAAAGTGAATTTGCACTGCTGAAAAGTGACTTTGCACTGCCGACTAAAACCCTGATTCATGGAACTTTGGAAAAGTGTATTTTTGTCATGCAAAGTCCGGGCAAAGTAATTTTGTACTGCAAAAATATGACTATACACTGATTTTGCCTGGACTTTGCACTGCAAAAATACACTTTGCACAGTTCGATGAATCAGGGTTTGTATCGGCAGTGCTTAGGTGTACCAACACTTAGGTTTTGGGGAGGGGAGGGGGCATAAACCATATTTGTAATCAATGGGGGCTCGGTCGTATGATAACGTATGAATGCCTCCGGCCTAAATGGACTGGTTAAAATACGTTTGACTTGTTTCGCCCTCCCCGTGATGACTGTGCTTATATGAAGGCACGGGTGTGTTTGCTGCTTCTGCTTTGATGCACTCACAGAGACACTGAGGTTACACCATAATGCATTCCACGCACGACCCCAATCCTCTGACTCTTACAGCTGATCTATTTTTAGAATACAAATTGCCTTCACTTGTGGAAGTTCATATTGAAACCGCGCGTAAGCAGGCCTGAGTCTCTGAAAACAATAATGCTTCCATCACAGAGGTCAGTGTAAGGTCAGGCCCCCCCCACACTATAAATTTTCATTACTTATTAGACACCCGAATTCAAATGCTTTATTGACACACCTGTCGCCTGCTGGCACTGTAAGTTGATTGTGGCAAGGTCATTTCTAGTTTAAATGGGGAATTCGTCAAGGTATATAAGCACATTCAATGTGTTGTTGTGTTGGCACCCAATATGTATTGTTTAAGCAAGCAAGCAAGTAATGTCCCAAAGCTAACACGTTTCGAGTAAGCAACGCTGTGATAGCCTTGGGTTTGGGCGTGCAACAAATGCAATACATAAAAATATACACTGGTAGCCGATTAAGTATCGGCACCCCTCTTCAATGCGCAGATTTCCTTTTCCACATCTAACAGCGACAAGTTTGTTAAAAGATGATGTGTTAGCAACAATGCTTTAGACATGTCGAAGCACAGCCGTAAGGCAGAATGATTAGTTCTTGAGATGTAAGGCGCCTGATTCATAAAGCCTTTTTCAATGGAGTTTTCCCATTCAAAAGTGTTTTGGTAAATCAGGCCCTGATTCATGGTACCGTGCAAAGTGCATTTTTGCCGTGCAAAGTCCGTGAAGAGGCATTTTCTACTGCAAAAATGACTATGCGCTGACTTTGCTGTTACGCCTTCTCACACCGTTTCTCTCAAGCTTGCACTCTTGCTTCTTTGGACCCTTTCAAGCACGCACGCAGTCACTCTCTTGCACCTCTATCTGGCACCTTGATACTTTGGTCCCGATTCATGGAGTATGTGCCTGGTTCAAAGTGAATTTGCACTGCTGAAAAGTGACTTTGCACTGCCGACTAAAACCCTGATTCATGGAACTTTGGAAAAGTGTATTTTTGTCATGCAAAGTCCGGGCAAAGTTATTTTGTACTGCAAAAATTACTATACACTGATTTTGCCTGGACTTTGCACAGTTCCATGAATCAGGGTTTGTATCGGCAGTGCAAAGTCACTTTTCAGCAGTGCAAATTCACTTTGAATCAGGCAAGTGTTCCATGATTCGGGCCCTTAATGAGTCAAGAAAAACCTTGACATTGCGCTATTAATTGCTGTCCCATTTGTCCAGGCAATTTACTTGAAGCCGAGCCTGCCTGCGATGCAAAAGGCTGCACCGTTTCTTTTTCCTTTACATGTTTCTGACATGTTGTGCGGGTTCTGAGAGCAGGTGCACGGAGGAGCGATAATAACAGCGTTGCGCTGTGCTAGAGCTTCCATACCGAAATAATGTAGATTTTACTCCGATTAGCATTCCAGAATAATTTGTTGGGGAAATCGAGTAAATATTTCATATTACGAACTGCTGTCTTTGAATGCAAAAACCTTTCTAAACTGCAACTAGCGCAAAACAATGCCCTCAGGTAAGCCACTGGGACCTCAAGGAAAGAACACATCTCAGAAATCAGAAGACAATCCACTAGCTCCCGGTTAAACAGAGAATCATTTTCAAAACTCTCTCACTGGCACACAAATGCCTGCATGATACTGCCCCTCCGTACCTTGTACAGAGGATTGTCAAACACACTGCCACAAGACCCCTTAGGGAAGGTTACTCTAAACTTATCTTGGTGCCCAAAACCAAAAAGGGCCGTGCAGGAGGATGCAGCTTCCCCACGATAGCGGCAACACAGTGGAATGCCCTCCCGCCTAACCTTAGAATGATTCAGTCCCAACTAGCTTTCCGCAAAGCATTCAAGACACAACTCTTCATCTAACCAACAAGCTGTTTTCTTATGTCTACTAAAAGAAAAATGTTATGAATACTGTACTTGTAACTAAGAGACCTGTCGGTCAGATGTAACCTGCCTACTGAAAATTCCTTGAAAACTCATGTAACAAGTTGCTGTAGGTGCGCTTTACAAATGCAAATAAATAAATAAATAATGTATTCAATGAGGAGTTTCAAGAGATCTTTGCATTTTTTATCACACACTTTAGCAGATTGCCAATAATAATTCAGTTTGGGCTCAAACTTTCAAATATCAGGATGTGTGCAAAATCGAAAAAAACAAGTAAAGCATTCTCTTTTATCATATTTCTAGATCAAACGTAAAGTTGATCCTGGTTGCACCTCTATACTGATGGCAAAGTTGCACCAATTCATAAATATTGTGGGTTGCATTGTCTGATGAGCAAACGGGTCAAAACCTAAGGTTGATGGCTGAATGGTTGTGCATTTATCATAACCACTGGCATTGTTATGGGCAACCCCCAAATGCTTCCTTTTCAGCTTGACATGCCATTGCAGAAGTGGAGAAACCATATGCAAATCAGACTGAAACTCACCCTAAAAAAGGACAGCACAGCCTGGACGTGAGCACAACTAACAGATATGTTTAATCCTCATTGGACATCGCCATTGAGGTGCACCTTGAGTTTCTAGACACAGCAGGCTCAGGACCCAGATTTGGGAATATTCATCTTACTTAAGATGATCTAAGCAAAACTAAAGGTACATAGCTGGAAGGCTATGAATTAAACATAACCACTGGCATCTTCCCATGTCAGTGCAGAAGAGGAAATAACAGTGGGAAATAAGGCGTGGTCTCAATCCAAAAAAGGGCAGTCCAGCCTGAACTGCTAGGTTACAGTCCTTGTGCATATGACCACAGGCAACCCCCAAAAATGTTTTAGCCTAATAGACAGGGATTGCACCCCACAGAGCAACACTTCCATATCAACTATGTTCTCATGAATGTGTGTATTTTGATCTCCAAAACGCACTAGTAATGAACGTTCTGCATGGTGGGCAAATAGGCATATTACATTTTTCATTCTGTGAAATGTATAACTAAATGTATAACTAATATCAGGGCTCAAAATTGAGGGGAGCTGGGGGATATTTAGCTCCTGTTTCTACCATAGCAGAGCCTGGTTAGCAATCAACAGCTACCAGGAGCTACTGATGGCTCCTAAGGCCAACTGATGCCTTCCAAATATGTAATTGTTTCATTAACTTTAAGTATTTGAGCATGTTACTAAAGAAGAATTAGACCACATCTAATACACATCTAAACACAATGATTCATACAAAATGGACAAAAGGTTAAAGGGGCCTCTCTGGTAGCTCCTGGTTACCCTCCAGTAGCTCCTGCCTAGCGGTGATGCCCGCCACCCAGAATCTGGTTTTAACTCCTTCATATCGAATCTAAAATTCAAACTCTGCAATGTATATATGCAATAGGCCCGGATGGACTTACCACTAGACTCTTGAATCGCCGAAAACACAGATGATTCAACCATGTTGTGCTTTGGACAAACTTTGAAAAACGTTTGTCCAAACGCAGACAGCATGTCTTAAATGGGGACACAGGGTTGGAGCTGCATTCAACTCAAGCAATAGACAGCTGGATAGATGAGATGACTATAGCAAGAAAAATGAACAGGGATCTGGGAAACGGTCAACATTATTTTGTGGTTAGGATTAGGGACGGTCGTTTTGTCTTTTTTAATTGTACCCGGGGAAACAAAAAGAAAAAGGCACAAGAGGAAAGGGCAACGTTTTTTTATTTTTTATTTTCATACTTTTTTATATAGGAAATACTGACAGGACACTGAAAAAACACTATCTACTAGGATCAACTATTGGCAACCTAAACACACCAGAGACCAAAGAACTAGAAAAAACACTAATACTTCTAGAACTCTACAGCACAAAACCTACAATATATAGAGGAAGTGAGCTGCGACTTTTATTTAGAGTCAAACTACATTTAGGAGATTTGCAGCATCTTATTGGCTGGACAAATCTGAGAAATCATTCCGAAGCACTATAATTTTGAGCTGAAATTTGAGTATACGAAAAACCAGTCTTATAACCATGTCTTAAGGGCGGCCTTGCACACAGAGTTTAGAATGACCACAAATCATGTACTTGGACATAGAGTGAGATACTTTGCACAACAAGTAAGCACAGTAATACAGACATATATGCACGGTGCCCCTGGAGAGCATCCTTTGAGGGACATTGGAGAATTACAGGCGTGGGCTGAGGGATGGGAAGGGAAAAGTGGACACAGCTTGCATTGTTGCCAGGTTTTGTGAACAGCTGGTTAGCACAAGCTGAAAAATATAACTAGTGTAAACTATATTTACCACTCGGAACAGCTACCTTATTATAAAATTAACGAATACTCTTATTTCCAATTCTCTAATAAGAAAACTTATGGGGCCAGAATACAGAAATATTTCACCGGCGCATGAGCAAATTTGCTTGGCATTAGCACAAGGGCGAAGTTTGCACAATTGCCAAAAACATCGGAGCCATATTACAAAACCTTTGCACCATGACGAATGTAATCTTACATGGAATTTGCAGTAGAGCAGTGCTTATTCATGGGCAACAACCTATTCGTTCAATGCATATGTGCCCATGGGCAACGTTTGTCCTAGTGCTCATACAGACTTTTATTAGAACTAGGGCAAACTTTTCCCTGTGGCAAAGATTAATTGAACGTTTATGTTTTTTGCACTCAGGCTGTTTTTCCCCAGTGCTAATACTATGCAAAGTTGCACTTGCCATAATGCAAAAGTTTTCTAATATTGCCCCAATTTGTTTTTCACTAGGGTAAAATGTGCCCAAGTACTAATGCCATGCAACATTTTACTTGAACTGATGTAAAGTGTCTGTATTCTGGACCCATACATAAAACTATTTGTCAGATTTTCAAGTTGTTCCGTCGTGATGTCCGTCTGTCACATGTTGTTGGAATTATTGAATATCTGGAGATTAATGTAGAGTTAAACATGACTCACGACCGAGAAAAGAGCATGTCAATTGCCACTGTGCGAGATCCCTATGCTAAACCCTGTGTTTGCAAGTCTGCACCTCCATATTTGATCTTAATCAGAATGCTATCCTGTGCTTTTTGCTGGTGTCCTAATCTTGCTGGAGTCCTAATCTTGGTATTGGGACAAGGCAGCCCATCAACTTCATGTATTTCTTGACTTGCATCAAGTGGGTTTTGTATCTTCTGGCCTTAGAAAATGCATGAGTTTTTAAAAGTGTCATCAACTGCAGGCAGATGTTGGCATGTTCAAGGCATTGTAGGAAGAAGTGGTTTATCTCTTGCACTTTGCTAATCTCACTGTTTTATTCTGGACATACAGCTATGCAATAGCAGACAGTACTGCAATGGTATGACCTCAATTCATTAACTACACATGGAACATTTACTTTGACACGGTATACATCATGTGTGTTATGTGCTAGATTTCTGCATTCATTGGTTATTGTAACAATTTAAAAAAAAAATCATTGTTCATTTTTCTGTGTCTCTTTATTGCTTATTTATCATGAGATTATATGTTAACCCTCTTGCGACAGATGTAGAATCTTACACTCAAATTCAGATCCAGCTTTTTCATTCACCTTTTTAGTACTGTAAATTTTAATGAAATGCTGCTTTGTGTCAAATATGACACCTTGCTAATTATTATGCAGGAGGTATTTTATTTAAAAAAAATGTATTTTCATACACACCATCCAAATGATTTTCCTGCCTCTCTGTAACTTGGATGGACTGTCCTGCCCTTTCGGCTTTTTCTTCCCCCACACTCACAGCCAGCAAGCTCCTTTCCTGCAACTCAGTAGTCCTCAGCTCGACATTGCCAGACCAACGGCCCTGAGCCGAACCTTGAATCCCCCCAGTCACAGCCATCAGAAATCTGGAACTCCCCCTCCTTCCTCCCTTTTCCTTTATTCCAATTCCCTCTATTGATCTACGCCCCTCTGTACATGTTCTTTACCTTTCCCCACCCTTTCCATGGGACGTCCCCTCTCACCATATCACAGGCCAGTTTATGTCATTTTCCAGTTCCTACCTCAACCCATGGCGACCTTTCAACAAGATTCTGTTAGGCACAATCTCATGCTGTTTGCAGAAATACTGTTACTCTTACACCCCTTGCCTTCTTTTCTAACTTGCACAAACAATTATTGGTTTCTTTCAAAGCCAATCACACTTCTGCTATATCCTCGGCACACCGTGAATCCTTGTTCTTCATGATGCATTGCTGTTCATGGTTGATTTTACTTGGGTTTTCAAAACACTGTTGTATTTAGGCACCGGCAGCTATGCTAGCGCTTGTGTAACCTAAGCAAATCTAACCTTACTCTACTCCCAATTTTAAAGGTTAAAGCACCTACTGCACAGGCCCAATATCTCATCAATTCTCTAACAGCACATAACCTTCTGCTGTATTTGTAAACAGTTTTTACATTGTTTGCCATAATGAAATGGATATAATGGTGGTGCATGGTATGCGTGTGCAAACTGGAACATTAGTAACACTTGTTTTAAAATAATTAATAAATAAGGATTTTGAAATTCATGATGTAAAATAAATCACTACTCATAAGTTGGTTCTACAAGCTAAACTCTTTTTAAGTACTGACACTTTCTGAGAATGTTCAACTGCTAGTCTGCCCCACATAGTCAT
The DNA here is from genome assembly GCF_040938575.1 of Ambystoma mexicanum. Classification (NCBI taxonomy): domain Eukaryota; kingdom Metazoa; phylum Chordata; class Amphibia; order Caudata; family Ambystomatidae; genus Ambystoma; species Ambystoma mexicanum. The sequence goes on from NC_090929.1 coordinate 1,178,294,712, forward strand.
CATTGTTATTAGTCAGATCATGGTTTGCTTGATGTCTTAGAGTTGTCAACTCTGTTGTCCTTTTGCCACAAATCTAAAAGTTGCCCTTTTAATTATGCAAGTAAAAAATGTATACCTTGTTGTTTAGGGAATTTCTTTTTTTTTATTTCAGTGCATATGGTTTACAAATAAACCTTGTACACTATGCACAAACAATCAAGTAATCCACAATATTTCTACAATAACATTCATATTAATATATATTGTTAAAAAGGACACAATCTAATTTCATCACATATTTAAAAAAAAAACAGTTAATGAACCCAATATAAAGCCAAACTCCATATCAACCTATATTCAATAGTTAAAGCAGTGTCATGTCAACCACATTAATTATTCCAAATATTGTAGTGACAATAGACATTTCTCACCCTCCCGCCATATGTTGTAAAATGCAAAAGGTATTACCAATGATTTAGACATGAACAGACAAAAGTTGGTCAGTCTGTATCTGATTAATGCTACTGACAAATCTACTGTATCCCTTCACATAATAACTAGATCGAATAGGACAAGGTGTTAGGATGTGTCTGGGAGTTGCATTGGTTTGCAGAGACAGCAGGTTCTTACGTCAAGCCTAAGACCCTTCCACGCTCCTGTGTGTGATAGAGAAGGTAACACGTTAAATTTCAATTTCATCATGAATCGTCTCACGGTTACATTACGTGTCACAAGGACATACTCAAATGCCTTTGCATCAGGAAAACTTTGCACAGTGTATTCAGCATAATTGTTCTTATTTGCTTGTTTATCTTGATTAGTAATTCTTTCCCAAATGTGTGGCTTAGCTTTTATGGTATTCATAACAGCTCCCGAGATTATAATCATCAATTACAGGTGCATTTCCCAAAATGTCATCATCGGAGAAAGACATGCCTGTGTTCTTATAAAACTGTTCACACAAAAATGTGAGTTCTCTAAGGGATTCATATTTATCAGGGGTATTTTGTATAATGCCTGTGAATATACCCAACAATGTGTACCTATTACCGATCTCTTTCAAAATCTTAACATAGTATCTGCTGTGTGCTGTCCTCCGTTCATGGACAATAAAACCTGTCCAAGCTTGCAGTGTAGGGCTTCCCTTCCAATTGGTCGAGCTATTTAATCTGTTTTCCATTATACATCTATAGGCCATGTTATATTCCTGGCACACTACTGGTCCTACATAATTTCAAATATCTCCCAATCGAATTGCCTCCTATGAGTGTCATAAACCCTTTAATAGCACCACACATCACCACACATCACCTGAGCACCTTAGAAGCTAACTTATTTTCCAGAAAAGGTGCTTTCATTTTATTCACAATAAGACACCGGAGGAAAGATACAACTGAACATCTGTGATCATTTTACCATCTAATTCTCATTTAAATTGGTAAACCTGTTGACCTTTGCCATCAAAAATAAACATGTTTGTTTTTTCACATGTTAATTCTCAAATTATTAACTTTTGTATTTGCATGTAAGGCATTCATTGATCTTTGGAAGCCCACAAGAGATGTATCTAAGATTACTGTGTCATCAGCAAACAATAAAGGAAAACTATGATGACTAATCAACGAGGAACATTGTTAAAGGAAAGCAATTCTTCATGCATGCCCGCTATGTACAAATTATACAATAGAGACTTAAGTACACAGCTTTGCTTTAGTCCAGGAGTGGCACTTATGTTAGTGGAGAGCTGTTCTTCCTTGTTTAGTCTGATTTACATTGCAGTATCCCAATACAATTGCTTAATGAAATCGAACAACACCGAATCAAATCCCAATTTTTTGAGCTTACACCATAAGCATGACCTGATTACAAACTCAAATTTCCTGGCGTAATCAATGAAATAAAGTATAGAATCTACTGTGGCATGCACTGTGCTGATCAGATTATAAAGAACCCAGATATTGTATATGATGCTCCTCCCATGGCAATAGCCTGTTGAGGTTTTGATAATGTAGTTTCTACCGCCCTTTAGGGATTATATGTAAGGGTTACTAGGTGATCTGGAGTGAATTTAATAATTGAACACCCAATGCTTTTGGTAGACGTTGAGTGGGCCCAAATTTGGGTGGAGAGTTTAGGCTCATGGGTTGCACACAAGGTTGGGAGGGGTGAGGCTGTAGTAACTGATTTAGAAAGTGAGAATCTAACATTTATGACTGAGTGGTCTGTCCACAGTACAGGGCTGATATTGGTGATTGTCAGTGTCCAGTCCAGTGTGTGAGTGGGAGGGGAGATTAGTTGAGTGAAATTCATGTCACTGAGTGCTTGTGTAAGCGCAACATCTTTGTTATCACTTGGATCATTAAAACCAAGGTTGAAGTCCCCGCTGAGAATTCATTTGGTTGTAGGTTTGATGAATGGGCTGATGAGAATGGGAATGTTGAGTCAGGGTGACTAAGGAAATTGGGCTAGCGATAAATGAGAAGCAAGTGGTAGGTGGTCTGTGATTCTGTCGTCAATTTAAGGAGTGTTTCATAGCCTGGTGTGGGTGGTGTGGGAGTGACTCTGAATTGGAGAGATGCTTTGAAAATGATTGCAATACCACCATCAGTGTTATTGGAGTGGTCAGATTGAAGGATGGAGTAGTCATGGGGCAAAGCTAGGGAAAGCAATGGACCTGAAACACTGTCGAGCCAAGTTTCAGTAGTGGCCATAACATCTAGCTGGTGGTTTAAGATGGTGTCCTGGTTTTCCAAGGCATGATATCCTAGGGATTGAGTATTGATAAGTGCACAAATGAGATCAGGCAGCAGGGTGGCTGGTGGGTGGACGGTTTTAGCTTCCGGGGTGGTTGGAGTCACTGTAAGAGAATTCAATTCAGCGCTACAGCCAAGTCAACGCCTAGTCTAGAATACTGAATGAAAACCCTTATTGATATATCTTTATGTCCAGTTCATGCGTTCTGGATGACTACCTCTATATAACACCCCTCTCTCAGAATCCCCCTGACCCCACTGAGCCAAGAAGTAGTTCTGTTTTGCAAATTAAAAGGTTTATTTGAGAAGTAAAGCAATATATATCTATCACACTTTATAATAAATTAATAATTGAATATCACACTTAATCTGATATGATAAAGATTAACAACGGAGAATCTGGCACTAGCACACTTCTTTATAATCACTAAGGAGTTGACATGAAATGGATAAGATAGCAACAATACTTTTATGGTTTCAAATGGATGCAATGTGGAATGAAATGCAGTAAAGAAAATAACTTGATAGGATTTCAGCAAAGACAATGTAATCACTTTCTTGTACAATTCACCCCCCCCTTTTATGCAATGCAAGGAAATGGAAGGAAGGCACACAGTTCTCAGAAATGCAATTAAATGTGATTCAGTTCACCCAGCAACTTAGACTACAGACGTTGAAAACACAGGCCCAAATGCTTTTAAATGTGCTGGAAATGAAGAAAAAAAATATGCTAAAATGCTTTTAATTCCCTCTAGGAGGTTCAGGGTGAGTGAAATCAAGTTAATATTAGTCCAGGCTCACCCTTGCAATGATTCAGGGATGATTAGCAGGTTAAACGAATTTCTGGCAAATGGAAGGCAAGCAGCATCAGATTTTTACACGTGGAGAAATTTGCAAATCGCGGTAAAATGTCAAATCGCGGCTAAATTTGCGAATGCGCCGAGCGCGATTACAGAGGAACTACAAGGACTATCTCTATCAATTTGGGGTCCTAGGAAAGCCTAGGATCTCAGCTTCCAGATGAAAGTTACTGCAAGTCTCTAGCACAAACGGTCACGGAGATATGAGCGATTAAATAAAGGTCGTTTTTCAGATTTGAAATTTTAAAGTTCAAAAAGACAAGTGCAGCTTGCAACTAGAAAATGACAAGTGACAGCTTTACAAATGACAGGTGACAGTTAAGAGACAGTTCTACTTAGATTAAAATAGGATTGAATTATATTATTTTAACTAAAAGATTGGTTCTGCACAGTTTTCTAGGTACTCACACTATATTCTTGAATGAAATGGGCCACGCCACGGATCTGGTCAGGTTTTAGACTCGCCTCTGGTCTCTGCACTTCACAGTGATCTGGGTCAGCTCTCTCTGGTTCTGCTAACAGGTCAGCTCTACTCTGCTGGTCTGGTCTGGGTCTCTGAAGGTTGATGGAGGTAAAGTATGGATTTTCCCGGCAGAGCTTCCAGCTGCAAATGGATTTGAAGGTCCCTATCTGTCCTGTCTCTCTGCTTTTATGTGTTTTGAAAATGGGTGTGTGTGAGCAGCATCACTAGCCAGCCCCTCTCCACTTATCATTGGCCAAGCTTTCATTTCTCCCCTGATTGGGGAAGCTAAGTTGTGTCAGAGTGATGTCATTTTACAGCCTGCAGAAAGTCCACTCCTCCTGTCAACTTACACACAAATCTAGATTTGAAACAAATACATATTTGCAGAGGTACATATTGTTTTAAAATCATATGCACCCCTCACATATCACAGGAGGTATCTCCTGTTCAAACTCTGCTCTTCCTGGGAGCTTGCATTCAGAAATGGCAATATTTTGCACTTTTTAACTGGTTTGCAATTCCGGACATTACCCCAAATTTACACACATGTGCGCAAGGAGTATGGACATTAATTGATGAAGTGTCAGATTTTTCACATGCACACATTTTGAGTAATTTCTGGTTTTTCCAGTTCTGCCAAGCCAGCTTGCTCTCACAGGCAGTGCCCCTCCCCTGTGTTTCCAGGAGAAATCTCCATTTACGACTCCCGCCATAAAACATTTGCCTGAGTCAAGACAGGGCTTTGTTCAATTTCCTGCAGAGCCCAGGTAATTCAATCAGGGAAGTGTCATATCCCTTTTGGTGTGAGCAGCAAAAGGGCAGCTAGGCCTGGGAACACAGCTGTGACTCAAGTTTCACTCCTGATGGGGGTAGTTGCCAGGCAAATTGGAATCTCTTTAAGCCATGTTTTAGCTACATGTCATTTCTGTTCCCCAGTTTCTGCATTCAAATAAACTAACATTTTTACATATGCAGCTAGAATGCCGATTCTAAGTTTAAAACTATGACATTTAAACAATTGAAACCTATGTGACACTCAAAAGTAGGTCACTCAGTCAATTTAAACACTTAGATTTTTAGTGTCTTTCAGTCCAAATTTACTTAAACTGCTGAAATCCACAGCTCAGCCAGTCTTGTTATAAACCTTCAAGTCACTTCAGGATATAACTTTACATTGGATCCACCTCTCAGTAAGTCTTTCTTTGGCATGTTTTGGGTTCATTTATTCAGTTTTGCAAAAAGTAAAATCTGGTGTTGTTTTAAAACGCCGGCTTTTGGATAGTGGTGAGTACTGGTACTGCACCCCTTTTTGGGATTTAAGAAAATGAATTCCCAACAGTTATGGGTTTGCTTTTGGCAATCAGCATTGCCATTCCCAATGGTTTCAGACTACTGTGTGGGTAGTCCAATGGTGGTTTTAGGCAGTGTCCTTCTGTGCCCATAACATCGGCAAAAATGAGTGGCAGCCTATTCTTCATGCATTTCCCTGTGCATTTTCTGGGAAGCTCTGGCCATCATGATGTTTTCCATGTCAGTACTGCACAGTTTTGAGGTAGGGCTCGGATGCATGGGTAAATACATCCCACAAGCCCCCCTTCTTGCGGTGGCCATCTGATCCTTCACTGGTGGGAACCGCAAGATCTGGGATGTAGTTCTCATCTTCTTCCGGTGGATGGCCAGTTCAGCATCTCTTCCTCCATCCGGTACTGGTCGATCGGTTCTCCTCGCCGGTCCTGATGGGAATATCGGGCGGTACACTGGGCCCATTGGATCTTCGTTCCCGTCTCCGGATCATCCTCCTTGTCCCGTCTCCAGGTTTTCTTTCTCCTAGGACGACAAAGGAAGAGCGGCAATACCTATTCATAGACATTTTTCCACCACTGTTGAGATAGTGGGGCAGCATATGCATTTCATCATAACGAAACATTACATTCTTATTTTGAAAAAAAAACAGTATAACTAAGATACAGTTTCATGCAAATCACAATATTTTAGAGACTGGATATGGTATGTTTTATGGTTGGAACTGAATTAGTCTGAGACAGTACCCGCTAGGATTCCAGAGGATTCCTCCAGTTGTTGCAGAGCGTGCCTGGGATGGCAACATTTCAACTGGTTTATGTGGACCCACTTGTCTTCCCCCGCTGCCAAAGGACCTTTGGGGATGTGGATTTTGTAGGCCACAGGGGAGATCTTGTCGATGATCTCAAAGGGTCCCTTCCACGTAGGCAAAAATTTCCGCTGTTTTGCCTGGTTTCTTTGGAAGTTGTATAGATAGACCCGGTCCCCCACCTGATATTCCTTCCTGGAAGTTTTCAGGTCATAGTGGGTCTTCATGCTATCAGCTGATCTTTCTAGATTCCGCTGAGCGTAAGCAAAAGCATGTTGGAGGTGTTTCCTTAAATTCTCCACATACTCATGAGTAGTGGAGGCATTTATCAGTGTCTGCTCTTGGGTCCTATAGAGCAAATGCTGCGGAAGCACCATCTTGCGCCCAGTCATCAACTCAAATGGTGACATTTTGGTTGCCGATGAAGGGGTAGATCTGATGGCCATTAGGACCAGAGGTAATCGGATATCCCAACTTGGCCCAGAATCTGCCACAAACTTCTTTAACATGCTCACAATGGTTCGGTTATATCTCTCTACTGCCCCAGAAGAAGCTGGCCTATAAGCAATATGCAACTTCCTTTTGACCCCCAGTATCTCCCACATCTTTGTCATTACTTCACTGGTGAAGTGGCTACCCCTGTCTGACTCAATCCTTTGAGGTAGACCGAAACGGGAAAAGATGTGGTTAATCATCAAGGTAGCTGCAGTTTCTGCCTTGCAATTTGGGGCTGGGAGACATTCCACCCACTTGGTAAACAAGCATGTCACAGTCAACATGTACTTATTCCCCCTAGCAGAGCGAATCACAGGGCCTACAAAGTCGATTTGTAAATCTGACCGTGGCAGTGTCATCCCCCTCTTTTGGAGAGGCGCGCGGTGCATGAGGGATGATGGCTGAAATTGTGCACACACAAGACACCCCTTCAAGTATTGGTCGAGGTCCTGCCCCATGTGTGGCCAGTATGCAACCTCTCTTAAGATTTCCAGTGTTGTCTGAAACCCCCTATGACCGGCGGTGGCCGCATCATGGGCGTGACTTAACATCAGGCTTCGGAATGAGGTAGGAACCACCCACTGATCGTGGCCAGCTTTGGATTTCCTTACCAACAAACCGTCTTGGATTCAGAACATTTTTGGACATTTCATCAACACTCTTAGGTCCTCTTTCCCAATGTAATCGGTATCCGTCAGGGGAAAGTTCTCAGGGTCCTCAAGGTGTTGGTAAAATTTACCAATTATTGGATTCCCCTTCTGAGCGGTAATCAAATCAGCATCAGGGGTCTCCTTACTCCATTGTGCAATTGAAAGGTCGTTGTGAGCATTTGTCTGGGACCTAGTGATAGCCGTGACCTGGATTTCCCCCAACAGGGACTCAATCTCAATTAGATCCCCTTGGATGGCCCCGGTTTTGGCCAGCTGATCAGCTAAGTCATTTCCAGTTTTGTCTGGTCCCTCTACTTTGGAATGACCCTTGATCTTTTTCCAATAGATGGTCATCTCATTCGAGGTGACCAGATCATCAATGTTTTGGATCAACTTCCCATGTTTCAAAGGTTTGTTGTTAGCACATAACATGCCTCTGGCTTTCCAATTAACCAGGTGCTCCACGAACCCGTTCCGTACATAATCCGAATCTGTGATTATGACCAGTTCGTGGAGTTGATGCTGGACAGCAGTGAGGATGGCTTGATGCACAGCCATCAATTCTGCCACCTGACTACTTCGGGGACCAATTTTGTATCCAGCGGAGGGTTCTGGGGACTCATTCACCCATGCATTCCCTACGCCAGCCACCAGTTCTTTCTCCCCGTCGATGTCAACATGGTACGAGCATCCATCCACATAGACAGTGGGCATTCCCTCACACTTGTCTTCTTCAAAGACTTTGTGTGGGGAATTAAGGTATGCCTCCGTGTTGTCCTTTATTTTTAGACTTTCGTCCTCGAGACAGTTTTCTCTGGCACAATCATGCAAGTCAGCCAGACCTTGCGCGAGGGGACTCTTCTTGTTTTGGCCATATCTGACCTCCACAGGAAAGCCTTGCATTGACAGAATCCAGGAAGTAATTCGGGAATTACTCACATTTCCGGTCCGGATTCTATCACTTTGGAGATATTGCAGAGGCTGGTGTGGAGTCTCCACTATGATGTGTTCCCCCTGGATAAACGGGCGGTAATTCTTCAATGCCCACACCGTTGCCAGGAGTGCCTTCTCACAATCGTTGAATTTTTCCTCCACAGAGGATAAAGTTTTGCTCGCATAGGAGATTACTTTATTGACCTTGTCATGCTTTTGGTATAATACTGCCGTCAAGCACGTATTAGAGAACCCCGTCTCCAGGAAGAACTCCTTGTTTCTGACAGGGTAAGCTAGGCAAGGCGCTTGTGAGAGGCTTCTTTTGAGTTGTTTTACTGCCTCGGATTGTTCTGGACCCCATTCCCACTTGACCCCCCCCCTTCAGGAGATGAATCAGGGGTCTGGTAATCTCTGCGTAGCCCTCAATGAACTTTCTGCTGTAATTAGTCAGTCCAAGGAGGCTCCTTAGTTCTCGCAGAGTTGTGGGGTCTTTCAGTTTCTGAAGTGCTTCCACTTTCTTTTCCTGGGGACAGAGACCCTGAGGAGTAATCTCATGCCCCAAGAAATTAACACGGGTTCTACACCATTGTGCTTTCTGAAAGGAAAGTTTTGCTCCGGCGGCCCTCAACTGCGTCAGAACATAACGGATCTCCGCTATGTGTTCCTCCACAGATGAACTTTTGATGAGGACATCATCTACATAAGCCAGATTACCCCTCGCACCCAGGTCGGGCATGGCCTTATGTAGGAAAATGTTGAATTCATTGCCGGAGTTGAGGTATCCGAAAGGAGTCCGGGTCCATGTGTACTGCTGGCCCCCAAAGGTAAAAGCCAGTTTGTATTGGTCCTCCCTACTGACAGGCACGGTCCAGTATCCATTGGTCAGGTCTATTGCTGTGAATACCTGTGACCCCTGGATCTGGGCCAGCCCTTGGTCAATGTAGGGCAGAGGCCATCGGGAAGTATGGACCCGTTTGTTGAGCTCCCTGAGGTCAGCACAGAGTCTCCACTGGCCGTTTGGCTTCAATATTCCCAGCACCGGATTATTGAAGGTGCTGTGGACTGGACGGATTATTCCCCGGGACTCAAGGTTCTTAATTATTTCAGTAAGGGACTCCATTGATGCGAGAGGCAAGCGATATTGCTTTACAAACACAGGAGTCATGCCAGGGTCCGTGGGGATTGTTGTTGTGTGGATGTCGGTGCGGCCACAGTCATATGAGTCTACCGCAAAGAGATCTTGGAAATCCAAGAAAACTTGTTTCAACTTTTGCTTTTGTTCCAGAGTCACACAGGCATCAGCTAGGTTGACTCTCTCTTCCACCATCTGCCTGAAGCCTGGAAAGACTTCTGGTTTGGCTATTTCAGCGGCCTCCTCCAGCTGGGTGGAGAGGTCCCTGGTCAGAGTGCTGATTTGGACCGGAGGCTTCAGGTGGGAAAGGCAGCCCTCATGGACCTGAAAAATAACCTCATCCCTCCTGAAGTCACAAGTCACATCTTCCTTACCATAAGGGCAAGAAGTGTACACCAGGAAGTTCCCCCCATGCCGGGTAAAAATCCTGTCTGGTGTTGTATTGTCATCACTGTCACTGTCAAAGCAGTCCTTGGGGATTGGCCCTAACAGTTCATTACCTAAGTCTATGGAAAAATGTCGGTCATCAACCGCCATTCCAATAATGGTGCCTGCGGCTAGAGTAATACTCTTCAAGTCGCTGTTATCCACCTCTATTGGAATGGTGTCATGTTCTATGTTGACTAATGGAGTTGGGTTTACCCCCAACCCTTGCTGTTGGAGAGAAGCATTTAGATGTATGTAAGCATCAGGGTTTTTCAAATGTTGTCCTCTTTTAACTTTCACTTCCAGGGAGAATTGTCGAGTCCTTTCTGGGATGGTGACTTCCTCTTTAATCTGAATTTCAACTGCATAAGGTAGCAATTGAGCTGACCTAAATGCTTTTTCTGGATCATCAAAGCCCATGGGATTATCCGCTAATCGGGACCAAGCTTTGAAGTTTATTAGGTCCAAACTAATGGCAAAGCGATTGAGAATGTCACTAAAAGGCGGCAGGGACGTCTCGCACGACCCAACAATTGTGGACTATGCTCTTGTTGCCAATGGAGATTTTGAGCATACACCTGCTTGGCAGGAGATGTTTGGAATTAGGTGCTTCCAGGTCCATTTCCCATTTGTCTATCAGTTTGAATGTGGGAACGGCTGGGTCTTTTGGGAGTTGGCAGAACATGGCTTCGCTGATGAAGCTCTTACCGTTGTTCACACACACTCGAGCGAGAACAGAGTCCTTCCCATCATTTAACTGAACAGGGATGAACAACTGCTCTCCAATTTGCTGGATATCAGCCAGGCTCTGAGCTGATTTCACATCTTTCTGGACTATTGGAGTGGGAGTTTCTGATTGTGGATTAGTATAGAATCTCAGAGTGTTTCCTTCCAGCGTGGAGTACCACTTTAGACTGGAAGGCAGGTTGATTTTCAGAAATAGAGAGGACCCCCCATCACCAGTCTGTTGTCCTACTGCTATTACTGTCACGTCTGGAATTTGGCTATTCTGGAAGTGAAATTCTACTTGGTCAGATTTTTGTTCAACCATGTGGCAGGTGCCGTTTAAACTAACATGGTTGACACTCCGTTTTAATTTTATTGGTCGGCTAGTCTGGGTCCAGAGGACCTTGTTTACGCAATCTATTAAGGGTGACAACCTTCTCAGGAGGTCATTCCCTAGTAAACAAGGGGTGCCCTCTGGAGTCACAACTATGACTGGGTGTTTCAACTTGTGTCGCCCAATTTTAATGTCCAAATCTGCAGTCCCCTCAACGGGAATTTCCTTCCCGTCAAAGTTCTGGAGTTGTCCAGGAAGTGAGGTGAGAGGAATTTGGTAATTCTCTCCCCTTCCTGCATTCAGTTCGTCAAAGGCCCTTCTGGACAGAAGGGTAGCTTGAGATCCAGTGTCCACCAGTGCCAAAATTGTACCCTGCCCCTGTACTTGTACCGGGGCATAGTATCTTCCCTCCTTCTCCTCAAGGGGGCACAGATAATGTACATTTTTGGACAACTGGTGGGCTAACTTTCTGGTTTTGGACATCGCTAGCGAAGAGATTTGGGCAGAATTCTGTGGAGAGCCTTGGGAATCTGAAAGAAAAAATTGGCAACTGGAGATC